>NC_056525.1:76321482-76408887 GCF_019175285.1 Sceloporus undulatus | reverse complement strand
GCCCGGGCCACTGTAGAGATCTTTGAAGAGACTGGGAGCAGGGACCCTCCTACATTGCACAATTCTAGTGATATAATCCTGCTTTAACTGTTTCCTGGGATTTTTAATAATGTGAAGGGAATTTAGAATTTTCTTTTACAAAGATCTAGTGCCTCCCCAAAACTATTCAACTGTGGCAGCTAAAGTGGAATCATCATGCTATAATTGTGTGCTATGAGTGTCTTTTTTTTTTTACCTGAGGTGTGCCTTCAGTGCTCCTGAAGAGCATTAAATCCATATTGACTGATTTAATAGTGCTTACCACATGTGCTCTTCACCCTGACCTTTGAAAAAGAAGCCCTTAGCTCCAGGCACATGGCAACCATTTGCTCCTTCCTTTCTATTGACAACTATTGATATGACAAATACCTCCTTCAGTTTCTACCTATTTAAATAGTAAGCAGCTATGTTTTGAAGGGGACTCTCCATACTCTTCTTGATGGGACCCTAAATCTTCAAAGAAAAGCTTCTTAGGTAGAAGATGGACGATTTCTTATCAGCACTTGGCCATGTGTTTTCAGCTTCCTCCAATTATTCTCAATCAAGATGCCTTCGATTTGAGATTAGTGGACTCAGAGAGATAGCTTTTTTGTGCTGAGGAATAAATATAACCAAATCTGTCAGAAATGTAAAGAGAAAGCTGGCTTGAGACCAAAAGGTTATGATTCTATCTGGGATTTTACAAACTTTTTCCCCACACCAGGGGGGGACGGGGGGGGGGGGGACCAAATTCTGCTGAATAGTTTTGCAAGATTAATTAGAAATGCAAATTTCTTCAAGCCATTCCTCTTATTCAGATTTCCTAAATGGATTCCATAACAGGTACAGAAATATATGGCTGGTTCATAGGTGCATTTCTTCTCTACTTTCTAGAGCTATTCTTTAACTTCATCCTAGCTACTCTCAGACTGTATGCATTCTAAATGGAACCTAAATCTTTTGGAATTTGGAGGGCTGTACTGTTTTAATCAACAAAGGCCAGAATCCTGTATGGGATTTATATACATGTAAGTACTTGGGTTATGGTGTTCTACAGTGACTCCTGATCCCCCCAGTCCTCACTTACTGGGAAGCAGCCACTGCCATCTATGGGGGTCTGTTCCCCTGTTGCTCAAGAAGCAGCTGACAGACAGTCCTACCCCCTGCTGTGAGCAGTCTCCAGTGTGACAGACAGAAACAGGATCCCTGTAGTAATTCCCATTCCTGCTGGAGATTGCTCACCAAGTGTGGGTGGAACCATCAGCCAACTGCTTCATGATCAACTAGGGAACAGACACCCCCCCTCCATTGATCACAGTGGCTGCTGCCTGGTAAATAGAGATTGGGGAACTTTCATGGTCTATACATAGCCCTAAACTAGGGGGCTATGTTGAGACTCTGAATATATATGTATAACAGTCACAAGTATTTGTAATTGCCACAGAAGATTCCAGCCATTATTTTTACTACAACCTCTTCTCAGAGGTAACTTTTTAATTCACACTTAGGTGATCTAGGATTGTGTGGGGAGGGAATTTTGTGGGCTGCAATTACCCATCAGCCCCCTAGCCAGCTTGGACAACATGTGCACTCACTCATTTTTGTGGTTCTCATGTCCCCTACTGCCAAATTTGCATCAGCGAGGCCCCTTTCCCCTGCCTGGCTGCCGCCTCTGCCGCCGACGGAGGCGGCCAGGTGGGGGAAAGGGGCCTTGCCTCAGCGAGGCCCCTTTCCCCTGCCTGGCCGCCGCCTCGGGCAACGACGGAGGCAGCCTGACAGGAGAAAAGGGCCTCGCCCGAGAAAGGGAAGCACATTTCTGCCATCTGTCTAGGAATAATGCCAAATGTCCTCCATTGTGATCATGCCTAAGAAACATGCATTTATATTAACATTTTTTTAAAAAATCATCATTTTTTTCTCATTTCCTCCATTTAAAAAAAAATGTGTCCTACATTTGAAAATTTTGTCCTACATCTGTCCTACATTTGTCCCGGTTTGGAGGTCCTGACTTATGGCAACCCTACCCACACTTGACCTGGCAGGGAGGCACAAGTGAGACTGATCGCAAAAATTACTTTCACACTGCAGCGGCCTGAAAAGCACTTGTAGCCATCAGCTGAAAGCATTTTCAGACATCATTTTGCAGTTTTTTCTATTAACAGAAAAACCCATTAATATCAGGACGACTGAAAGTGCTTTCAGCTGATGGCTGAAAGCACTTTTCAGCTGACTGAACTATGAAAGTGATTTGTGCAATCACTTTCACTCAGTCATGGGCGAGATAAGGACGGGGGAGTGATCCCGTCCCTATTCCATCCCCTTGTGATAATCTAAGATTTAGAAAGCAGCTATGAAAAAACAAAATCTCCAAGTATAATGACAAATGATCGAACACCAAAGTCTGGATCATTCAATACTATGGTATTACCAATGTCTATGTACAGATGTGGAAGCTGGACAATAAGGAAAACTGAAAGGACAAAAAATGAATAATTTTTAATATGGTACATGAAGAGATTTTTATGGATACGAATTCAAAAAGACACAAATGGACCAAAGAAGAAGCCAAGCTTGAACTTTCATATCCAAATTGACTAAAATGAGGCTGTTGTGCTTTGGACATTGCTAATGAGATGCCATGCTTCATTGGAAAAGACAGTAATGCTGAGAAAAGTGAAAGGCAGCAGGGAAAGAAGACCACACTACAACTAATGTGCTTTACAGACGGCCCAAAAAGGGCAGCCTGCCGGTGGGTTCTTTTTCTGCTGTGGTGGCAGCGTAACAAGTGCACCACTGGTGCCCTCATTACGTAAGTGCTGTGCGGCGCCGTGCGGACACCACACAGCATGTAAACAGGGCGCCGCCATTCTTACACCCTTGTCACGTGTGAGGATTGCAGGGCTTGTGGTCGCTCCGCACCCCCAGGCAACCCTCACATGTGATGAGGGCACTGCAAAGCCCGGTATGTACCAAGCCTAAGCCTGGAGTTTCTAAGACCAGGGCTGATGATAACTGCATCTTTTCATAGTCTCTGATTCATAAGGTCACCATAAGTCAAACCTGACCTGATGGCACATAACAACAATAATATGCACCCAGAAGCCTCCAGGAAATGCAATTCATTTTAAAAGCAAGTCGGTTGTAGGTGGGATAGCATCAAAAGGCTGTGCTTTCAAGGCAACAGCAATTGAGTGCAGCTTCTGGTTGGTTTAGGGTGGGATGCAATACAAACCTTTCACCACTACCATAGGTTGCCCATCCCTGTTGTGCACCTTCACGTAATTTCTGATTTATGGAGCTCCTAAGACAAACCTATAATGGGGTTTTCTTGGCAAGATTTGTTCAGAGGGAGGTTGCCTTTGCCTTCCTCTGAGGCTAAGAGAGTATGACTTGCTCAAGGTCGCCCCATGGGTTTCTATGACTGAACAGGGATTCATACCAGAGCCATAGCCCAATGCTCAAACCACTATACCACAATCCCTAGTTTAAATTAAAAAGCCTTTTCTAAAAATCCAGTATAAAAATAAATAATCTTAAATTGGCAGATTTATGGGACCACAACCATTACAACTAGGATTTATTGCCTAGCATTGACTAAGCACAACAGAATATGCACACACAAACACACAGCCATGCTTACTGTAGTATTTAGTTATTACTTCCTAGAGTATTTTTTAATCCACCTTTCAAAACTTAAGGTTTCTAGAAATCATCACCCAAAAAGTAACTTTTCCGTGTTCTAGATAGAATCTTTTTGTTCCAAACTGGGAGATCTCCAGAGCAGCAGCTGTTGGAGTCTGCTGCAGCAGAAAGTGACAGCCAATGGACTATTAAAATGGAGAAGATTGAGACTTGGAGGCTGCCAGCCTTGAAATGTTAATTGTCTCCTTTAATGTGTTATGTTACATGAGACTGGAGGTGTCCTTTCAGTGAAGTGCAGCTGAAAAACCAGTGGCAGATAGAGAGGCAGTATAATAATACCTTGGGTATTTCCTCTGGCAGGCTGCCATTCCTCATCATGGTCTCCTGGATCTATTTTTAGCAGTCCTCTGTGCCTGTGGCAGCAAAGTCTCTTTTGTACTTTGCAAGGTGTTTGGGAGATAACAAAGTGCATTCCAAATTCTAGTCAATTTGCACTGATCAGACAAGAGACAAGGAGGGAAGGTGATGGTAGAAGGGCCAGGAAGGCTTCTTTCAGCTCACATATCAGTGTGCAAAGTACCACTGGTAATCTCAGCTTTCCTGTTCAGGAAACCTTCATCAGGAGAGAAAAGGGGAAATGAGCAATGATTTCTCATGCTGCAGAAGAAACAGGGATATAGGGAGGTAAAGGAAGAGGAAGAGGGGAATAGTCTTTCTCTACCAAATGCAAATATTATATATAAATTACACACACACACACACTCACAAACCTAAGCTGTATCTTCACATTGAAAAAAAATATTCTGCATATGTTTTCATGTCTATATGTGTTTCCTAACATGGAATCAGAAAAAGTTATTTTTCTCAGCATAGTCCCCAGAATCCTTCAGCCAGCAGTGGCCATGCGGTAGGAATCTTCTGTGTTCCCAAAAGTTACTTTCCCAAGCTTTGTATATGGAACTCATTGTGAAATTTAGCAGGTTGCTTTTCATTCATCTGCACTATAATATTTTTTCTTGGCAATATGTTAATCTGTTTTGCTTTGCTTTTGATTCACTTCTACAATGGGTGTCATTGTGGGCAATGCAAAACAGAAAGCTCATGAGTAATATATATTTTTTAAAAAAATAATGTATTTTATGTCCAATTTGATATGAAGCATATGTGTAATTCTTTAGACTATGCCTTCTCTGTAATTACGAATGCATCTGTATTATCCCTCTTTTTTTTTTTTAAACAGGCCCTAAAGAAAGCCAAACAAATATATCTTGGCCAAAATGCATGGAGACTTTTTCAAACACGTTTTGTACACTAAAAAACAAAACAAAACAAAACAAAACAAAAACTTGTGAAGTTGCAAAGTCCGACAGATGTGTGCACTCAGAGGAAAAGGAAATGGTGACAAGGCATCCTCCTGGAATTGCTGATAGCAAGCATGTTGGTCCCTGAAGATGATGTCAGTGCTGTGCATTCGGCTATACGTAGGAAAATAGCTGGATACATTTCTGCCTCTCTCCCCTCTCACCATCCAGGAAATTGTTGTACTTGCAGAAGAAAAAGAAATGAGTCACAGGGGGTGAGCAAGAGATATATAACGTTTACATGTGTGTGATAAGTCCAGAATCTCGAGGATCTTGGCTTCAGCCTTTCTTTTACATTTGATTCACACAGGTAATGTTACCTACTCCCCACACCAGCAAATCTCTGCTCTTCTTCTAACAAGTAGAAGCTAATTATTGCAATTCTTTTAATTCTTTTTTAATTATTATTGTTTAATGATATTTTATTGTAGTATGGCCGGGGGGGAGGGAATTAATGGGATGTATTTTAACTGTGTATTGTATTTTATACTGTGTTTTACTCGACGTTGTAAGCCACCTTGATCCCGAGGGAGAAATGGCATATAAATAATATTTATTTATTTATTTCTCAGTAGGTGGAAACGTTCTCTACATGGAGCAGTTGAAAAGGCATCATCTGCGGGCTTTGATTGTCAAATTTGTCTTAAAGCAGCAGTAGAAAACTCCTAAAGGTTGAAGGGCTGCAAACTTTGATTTTCCTAACAGGACTTCTGAGTCTTTAAAGATTTAGGGAACAAAAGCTCTGTTGGGGGAAAAGTTGTTATCTTTCCCTCCAAGGTAACTCTTGCAAAGCTTAGGAAGCATGAGGCACTTTCATGAGAAGCTATGCTTGTGAAAATTCCCTCTTCTTCAAAGCTGTTAATGGTGCAGCATGCTTATCTTTTTTTGACTTCAGCCACCCTAGCAGAGACCTCTTATAGTCAGTGAATCCAGAGAAAGGGGATGGTGGTGGAAATCTATCCTAGGATCCTAGTTTCACAGTATGCCTAGTTTCACGCATTCAGTCGTCTGCTTCTGGCTGGCTGCCATCTTCAATTCTGAAATACAAGCAAGTGGTCAGTCATTGTGTGCTTGTAATTATACCATACCACTCTAATTTACTAAACATTGTGAAGGTTTAACTGCTCCCTTCAATGCTCATGTGTGTTTTGCTGAGAATGTTTGCAAGCCTGCATAAGAAAAAACTTGGATGGTAGGAATCTATTCATTTTTTCAAAAATGTTGCAAATGTAAAGCTGATTAATCCTTCAGTGCAGGCAGTATGTGTATGTTTGTCAACAGTTAGGATGGCTGTGTTCCATGATACCAGGAGGCAGGACAGCTGTGGATTTAGCCAGCATTAAAATAGGAGACTGACGTCATATGGACCTCATACTTTCCCAGTGATCCACCAAGAATGAAGCTGATATTTGTACAGCCAACTGCTTACTGATAGGATTGCCAACTCTCTCTCCATTCCCCCTGCCTCACCCCGGTAGGGCTTCTGTTCTGTCAACTGCTCCTTAACCAGCAAAAACTTTGTGGAAGAGAAGACAATTATTTTCAGGATAAATGGACAGCTGCCAAAGTGGACAAGCAAAAAACCTACTGAATCCCCCTCTTCTGTGAAGCTATTAATGATGCAAAAGCCATGTCCTCTTTGGTATCTGGTTACCCTACTTCATGTCCTACTTTATAGTCTCCACTAACACACCTGGTTGGCTACTTTATGAACTAGATGGAGCTTTGGTCTGAAGAGCAAGGTCCATCTTATGTTCTTAAAATGGAAGGTGGATAGGCTATACAATTATTTCTCTATTTCAGCTCACATATAAGTCTGATCTTTTATTAACCTTTCCCCCTGGTGAGGGAAGCTGGTGGCTTCCACATAAGAGGGTCAGTGAATTTGTTCATATGTTCATATGACCTTTAATGGAGCTATCCAAGGCACTGAACTATAGCCTCAAAATGAATTCAGCACTTCGGATAACTGCTGTAAAGGTCAGATTAAAACCTAGAACAAATTCAGTGCCATCAGTCACCATTGGTTTTATTAAGAACGATCATAATAGGCAATTTATCATTCTCTAAATGTAACTTGGAAAAAGCATCACTTGAACTCATTTAGAATCTACATTTCTTTGAACTAGACACAACACTGATGATGAACTATGTAAAATGAAAAATATTGTCTTTAAATTGTAATATAAAGCAACAGAATATGGCAACAAATGAGTGGACTCATTTAGTGTCCTTCCAGCTTTCATTTTTTTAGGAATTACAACAATCAAAGTTATTAAACAATTCATACCCAGAAATTATAACCCTGTAATAAAATGAATGTGCGGTTGAATTCAATTGAATGCAGCTGAAACTGAACTTATTAGGTAGAATTGCCTTAGTTTCTTTCTTGTTCCAAACTACACCAGTCTACCCTGATATTTTAAAAAAGCGTTAAAAGGCAAAAAGAAAATCATAAAAAAATTCTTTCATCAAAGCAAAAATTAAGATTTTTTATGGCTAATCCAATTCAGTTTAACCAAAAAAGAAAAAGAAAAGAAAAGAAAAATATAGATCAGCTGCACCTAATTTATATACATATTTTGTAGTTTTTCATGTAAAGCAAATTGTGTATCTTATAAGAGGATACAGTATCTCTATATAAGTAGATATAGAGCTGGAAATAGACAGACTTATTGAAATGGGCTGACCATTTATAACATCAACAATACCAAAAATTAAAAGATGAATCACTTCTTAAGGGATACAATTAAAATATAGTACCTGCATCTTCCCCGGCAGCACTTTTCACAGCTGTTTTTAGTTATTTTTTTATTAATTAAAATAACAGTGACAATAAATCATTGTTACAAAAAACAAATTATTTTCATTTACATCACGTTTTGTTACTTGTTGCTCCATGCAAATTACCATTTTCACAAATGTTATAATTTCTCTTCCTTGCTCTATGTTTACATATAGTATATACTTCAACACAAATCTTTGATATCTATGTTTATATTTTAACTCTTCCTATGACTCATCTCAATTGTTTACCTAATCATTCAATTTCCAATATTCTTTTAGGAAAACCTCTAGCCGCCTCCAATTTTCATCTTCTTTTTTGTCATTTAATATTGTAGTAAGTAAGTCCATTATTTTTTGTATCCAATCTTCTATGTCAGGTATTTTTTCATTTTTCCAACGTCTTGCCAAAATTATTCTAGCGGCCATTATAAAGTACAAGATAATTTTCCAATAAAGCTTTTCTATTGCCTTTCCTAAAAAACTGGTCAAATTTAATAAATACAACTCTGGAGTCATGGGGAATTTTATGTTCAATATCCTCTGTAGCATACAATGAATCTTTTCCCAAAATTTCTTAATTTCCCTACGTCCCCATCACATATGAAAATATGAACCCTTCTCCAGTCTGCACTTCCAACACCTATCATTACATTGTTTGTAAATTTTCCCCATTCTAGCCGGTGTGAAGTACCATCTATTATATACTTTAACGATGTGAGGGCGATCTGGCTGAGACATCTGTCACCCCATTGATCGCCAGGGTTGATTCGGCTGATCTGGCTGGCTAGGCGGGTGTCCCCTTCCTCCCTCACCGCTCCATGTGCGTCCCTCCCGAAGCTGCATGCTCGGTGGAAGAGGACGACCATCCCAGATAGTAGGAGTGTACCGTTCTTCGGTCAAGGGTATATGATAGCTGCGCTCCCCTGCTAGAACCTCCAAACAAGCTCAAAACTTTTATATAGAGGACAGAGCAGGACAGTTTAAACAGTGAAAAGCCAAAGGGAAATGTTAGAGTTTAGGGATATATTATCTGGGGTAAGCCTAAACATAGGGAGCAATTAAAGTTAAAAATAAACCTGTTACAACTAATTGGCTACTTATAGAGCAGAAAAAATTAGCAAAAATTCCAAGGAATTGGAAAGCTCTCACAAAGTATGAAACAGTATGTGTGTCAGAGGAATCTAGTATTAAAAGCAGATTTATCTGTAATAAGAACAAGATCTCAGAAGAAACAAGATTTGGAAAAGGGAAAAAAAGGTAAACTATAATGAACTGTACATAGAATAAAAAGAACTGACACCACAGTATTTTTGTTGTTTTGCTGTCCTCCTTGCTATCTAATTTGTTTTTGTAATGTTGTAGTTTATTTTGTAATTTTGTAATGTTGTTTATTATTTATTCGATTAACATAATAATCCACCTCACACTTGAGTCCTCTGGGAAGAACCTGCTATGAAGACTAGGTTGTCCGTGGTGACCCAGAGGACCTTTTCATCTGCCACTCCCAGGCTCTGAAATGACCTGCCAGACAAGATCCATCATCTTACCACCTCGGAAGCCTTTAAAAAGGCAATCAAGATGGATCTCTTCCAGCAGGCCTTCCCAGATCATCCTCCTTGACCTGCCTCCCCGTACTACTACTGCTGCTGCTGCTGTTATCTCTACTGTTCCTAACATTGATATCGGCATCAATACCGATATCACCATTCCTGCCCTCCCACTCCTATAGGATAACCTTTCCTGCACAATTCACCCACAAGCTTTTTTATTTTATTATGCTTATATTGGCATGTTTTTATATTATCTACTATTTAATCCTATTTTATGGTTTGGAGTTCTGTTTTTATGATTGCGGGGTGCACTGGGTTTGAGGATTTTTCTATTTTTAATTGTAATTTTAACTGTATGCTATGTTATTTTATACTGTTGTAATCCACTTTGATTCCTTCAGAAAAATCAGATTATTATATTAAAGATAATTTTAAAAGGAATTACTTCTGATTCCAGCTCACTCAAACATTTCCACACTATCTGCTCAAGAATAAAGGAACACTAGTTCTCAGTGATTGTAGTGGGGTTTTTAATTTCTTTGACACCTGACCCAGGCTACTCTCCAAAGGATATATTCAATAATTAAAAACAAAATCAGTAATTCAATACATAACGTGAAATAATATATCTCCCAGAAAATAAATATTAGGGATAACCAATTGGCTTAACTGGAAGTTCAAATCAAGGGCTGGGATGCTCTTTGACAATGAAAAGAACATAAATCAAGACCAGGAAGATTAGAAGCAATCCACAGAAGAGTTATATAAAGAAGATGAGAAAATAAAAGACACATGGATTGAAGAACCATATGAAGATGAACCCCAAATTCTAAAATGAGAAACGGAAACTGCAATAATCACCAGGGACAGAATCCACACAGACAGAATCAACTTGAGTGCTAACCAACATATGCCAACAAACATGGAAAATTGCTGGCCAACTAATTGGAAATGACCAATATACATCTCTATTCACAAAAAATGAGACACACACAGAAAAAATGTAGCAACTAAATAGGACCATAGCACTAATTTCCCAAGACGGGCAGGAAGGGGCAGTGAGACACGCAAATGCACGCAGCAGCACCAATCTGGCCTCCGCAGAGCACAAAAAGGAGACATTTTTTCTGGCTCCTTTTTGTGCCTCTGAAGAGGTGCCATAGCTGCTACCAGGCGGCTTGATCATGCCCCTTTGGTGCAGCCCTGTTTGGGTGCTGCGCCAAAGGGACATCATCAATGTGTGTGTCTGAAGCTGCACAGTTTGGTTGCTGCGGCTTCCCTGCGGAGGAAAAAATGCCACCGCAGCTCTGGAAATCCAGGAAGGTATGTACCATTGCCATTGTCTACCTCTTTTTTTTTGATCCGTAAATTGTATTTCTAAAGGCTCAACTGAAGTTTAAATTACTGCAATTCTAGAAATGTTATGATTTTTTAGCCAACATGTGTTGGATTTTCAATGTTCCCAAACAACAATTGTAATTCATACAGGGGAAATACTGGTTAAAATTCACTATTATAGTCCAGGATAGGACAGTCTTTTCTTGGGCTGTATCATTTTAAGACTGCAAATAGACAACTATATTTTATTTTCCTCATCCGTAAATTCCCTACATCTAAAAAAGCTGCTTCTCAGGGAGAAGGCTAAGGAAAACTTATTCCCTGACATGCTAACTTTCCACATGCAGAAAGATTCATACATGGTGATTATTCAAGCATGTAACCCATCACTTTCGGTATGACACACTGTCTTTAGGTAAACTCATTAGCTATTTTGGTTTTTCCTACCATCTGTACGCCGATGACATCCAGTTATATCTTTCCACCCCTGACCTTTCTCCAAGGCTTGAACAGCAAGTTTCGTTTTGTCTCACAGCTATCTCGCAGTGGATGCACCATCGGCGTTTGAAGCTCAACATGTCCAAGACAGAGCTTCTTGTCTTTCCTCCTAAGTCCGCCGTTCAACACTCCTTTTCTGTCTCTGTGGACAACATTTCTATTCAACCAGTCCAGCAAGTCCACAGTCTTGGTTTCATCTTTGACTCTTCTCTGTCGTGTATCCATCAGATCCAGACCACAGCCAAGGCTTGTAGATTCCTTTTGTACAATATTGCCAAAATCCAACCATTTGTCTCTGACTCTGCTGCCAAGATCCTGGTCCATGCCTTAGTGATCTCACGACTTGATTATTGTAACATCCTTCTGTCAGGGCTTCCTCTTTCTCACCTCCATCCTTTAATTTCTGTCCAGTGTTCAGCTGCGCACATTATCACATCCGCCCACCGCTCTGACCATATCTCTCCTTTGCTGGCATCCCTTCACTTGCTTCCCCTCCCTTTCCACATTGAGTATAAGCTCCTTGTGTCCACTTTTAAAGCCCTCCATGGGCTCCTTACTTATCAGACCTTCTTTCTCCTCACCTTCCCACTCGGGCCCTCCGTTCTGGTAGTCAAGGTCGGCTGTCCCAGCCCAGGATTTCCTCTGCCCCATCTCAGATTCGCCCCTTTTCACTCGCTGCCCATCACTCCTGGAACCTTCTTCCCCCACAAACAAGAGCCATCACTTCTTTAACCAGCTTCAAAATGGAGTTGAAGACCGTCCTGTTCAGAGAAGCGTTCCCAGGCCTTACATAATTGTTGCTTGCCTCCCTGGATGAAGATTAACCATTCATTATGAAGCCAAGTCCTCCTTCCAGTCCATCTCCGTTGGTCCAGGCCTCTGAGGTAGAGAAGAACTGCTGGACCTCATCCCCTTCCCCTCCACTACTCCCTTCTCCTTTTGTGTCATGTCTTTTTAGATTGTAAGCCTGAGGGCTGGGAACCGTCTGATTAAAAAGACTGTATGTACAGCGCTGTGTAAATTTACAGCGCTTTATAAATAAGGTTATTATTATTATTATTATTAATAATAATAATAATAATAATAATAATAATAATATGAAGCAGCTGAGTTCAGAACACTGTGTATGTATATTGGTAGAATTTGATAATATTGTTTGTGCTCTTCAGATTATATTCTCCTACCAGTAAGGTCTTCAAAGTATTGCTATGCATAATCAACTGCTGTGTTTAAGATTAAATATGCAAATAAATATGGAGAGTTCACAAGACATTGGTAATATGAACTTACACTTTAAAAATGAATTCTTCTTTAGTAGGGCTGTTTATGATCCCTTTGATCACTGAAATTAAGAAATCCAATTTGCTTTAAGCCATTGAAGCTGCAGGGTTTATTTCATTTTCCATTTTACTCAGGTTGAACAGTGGCATCAAAGTGGTTTACTTCACAATTTACTTTTAGTCACTTTCTCTGCATGATTAGGATGGAGTAATAAAAGAAAAACAACATGATGTTTTCTGATTTCAACCATAAGCAAGAAAAAAAACTTGATATATACATTTTACAAAAAGCATAATCAATGAGTACTGTGTGAGTTGTGAAGCATTAAATCCATACTATTTCCCTTTTATTTATGGATGTTTATAAATTTACTTTTTCAGCTCGTATGCAGAAAATATCACACAAAGAGCAGGTTTAGACTTAGAAGGAGGATGAGGATGAGGAGTAAAGATAGGAGGAAGGAACATTAACAATCTAAGCTATCCAGATAACACCATACTCCTAGCAGAAAACATCATGGACTTGGAACAATTACTAAGGAAGGTCAAGGAAGAAAGTGTAAAGACTTGTTGCTGAACATAAAGAAAACAAAAATAATGACCATAGAGGATCTACATAAATTCAACATAGACAATGAGGAAATTAAAATAGTTAAAGATTTCCTATACCTTGGATCAAACATTGATCAGAAAGGAGACCACAGTCAAGAAAGAAGGAGAAGACTAGGCATATGGTTACACTCCAGGCCATATGTTGTGCTGGGCATGTTGAAGACTCATTGTCAGACCATGGGCAGCACTCCCTCCCCAAGCCTTGTGATACTGCTGCACATATTTCTGCAACAAGAAGGCTCATGAGCCATGACACTGGCACATAGAATTGCCAGATCTCAGTGCTGTTTGTGTGTGTCTATGACGTCAATTTCTATTAAACCCACATAAGGAATCAATGATCCATATTAACTCATAATCCATACAATTTTGTGACACTAAAAGCACAATAGATGTGAAGGTCCATTGGGCATAAATCTTTCCACTGGTAGAAGATTAATGACCACTGGGGGAAATAAGCAAACACTAGAACAAAGGTTGGATGTGTTTTGACATTGCTGCTTTCATCAGTGGCCAGTACTGAATTTCTTTATATCTGTATACCTCTTGAACAAATACACCCCACCCACCCCCAGTACTAAACAGCATGATTATCAGTGAAGCTGACTGGATGGATAATCAGGACAGATAAATGCAAGTAATTCTTTACATCACACCTGTCCAAACTGTGGAAATTATTATTGTTAACATATAGAGACAAGCACTAACATTGTACTCTTAAAAAGGGAATTAGAAAAATGAATGGAAAATAAAGGTATCAATGTCTAGGCCTAAAGATCCTAAGGTACCAGATTCCCTCTGATCGTCCCTCTGATATTGGTTAGTACTTGGATGGGAGACCACCAACAAATATCAAGTGCTGTAGGGCACATTTCAGAGGAAAGAACTGGCAGAAATATTTCTGCATCTTCCTTGCCTATAAACCTATAAAATTCATGGGATCTCCATATGTTGACAGGCAATTTGAAGTCACACTCAGACACAGGTAATAATAGAGCCAGTGTGTTGTAGTAGTTTGGGTGTTGGACTTTGGAGACCAGGTTCAAGGAAATCCACAGGGTCACACACACACACACACACACACACACACAGAGAGAGAGAGAGAGAGGAGACTCAGAGGAAGGCAATGGCAAACCTCTCTAAACAAATCTTGCCAAGAAAACCCCATGATAGGTTTGCCCTAGGCAGAGTCACTATGAAATGACATGAAAGCACTCAACAACAAAAGATGTTAATGGTTACTAGTTATGATGTCTGCAGGTGCTTCTCTCTCTCTCATCCTGCTTATGGAATACATATCTGCTTGTGGGCTATACATAACCATCCGTTTGGACACTATACAAACAGAATATTGAACTACATGGGACTTTGGACTGATCCAGCCTGACTCTTTTCTTATTTAAAATGAATTTTATGTCAGAAAATGCCTGAAATGGCAATTGTATAAGCATGTCAACACACAGTGTTATGATCATGTTTGTTCAAGTGATAGCAATGACATGAAGAGCTTTTGGAAAGGGGAAACAATTTAGAAATGACATTAGGGAAGCTCTTAGCAATCAGCCTGTGTTGTTGAAACACAGATAATCAGGTAGACAATAAAAGTAATGGAAGCACTCGGTGGGCATATCTGATTAGAGGGCAAGTTGACAGTGTGGTTACATAAAAACCACATGAGGAAGTGAAGTGGCACAGGACAATATTTGAGTTTTTAAATATAACAATACAGAGGAATAGAACCCATGCTATGAGGAATTAAGAAGTGCAAATGAACAGCCTGAAATTCAAGTCAGACTGTTCAGAAAAGAGAATGATTTGGTCTTCTATGGAAGAGAACAGGCAAAGGAAAATATTATTCTCTCCGTCTACTAGGCTGAAGTATTTGGCCGAGTTGATTTTTTTACTTGTGGGATTCATTTCTAACAATGACGGGGAATAATGATCACATCACCAGCAGAAATCAGGTTACAAAGTTGCTATTTAACTTCTCCTTTTTGTGTGTCTTGTGGCCTCAAAAGTTCTTGTACAATTCCAAATGACAGCCTACTTACTAAGTACCGTACAACTCAGATGTGACACACGCTGGCTGGCCTCCAGTTAGTGACTTAAGGTGTGTGTGTGTGTGTGTGTGTGTGTGTGTGACACCATTGTTCCCCAAATGTCTGCTTTTTGGCAAAAGCAGTCTGTCAAATTCACTGACATCTCTTTAAAAAACTGGAGCTCAGCAGAAAAGAAGACATAAGTGGGCTGAGGTTCAGTGGGCAGAGAAAGGAGAAGCATCAGGTTTTCTTTTAAAGCATCTTATCAATATTTCACTTTAATCACATGAAACTATGTAAATCACATTTAGGCTCTGCTTATGATATTGCCATTTAAATGGATAATTTTAATTTTACTAGTTGTTTATGTCACAATTGCCATTAATAATAATAATAATAATAATAATAATAATAATAATAATAATAAATTGTTTATTTATTGACCGCTTTTCCCAGGATTAAAGCAGTGTACGACATGTAAGATAAATACATTACAAGCAATGACATATTTAAAAATTTGGGAAATACAGCGCGCCCGCGCCATAGAAGGGCGCGCCATACGCGGCCTTGAGCATACGCGCTCAACGGGTGCGCGCGGGGCGGAAGGGGTGGCGCGTCCCCATGTGTGCCTGTGCCACCGCGCCGCCGCGCCCGAGCTCCATTGTTTCCAATGGGGCTCGAGCATAGGCGGAATTCACCTTACGCGGAGGGATCCGGAACGGATCCCCGTGTAAGGCGAGGACGGACTGTATTAAAATGGCTTACAGTCTAAAATCAAATATTTACAACATACAGCATATAGTTCGGCAATTATTAAGATTCCAATATATATACACCATAGACAATCGGGTGCGGGGGGGGGGACTTATTACAAGGAGTTAGGAGGGTACGCTTGTAGGAAGAGGTAGGTTTTTAGTGCCTTTTTAAAGGCTTCCACCGTTCCACTAAGGCGGATCTCATCTGGTAAAGCATTCCAGAGAGAAGGCGCTACAGCTGTAAAAGCCCTTTACTGGATAGTCACCAATCTCACCTTAGGATGATCGAGTAATAATTTACCTGTTGTCCTGAGTGTGCGGGGAGGATTATGCAGAGAGAGGCGTTCCCTCAGGTAAACTGAGCCCAAGCCATTTAGGGCTTTAAAGGTAATAACCAACACATCAGTGATGTACAGGAATTATGATGAATGCGTAACACTGGCGCAGGACACACCGTCCAAAAAGCACGGTCTCCTGGCACCCAGCTTTGGTCCACTGGGAAGCCGCAGCCTCCAGACCGCAGGACTTCCTGTGGACCAAAAAGAACCCGCAAAAAGGGGGTTCTTCTTGTGGTGCCATTGTGATGCCGCAGTGCGCCAATGGCACACTCGCAACATCACAATGGCACCGTGATGTGCGGATGCTAGGCGTCCATCACGTAATGATGGTGGAACCCTGTACAGATGGGCACTGTCATTTTGACACCCTCATCACGTGCGAGGGGCGTCAAGAAGCGTCGCCCCTTGCACGTGACAATGGCGCCCTATCGCACCCGTCTGAACCAGGCCACTGATACAAAAAAAAGTTACTAAGGATTCTAGATGGTGTGCTATGGGAGATCAATGCCGGATGAGACACGAGTTACCAAGTGATGCCAACCCTGATGATGTCACTACTTATATGTGTGTGTAAGTGCAGTTTTTGTGCCTGCATAAATCACATTTTGGATGAAGCACAAGGGCAATTTTCTTGCACTTGTGCTGCATCCAAAAATCTCTTATTGCCTGGCAGCTGCCAAGCCCTGGGAAAGGCCACAGCTGCTGCTGCTGCTTAACAGTGGGCAGAGGAAAGAGGCAATTCAGACCATGAATGTCTGACTGCTTTGGGCTCCTTGGGGAAGGAAAAGGTGGCTTCACTCCACTTGTGTGGGCCCTCATTTCTTCCTCCTTGACTGAGCTGAGACCAGCAGCTTCTCCTTAGTCTGCATTGTTCCCCCTTTCTCCCTTCTCCCCCAGTAAGCAGTTCTTCCTGGAGTGTAATAGCCACTGGGCAGGAAAAAGACACAAAAAAGTAGTCTTTCTACTTCTTATCAGTACATGTGCAGAGATACACACAGATGTAGGATCTTGGCCATTGCATATCAGACTGGTTGTAAAAACTGAGTTTTCTTGGTGGATAATTTTTAGATTTCTGTTTTGGAGATAAAGTATATTCAGCATTTATCATGACACCTGTTCTCATGCTGTGAAGTTAACACTTCATACAGATGCTCTGGTCCAATATAAAAGCAATTTACTTCAACCCTATGTGGTGATACAGTTTTCAGATGTAAACACAGACGACACAAATATCCAGCAGGTAATTTTCTCTGGGAAATCACTGTGTTGAAACAAAACATGAGTGTTCCCTTGTAGGGAAATCTGCCTTGTAGGGAAAGCTGTGACTAAACTGATGACACACTGTTATGTGGCGAATTTCTATCTGTCTAACTGCTGGCTGGTGAGAAAAAAGAGAGACACATAGATTATGTGTATGCAATTAGTATTTGCTGTATAAAACACTGCTTCCAGCAGCTGCCCTTCATATTGCATTGAAGTTGGAGATAGCTATGCTTCCAGTCATGTCTCGTCTCCCTCTAAGGGTGTGTTGTGTTTGCTAGGAAGTGGACTATTTTGCTATCCACATATACATGTGTGTCTTCTGGACAGTGGGACATCAAAAGAGAGTTAAAAGAAATGATCTGTCTCTCATTCTCATGAGTACTTTGTGAGTGGTCAGTATCACATGAGGCTTTCAAACTTTATGGGAATAGTTCTTGCATTCAGTTCTGGACAATACAAACATAAAAAAAAATCTGCATTCTTAAATATGTCAATATGTGCAGACAAGCAATAGTGCAGACAACTGATAACTAGAATTTAAATTAATTTTTCCTCTCATAGTCTTCTCTCTGCACTTTGAATAATCACCCAGTATTCAACATCACTGAAAATCTGAGATCCGTGTGTGCGTTTTAATATGTTACCTTTCTCTCAGTATGGAACCCAAGAGAGCTTACGATATAAATTAACAAAATACAGTGTATTTTATATTCTGTGAAAATTAATATTATAATTGTATACTCTCAGTGTATATGATGATTTGGTGGTCTTTCAGTGTCAATTAAATTACCTAAATACTTTACAGGCACCAGATCTCATCTGATCTTGGAAGCTAAGCAGGGTCAGCCCTGGTAAGTACTCAGATGGGAGACTGCCAATGAATACCAGGTGCTGTAGGCTACATTTCACAGGAAAGAACTGTCAAAACTACTTTTGAGTATTTCTTGTCTAAGAAAACCCCATGAAGTTCACGTGGTCACCATAAATTAATAGGCGACTTGAAGGCACATACATCTATCAAGAACATATGGGCATTTACTGTCTAATAGCCAAGAACTTTCTTGTTGAACATCAGTCAAACGTAATTAAACTCTGAAGTAAAAAATATGTATTCTCAATTTGAATTTGGAGTTTCCTGTTTCTAATTTGGTTGACAGTTAAAGTTGGATTTTGTTGTTGCCAATTTCAGATACTTTACAAAACTGCATTTCAGTATTGTATCCACAAAGTACTTCTCTTTCAAATACTAGGATAACATAGAAGAGTTCTTCTCTCTTGATTCCTGGCTCATGTTTCCAAAGAACCTTGGAACTTGCATCGTATATTGACTACGCTACCAGACACTACCTTGGACTGCCACCTTGACTTTCTTCCCATACCGTACTGACTTGGACTGCCTGAAATCTGAGAACTGTAACTGACTGGTAAGCATCTGTGCACAACTGGGGCTGTTACTGTCGTGTCTCTGATAGACTTTGCTTGGTACTTTGCCCTGGGCTGGCCTCCAAGTCAGGACAGAAAAGATAGAATGGAATCTTATATCATGCAAGGATGTTTCAGTTGAAGCAAAAAATAATCGACAGAACATTCTCCTATCAATGTATTCAGACTATGCAGGTGCCTTCAGACTGTGCAAGTGCCTTAAAAGCAAATGCAGAAGAAAAATAACTGAAACTGAAGACATTGAAAACTGGCTAACCATTTCTCCCCCTTGCTGGTAGTACCAAATACACAAAATTCACTTCCATCCTCCCCTTCCTTGTTTAATGAACTCTCTAAAGTGCATTTCAAGGGTGATAACTGCTGTTTCATCTTTCCCCACACTCTCTACTCTCTCTTCTGCTGTTCCTGCCCCTCCAAATGCCACTTTGATCAAAGGAAGCCAGGGAAATTATCCTCTGCATGTTCTCAAAGCAGCTTGGCATTTAATAAGTACACTCTAATTTCTCCAAAGGTCAACTGCACTCAGATTGCTCAAGCACCACCTTGCTGTGTATTTAGAAAACTAATTAGAAGAATAGCTGCTACCGGGCAATTATTTGACATCCCTGTATGGTCTGATTGGCTAATCATTTTATTTTATTTTTAAGTTATAATACTGCAAATGTTAGCAGAGCTTAAAATAACATGTCACAAATAAATAATGGGCTGATTATAATCAACTCCTTTCCCCAGTATTGATGTTATCTTAGCTAACTTACATCATGGCTTTGGACGTGCTATGCTGTCTACCTGTGGTATACACTGGTGCCTCGGGATACGAAATGATCGGGTTACGAAATTCCGGGGATACGAAAAAAGTTGGATTGGCCAAAACTGTTCGTGGTTACAAAATATTTTCGGGTTACGAAATCATTTAGGTGCGAAATTCAAATGCCTGCAAAGTGCAGCTATCGGCTTTCCAGTGTACCGGAAAGCCTTTTACGAAATTTTCGGGTTACGAAAGGAATGGCGGAACGAATTAATTTTGTAACCCGAGGCACCAGTGTACTTATTTTTCATAAAGTTTGTGTCACACACACAGCTCAGCTTTTAGAAATCAAAACAGCTCTTCCAAGTGACCCACATCACTCCTTGTCTGCATTTAGGGTTGCCATAATTCTCTACTATAAACTGGGACAAAATGTAGGACAAAATTTAGACCAAAATATAGGACAATTGTAGGATAATTTATGGTCCTCCATTTTTCATAAATGTTCTACATTTTGGGCTACATTTTATCCTCCAATTGTCCTATATTTTGGTCTAAATTTTGTCCTACATTTTGTCCCTGTTTATAGTAGAGAATTATGGCAACCCTATCTGCATTGTACCATATACTCTATCCATAAATCTATACCTTGTCCTTTCTTTGTTTTAGGTGAGCTTTTGGCATGCCTGTCATCCAGAGAAATTACTCTGGCTCATTGGATTATGTGTCTTTGAGTATTTTGTGCTTTTGAGGTTGCTCCTGGGTTTTACAAAGGGTCCATTCACACTACACATTATATACTTGGGGCCTGACTTTGCAGTTTGATGGGGCACTAGACCTCTCTGGTTGAGAATTCTGAATGTCCCATTCTAAATTTCAAATGCCAGAACTCCACAGGATGGAAGCATGGAAGTTAAAGTTGCATCTATAACTGTATAGTGTGTATAGACCCAAGGTACACAAAAGCAGAACCACAACCAACTCAGTCTATTGTCCTTTCTAAAGCTAGACAAGTATTCCATGCTGTGTGATTCCTGTTTATTGTCATGGGCCTCATCGCTGTGGTGCAATCTTTGCCAATGAAGAAGATAGATATTGCCTGCCAGGCAAAAGAAACATAGCAGGCACCATGCTAATGTCAGGTCCAAGTGTTCTTCAAGTGTTCCAGGTAGGCTTCTCGGGGAAGGCTGAAAGAGTTATCAAAGGAAACCTATATTCCTCCTTCTCATCTTTCAGCATACACCTTAACTCTATTCAGACATTCTTCTTCTGAATACGAACAGCAGATGAAGGCAGAGAATGAAGACAAATATGCTATCTCCTCTTTCCATGTATTGGAAGGAAATTCTGCAGAAAGGAGTCTTTTCTACTCATCTAGGCTCCCTGTGTGGTGAAAATGCTGAATTTCCAGGGTTCATAATTGCGTAGGAACCTGCTGTGAGCAAGGAAGCAGATGGGCAAACTGTGCAGCTGTGTCATAATCTGCCAGCTAAGGTAACACTCTTGTGCCTTTGAGGAAATGGGCTGCACTCCACAAAAGCTAATGACATTAATGATTGTTTGTCCTTAAAATGACCCAGTTTTTTTTATAGTTTTTTGAGTGTCTTGATCAGGAACCATTGCAGATGAAAGAGATTTTAAATTGGTTGGTATAGTTATGCCCCCAACAGAAATGAATCAATAGTTAGTCAGCAACACTAGGCCAGCATGTTTTATGTATTACTGTATTATGTATTTCTGTATTACTCCAAAGATCAAAGTGCAGTCCTTGAGGGCAGATTTCAAGCTGACATAGCCTGGCATAATGTCACACTTGGATAGGTGAGGTGGGTAGGCATGCATTCAAGAAAGCACAGAAGGATATACTGGGGGTGGGAGAAAGAAACCAAGAACCTGGCCTTCAAAGAACACTGCCCTCATATTGTCTTTGATCATGAAAATTCCCCAGAAGGCAGTAATGCTCATTGCTAACTAGCATCCGCATTGCATTGAATGTAGGATTGTACCAAGGTTAAGGTCCAGTCATTCTGTTGTGGGAGGCTGGAGTGATCATGCTGTGCTCAAATGTAGTTTTGTTTTATAGGATGCCTTCAGAGTATTCATAAGCCAGCTTTTCTACTTCGCCAACACAATAAAAATAACATTAAGATGATTTCCATGTATTGATTTTCCCAGAATGCTGGAAGGTAGGTATTAAAACACAGGATATATAAATGATGAAGCATCTTTCATGAAATACGGAAACAGTGTGAGAGATATCATGCAGCCTTGTGGGAAAGAGAAGACCTGGAGTGATAGCTGTTGCAATCATATCCATCCTTTATAGCAACAACTGGGAAGCTCAAGAGAACAAAGTATGTTTGTTTTCCTTTGAGAAAAAAACCCCAGGAAGAAAAACCAACTTTCTTGAGTGAGCAAAAGAGTATGCAAAAAAGAATTGTGGAAAAGTATCCAGCCGTTTTAAGGGCATGGCTTATGTGTGACATTCCCACTTTACACTTACTTTCTCCACTACTTCTTGATTTTACCCTAGCTTCAGAATACAGGGACTGTGTTAGGAAGTATGAGAGATAGTAGTGAATTTCTCTAGCAATCAAATTGTCAAGTCAGAAGCTGAACAACCAAGTCTCACACCCATTCTCTAACAGGCTCTAACAGAGAAAGAAGCCCAATCTTATTTGTAACAATAAAAACAGCTTTGCTTACAAATTCCTTATACATAATCAAATGCAGGATCTTGTGAAGGGACATTATCTCAAGCTTTTTTTAAACCACAATTATAGATGTAAAATAGCACCTCGTAGCACCTGTAGCTGCTGTGTCTGCCAAGTGTGATTAGAGCATCTTTTTTCATTGATGAGGGAAACCTACCAATAGTTCCCAATTGTGCAGCAGTCCCACTCCTCCTCCTGTGTGAAATGTGGCTGCCATGGCAGTTGCAATATTGGCAGTCATGTGGTATCACAGTCCCCTAGTCTGTCTCTGGGGTTAAGCAGACGGGCAGTAAAGGGCGACCTGAAGCTGCTTTTCTGAGAGCAGGGTGAGTCCCCACTGACCGCACCACCTGTTCCCAAGGCAGCCAGAGTATGCATGTCATGACCACATGACACGACATCAAGCCGTGCCACAGGGTACTTTTTCTTTACTTTCTCCCGACCATCCCTGCACACTATTGAAGGAACAAACATGCCAACGACTGCCATCCCATTGGATGGCCATCACTTTGAACCTTCACACAGTCGCATGTGCAGCTCTCAGAGGGCATCAGAGCAGAGCTGTGCCCATGAAGACACTAGCAAGGTGTAATCATGCCCCCTTCACCCCCCTTCACCTCATGCCCCTTCTTGGACTGTCTAGTTTGTGTATGCTGTATTGACATCCATTAGAGGTGTCACACATTCACGTCTTTCCATTGCCGCCCCCACCGCTTGGGTACGGCAGCACTTTCCTTTTTAAATGTGCACCTGAATTGGTATGTTTATATGCAGAGGGTTAGGATAGATTGCTCCTTTAGAATTGCTCTGGCATCACTGAGATTATATGCAGGATTGAAGGTGAGCACCTTCCAGGAAAGAGAGGGATAATTCAGCTTCTTTTTAGTTTGGCTTTTTCCCCTTAGAGCGGCCACGGTGTGGTTTCCAGCCACTTTAGGCCATGCATCATCTAAACGTCATTGTCATGGCCAGCCAAGAGCAGGTCTCGGAGGATGAGGAGAAGGATGGGGCTCCTCCAGAGCAAAAGGTAATTGAGGCTACACCAGGTGCTAATCCTGCTCTGCCAAAATCCAGCCCTGATCTCCCAGCCGCAGAGGAGGAGGCTCAGCCAGGTCCTAGTGCTGATGGGATTCCTTTGGTGGCACAGCAGCCTAGTGGTGACTCTGGGGAGGAACCGGGCCTGGCGTTTCCCTCCTTTAAACAATGCAGGGCTGAGAGTGCTGGCAGATGCAGGTCCAGGAGGATTGCTGAGAGACAATTGGCAAACAAGCCTCAGCTGGCACTGAGGAGAGAATCTCCTACTTAAGAAGCAGGGAGACTCCAATTCAATGCTAGAGTTTATTGCATGATCCTTTGAAGTGACTGCTGCTTGCACTCGCTCCCTGTATCTTGACTCCTTGTTGTCTTGACTCTTGACTTTGGATTGGACTGGACTATTGCTACCTTCTGGCTGACCTGACCCTGGACTGGACTGACTATTGTGACCTCTGTTATTCTGACTTTGGCTTGGCTTTCAGTTTGCTTTCTCTCTTTCTCCCTGCAAGGTTTGTGGACTACTTCCAGTTCCATAGTTAATTGCCTTCCTTATTGGTGTGTCTGTGTGTGCTGGCCGCAGTCCGGGACAGTCATGTCCTCAAAGTGACCTGAAAGTGCTTCTTTTGACCTGTCCATTTGAGGCCCATGTCCCTAACTCAGTATGTCCAAGCAGCCTGATTCCCTTTTAAAAATTTCTTTACTTTTCTTTTTAAAAAACTTAAATTGCATTAGCAAAACCATTTTTAAAAAGTTTTAAAAATCAATGTAATTAAAAAAAAACCCAAAGAGGCACACTGGGTAGGGCAGAGGACAGGAGGCAGAGTTTAGAAGTTTAATGAGAAATTCAGCAGCCCCAGTTACACAAAAACATGTGATAATGGTTGCTCTCAAACCAGTTAATTAGCATGATTGTGGCAAAAATGGGTTTAATCATATCCAAAATTAGAGAGAGAAGAAAAATGGCTGCAGGTTGGAATGAAACAAAAAAGAGAGTGGATGTGATCAAACAAGCAAGCAGGAAATCACCATATTGCAAACTTGCACTTGGTGAGTATAGGTTGCTAACTCTAGCAAAGTCCAAAACCTCCAGACTGCTGTTCAGCCTGAGAGTGGCAATAACCATCCAGCCACTTAGTCAACACAGCTTGATATCCTTCTAGGGACAGTTCTGACATTTAGGACAAGGCATGTCTTAACATACCAGCAGGTAGGTTGCTATATAATGAGGAAGCTGGGCCATTTAGCCAATTACTTTGGACTGTTAAACTGAGACATTTTCTCCACAGGTCTTTCTCCACAGTGAAGTCTCCACAATGTAATGTCATTTACATGTTATATGAGATAAACAACAGGCCAAAATCCTTTTGAATGAGGAAATGGTTGTCATCAGGGGAGATCCAGACCCTTTCCGGAGTCTCTGTTGTTCTGTCACTGCAATGGAAAAACAAAGCTGTCTTGTTCTTTCGCTCTCTTACACACACACACACACACACACACACACACACACACACACACACACCCCTCCCTTTGTCAGTGATATCAGAGTCCCATCATTGATTTGGGTGAAGGCTGAATGAGCCCCCTTCCTCCTTCCCTTCCTCCTCTGCCTTCTTCCTAAAGCTTCTTCTCTCTTGCCCTCCCCTCATAAGCAGTATTCACCACCTCATGGCTTTCCTGGGGAATGGAGGAGAGGGAAGGGAAGGGGAACAGAATCTGCTAAGACAACACAAGGTTGTGAGTTCGATCCCAAGATCTCCAGGGTTGACTCAGCCTTGTTTCCTTCTGTAGTTTGCTAAAATGTGTACCCAGCTCATTGGGGGTAACTAGCTTACACACTGTAAACTCCTTAGGGAGTGCTTAGTTCACAGATAAGCAGTACAGAAATGTACAGTACTTGCTATTGCTGTCACTATTACTCATTCCCTGCGTGTGAAATGGGTTTTGGGCACTAACAGGAGCTTTAATCCTGGGTAAGACTACAATCTTGATTTTATGCCATTTTTAGATGAAATGCAATTATAGTGACAGAGGGGCTCATGTGATAAGGCCCTAAGGGTCCCTTACTATGGAAGCAACCACATGATTTCCCCACTAATGGACATGCTGCTCTTCTTCCATTTGTTATTCAAACAATCCCACTGGTAGCTTGGCATTTGAACAAGGTCTGATGATCAGTAGCAGTTGCCTATTACATGATATACATAACCATTTGTGGCAGACTCTATTATACAAAACTTGTTCAGTCCTATTCTCTCATTAATTTGCAATTTCATAGAGCAAAATTGCTATTCTCTTGTGGGAGCTCAGACTATGTATTAGAAACTCAACTGTTATTCTGGATTCATTCAAATCAACAATAATTCTACATTAAAAAAGAATGTGCTTTTTAAATAGCTATTCCAAAGGACAAAAGAATCTATGTAACCCCTGATTGCAAAGTTAAAAAATCTGAACTCCACTGCTATATACTGTCTCTACACACACACACACACACACACACACACACACACTAGAGTCTCGATTATCCAACCTTCAATTATTCAACATTCCGGATTATCCAACATCTCTGCTCAGTGATTTCTTTATATTTTTAGAGGACTGAACTGTTTATACAGTACATATTGTACATCACAATGTTGATCAGTGATTTCTTTACATTTTTAGAGGACTGTTTATACATTACAATGTTATTCCTATAATGTTACTGCAACATTATTTTTACTGTTACTGCAATCAAACTTCAATACATTTGCAATTCATAGTGATTTCAAGGCTTTTCTTGGACCCTCCGGATTATCCAACATTTTCAGTTATCCAACTATCAGCCTGCCCCTTTTTGGCGGATAATCGAGACTCTACTGTATATATAAAAATTTCTTGTATATGTCCATTCATTTGTTATTCTCTAACTCGTGAGGGAGGAAATGTAAGCCAAGAGAGAGACATTTTCTTTATTAAAATCCCAACTTACACCACCTAGATTCGATTACAAAATACTGACACCTGTTCTCACTATGATCACAGATTAATGAAAGGAAAGGCATGTATATAAGTTTGGCAGTACTCCCTACCATACATCCCACTAGTAGCATCACTTGGGTACTCTCTTCCACCCTCATCCTCAATCCCGCCTCCCAGCCCTATGTCCTATACACCATGCACGTGTGGGTTTTTTAAAAATGCAGTTTACTAAAAAATAAAAATATTTTAAAAAGAAGGTTTTAAAAACAGGCTGTTCTGGAACAGCAAAAGAGAGGGCAGGGCTGATGAGGAGACACTGACTGTCCCAACCTGGAAATGCCACAGGAGTAATTTACTGCACGTAAAAACTAGAGCAATCCCAGTGCAACTGGGAGCTTATTGATGGTTTTCCCCATCAGGTGCAGGCTAACAACCCTTTGAGGACAAGCCAGGGAGATGGTATCATCAAATGTACCATCAAAAGTGCTATCATCCAGCTTTTAAGGTGGTTTAAAAGCCATGTATGATAAAATTCCCTGTGTAGAGAGTGAGCAATCCATTACAGCTATGGCACGGGTGCCAGAGGGGGCACTCAGAGCCCTCTCTGTGGGCACATGCGCTGTAACCCCAGTACAGAGTTTGCCACAGTTAGTACTTAGAAAACCAGAGGAATGTGGCACTTTGCAATAAATAAGTTGGTTTTGGGTTGCAGTTTGGGCACTCGGTCTCTAAAAGGTTCACCATCACTAAACTATAGTAAACCTACTGGCCAGTTGCAGAATGGTGAATCATAGATAAATCCCATTGATTCAATGGGTCTACTCTATCTGGGATGAATACTAGCATTTAGGCCATTGTTTAAAGTATTCTTCCACCTCAGCAGTGTAATTTAAAATCAGATTTAGGAGATTATTACACAGCTTTTTTCACCCGATCTGAGCACAGGCTGGGCATAGGCTCAAATTGGTGAAAACAGATATTATCACATGCTCCTTGCCCAACTCTGCCGCACTGCATACTCGGTCCAGACTCCTGGTGTACTTTCTGAAGAACAGGAAAAATGTTGTTCATTTGAAAAGTACACCAGGAGTCTGGATTGGGTACTGTACGTGATGTGGCTGAGTTGGGCAAGGAGGCGTGCGATAAGATCCGTTTTCACCGTTTTAAACCTGTGCCCAGCCTGTGCCTGAATCAGGTGAAAAATGGCATGCGATAATCTCCAAGATGTTAAGGGGAATATTAACTTGTTTTTCCTCACACTGTGGGATTTCTTCAAGGGTGCATATCTCCACAGTCAGATTTGCAAATGAAGCCTCTGTTTATTTTCCATGTTTTATAACAAGTATACATTTCTTTACAGCTTGGGAGACCACTTCTATAAAAAGAATTGTAATACATAAGGATCTAGTTTGAACCTTAGAGAGGAATGAGCCTTAATATTGTTGCTGCTAAATAACGGACAGTTGGAAGCCCTTGATGAACTGCTACAATGCACCTAGACCCATTTCTGCTGCCCAGCCCCTGCTCTTACTTGAATTTCTACAACAGTTATGTATTGGGTGTACTGATTTATTTAAAAAGGAAAAGAAAAAGAAACCCTCTCTCAGTACTTTTCAGACAATGTTTTTTCTCCTGTCATATTTTCTCTCCATTGTTAGCAGCTTTGATTGATTATATCTCATTTCCATACTAAATCAGGCAGTAAATGAGTGAACTGATTTGCCTTTTTTGGAATGCTTTTATTAAAATGTCATTAACATCAAGGAGCCAGCTTTTCTTGAAGAGTGTCTATTCTTTGTACTTTAAGTGAATTTTAAAAAGTAGACAACAGTGAGAGTACAAAGAAGTGTTAGACCATTTCTTATAATTGTCTTAATTTTTGAGGACAACACAACTGGATTAGCAGGAACCTCTTTTGCTCCAAAGATTCATTCTTTAATGTCTTCCAATGATGCCGGAATCTAAGAAAGAAGACCAGGGCCTGTGCAGCAGAATGAACAGGAGGACTCCAAATGCAGTTGGGCTAGCATGACTTATTTTGAAGTAAAAGAAAAAATACACATTACCTTTTCTAGACTGGGGCCAGTCCAGAGTTTAAAACTGGCCAAATTCCATCACCACTGAGAATTCTGGACATAACTCAGCGGGACCTGAACTCATCTGGCTCAACTTTGTAGTATAAATTTTGTGTAAAAGTCACCACTGAATGTTGTGTAGACTTGCCAGATTCCAAGGTCTTGCCCTGAGTTTCAGGTTCTTGACCTATTTCTCTAGTCCTCTGGGCAAGGGGCAGGAATCTCAAGGCAGATATTTATATACATTGGATCCTCTTCTTTTAGAGTTTGTATTTTTCATTGGAGTGACATACTCTTTGCAACAGTGGCTAATGGTTAATACATCATGATTAATGACATACCACAGGCTGCCTCCTTTGACATCACAAAAGGTCATCCCTAGGTCTGAGATGTGGACCCTGAGGTCTCAGGGTCCGGGTTAGTCTTGACCTGGCTATCTCTGGATACCTTCTTTGGCATTTAAAAGAGTGTTAACAGTGGACCTATGGTTCAGTGTTCTGGTCAGGATGATGATGAAACTGAACTTTCTTCTAGACCTAGCAGAAGTTCAACAAGTGAGAGGACAGACAGTGGTGTCACTAGTGGGTGCAGACCACACTAAGTGAAATCACACCAGGTTACACCAACTCTAGTGACGCCACTGTGAACTTGATATATAAACTTGATAGCAGCATGGAGGTAAAAGATGGAGTTCAATAAGACATAAAAAGAGGTAAGAAATATTGAAGAATTGAAGGTAAAGAAAATGAGGCATACCTGACTCTGGAAAAAACATGTCAGCTGCCCAATGTCCCCAAATAGAAGTGAGAGAAGGCCTACAGTTGGTATTTTACTGCTAGCTGTAATAGGCTGCCAGAGCTGAACTGAATAAAAGATTTATTTATTTATTTATTTGTTTAGGTATTTATATCCCGCCCTTCAGCCCTAATGGCTCTCTGGTCCAACAACAGACCTCAGTAATTTCACTGAACGCAGGATTGGAGCAGGCATAGGCTGTGATACTATAGCAACAGACCTGGAATGCAGCAAAATGTAAATAAATGTTAGTTTTGTACTTGGACAAGTGGCATAGGGACAAAGACAAATGATTTCCTTTTCCCACCAGTCAAACCACATGATGCAGCCATTCCTTTTGTCCTCTTTAATGCAATTTTTAAGTGTGTGTTTGCTGAAGAAAGCAAGAAAAACAACAACCATGCAATATGAAATGTTGAATTCTGTGAAAATGGAAGGCCAATAGTACAAGAAAACCCTTGTATTTTTGAAAATATCAGGCTTCATCCCTTGAGAAAAAGCTGAAAGAGTAGCAGATTTCAGATCTGAGTAACAGATTTCAAATATCAAATAATTTTGCCCAGTCCTTTCTTTCCATAACCAAGGTGTGCTACAGACAGACACCCAAGTACATACTCCATACATACTAGGGTTGCCTGGGGGCGTCTCTTTTAGACGGCCACAACCCTAGTATGTAAGGAGTATGTACAAAATGGTGATGCCCTGTTCACACAGGCGCCGCCATTTTGATGTAACGGATGCCTAGCATCCGCACATTGTGGCACCCAGGTGACGTGAGTGCGCCAATGGCGCACTGTGGCGTCATTGGTGTGCCTCAAAAAGAAGCTGCTTTTTGCAGCAGCTTTTTCTTGCTGCCACCAAGCCACACGGTATATCCGCTGTGGCTTGCCGGCGGCACAAACGGCATCACCGCCAGACCGTCCTTTAAGGATGGTCTGTAGCGCGCCCCAGATGACTGGAAACAAGTTTTAATAGTAATAATAATAATTTTTATTTATAGACCACTATTCCGAAATGATCATAGCGGTGTACAGTAAAATTGCAAAACAATACAAAATTGCAAGGCCTCTCTCCCCCTCAAGATGGTGGTTGGAGGAGGGCTTTTTTCTGTTTATCTTGAAATTAATGTTTTCCTGTTTATCTTGAAATTAATGCACATCTATTCCTGCTAGAACTTTTGCTTGTTTCTTGCTACAGAAGAGCCTTTCCCAGAGAGTTCCAGGGGATTTTTTGTTGCATTAAATAAATATCCCCAGGAGAGCAGAGTTGAGAAAGCCACATTTAAGAAGAATGAACATAATGACATTCTGAAGTCATCTATCATTGACTGATTGTGAAATGATGCTTTTGGTCCGAGAGAATTTATATTTCTAGGGAGTAGACCAGGCACTTGTGAGATTTCCTGTGTCATTTGCCAAAATAATGTCTGACTCTAGTTACTGTGCTCCACAGGAACAGCCAGAGATACATCTCAAAGTGCTCAAAAGAAGGCTGTTTCATCATCGTCATCATATTTATTTCTTACCTGCCTCTCCCCATGGCTTGAGGTGAGGAGCAGCCACAGATTAAAAAATACACATCAGTTTAAACACATCAGTTAAAAAGAACAAATGAGACATATACAAATTAAAACAACCCACATTATAAAATTCATTATTTAAAATTCACAATTTAAAAATAATCTGGCTAGACCTGCCAGTAACAGAAAGCCCAGTACATTTCAGCCTATATATATATATATATATTTTAGGACTTCTGCAGGGGCTACATAAAAACCTCAAAATAAATATAAATAGACAACACATAATTATATGATAAAACATACATAACAGAACATAAGAAAAAATAATTTTAATCTTTGTACCCTTGCTGTAGGAGTGTAGATATTGATTTGAAATCTGACTAAAGAAATTTCTAAAACAGAAATTCCACAAAACAAACAAACAAACAAACAAAAACCAAAAACGGGGGGGGGGGTAGGAAACATTCAAGGATGTATTGATGCAACTGGGCTGAAGTGGGAGACTAACATTAAAGAGTTTTGAGGGAATTTTCAGGAAACAGATCAAGATCATCATGTAGTTCTCTAAAAACCAAAGATTTTAGTTCTAAAATCTACTCTCTCCTTCCTAACTAAATTCTTCTCACCAATATTATTCACCTTCTTTGTAGCCCAAAATCTGCAGTTTGTTGCTGGATGATGGTATTCCAGGAAATGACTTATTAAGGGACCACCTGTTTTGTTGGTTCTTATATCTGAATGTTTCTAGTTCCTCATTTGAGATGTGTGTTGGAGAAGAATGATAAGGATCCTGTGGATGGACAGAAAGACAAATAAATGAGTCTTAGAACAGTGCAAGACTGAATTCTCTCTGAGATTAATAAATTGAGGGTGTCATATTTTGCTACATCATGAGAAGAGATGACTCATTAGAAAAGACAATAATGCAAGGAAAGGTGGAGGGCGGTAGAAAGAGAGGAAGACCATGTATGAGATGGATCAACAAAGGAGGCCACAGTCCTGAGTGAGTATGACCTGAGCAGAGCAGTTAAGGACAGGGGGTCTTGGAGTGTCTCATTCACAGGGTTACCATGAAAGGTGGCCAATTTGAGGACAGTTAATAACAACACTTACTATGTACCTTGATTTGGATGGGTGAGGACATAATTTGCTGCTTTACCTCAAACAGCTGTGTGTTTTTGTCAACTCTGGACCTGTTCCAGTACTGATTATAAGTTTTTCATTAAGACATATATTCATACAGCATGAAACATATACAGCATATTTGTTGTTGTGTGTCTCCAAGGCATTTTTGACTTATGGGGGCTCAACAGGCTGTCACTTTGTGCCGGCCTGGATGTGGACTAGGATTCAGCATTCACATGCTGGAAACCTTTACCGCGCCACCACACCACCCCGCCACCATTATGGTACGTGTTCGTCCACACGGTCATTGCCATGATGACGTCCATGGCATGCAGCACCCAAACAGTGCTGGCCAATGGTGTGTGAAGGTGCCTGTGATACCCTTCCAGGAAGCTGCTCAGAGCAGCTTCTTTTAGGAAGCAGGTCAGTGCCACAGTGTACAGCTGCTACGGCACCCACCCGGGGCAAGAAGGGACGGCTTTAAGCTGCCCATCTGTACTGCCCTGTGGTGACTCTAAGACAAACCCTATGATAGTGTTTTCTTGGCATGCTTCTTCAGAGGGGGGTTTACCATTGCCATCCTCTAAAGCTAAAGAGTGTATGACTTGCCCAAGATCACCCAATAGGTTTTTATGCTTAAGTGGGGGTTTGAACCCAAGTCTCCGGAGTCATAGTCCAATGCTCAAACCACTACACCACACTGGCTCTCAGAATAATATAATCAAAATGTATATACAGTACAATGGATCTCTAGATAATATCCATTTTGGCCAAAAGGGTCTTTTTCAGAGTGTAAAGAATATGTACAGCAACTACTTCTTAGAACAAACCATGATCATAACAATACATATATCTCCCCAGATCATTTAATAGGAGCAAGATTCTCACATGCAAGCCTATTACATAAGTAACATAATGAGAGGGTAATGAAAATCATTCCCATTTGAAAGTGGTTCTGATACTAGTGTCATCAGTTTCAATCACGATGAAGCGAGGCAAATGCAGAAACCCTGCTCTTTCCTGACACTAGTTCTTTGGTGGTTCTTTTGGAAAGAATCGATTCCGGAGCGTGTTCAACAAGTGGGAACGACAAATCTGAATCACATCATTCTGGAGGGGAGGGACTAATGGCAGAGGGGTGTTTATCATCCCTCCTCAGTTTTTGGTAGATCCATCATTCCCCCCCTCCCCCTCAGCACTGCCTTTTGGTTTGTGGTGTGACCTATGGGTGCATTTTTTTTAAAAAAAATTCATAGAAAATGTGATTCATTCATTTTGCAACTACAGTACCTGAAAAGACAAGTAGTTGCAAAACCAATGAATTGAATCTTCAATCAATAAATGTCTTGGAGCCCTTTGAAGGTAGCACTGTGCTCCTGAGCACCTCTTTGGGGGAAGCACCTCCTGAGTGATACCCAGTCAAGAGGCCCAGTGCCTGCCAGTGCCTGCCAGTGCCTTCTCCCCACCAAGAGCCCTGCCTGCCACTTATGCCACTGATGACGCACAGATGATTCACATGTATTTTGAAGTGGCACAAACTAGTGGGGATGACAATCATGCCAAATAAGAAATGATTCCAAGGGGATAATGAAAAGATCCGCTTTCATAGTGGGAATGACAGACATTTTGGAATTGATTTGATAACAGGGAGTGAAGGTGAATCCCAAACCAGTTCAAATGTAAGTGGGAATGTGCCCCAAGTATGAAAAATGGCTAACAATGATAAAATCACACCAAAGAAAAAATGCAATTCAAACATAATGTAGATTAAAACACCATTTAAAATACATCAGTATAAAAATAACAAATCTTGCCAAGAAAACTCTATGACAGGGTCTCCATAAGTTTCTGCCGGTCTGCATAGGGCCTAAATGCTGGATATGATAAACAACCAAAGCACACACACACAGGATTCAGAGCACATTTCTTGTGGGAGCTAATAATCATTCTGTCCTCTCTGCTGCTCTTCACTCCATCAATTAAAAGCTGTATTCTTATTTCCCCAGGTCTCTCCCCTTTACCTTATCCTATTCATAGCTAAGGGGTGATTAATTTGCAGTTGCTGGTGCATATGGCACTTCGTCTTTTATTTCCATCCATTTTCTTAATGTAAGCTTTCAAGAATTATGTCATAAAGGTGTATAAATGTACCCAGGAGATATATGTTACTCATGACATCATCAAGGACATTTTTGGTAGACAAAAGAGACCTAAAGAATCATAAGGAAAATGTGGTATTCTTAAAGTCTCTCTCTCTCTCTCTCTCTCTCTCTCTCAGTGTGTGTGTATGTGTGTTTTCACAGACAAGGAATACTCAGAGGTGGTTTTGCCAGTTCCTTCCTCTGAAGCAGAGCCTACAGCACCTGGTATTTGTTTCCGAGGTCACTAAAATGAGTACCCAGATTGTTGGGGGCAATTAGCTTACACTTGTAAACCGCTTAGACACTGTTAGTTCAGAATGAAGCAGTATATAAATGAAGCTGTTTTGACAGTCTCCCACCCAAGTACTAATCAGGATTGAATTTGTTTAGCTTCTAAGACCTCTTATAAGAAAATATCCCTTGTTTTGTCTGTGTGTGTGTTGTGTGCCTTCAAGTTGGTTCCAACTTATGGCGTGGGGTTTTCTTGGCAAGATTTGTTCAATGGAGGTTTGCCATTGCCTTCCCCTGAGGCTGAGAGCATGGGACTTGCTCCAGTCACCCAGTGGGTTTCATGGTTGAGGTGATTCTCTCCCACCGTTTAATATTAGGACCGACCTTGAATTTTAATAGAGAAATGATTGATTAAACCCAGCGTGGGCAAGCTCTGATTTTCCATTCCCTGAAGAAAAAAAAACTGGGATTAAAACCAAAAGTAGCCATGTGTCCATTTCTAGTTCTGGTATACACCTTAAAATATTTTTAAATAAGGAGCTTTTAAATGGGTACTGTGTTGATTTAATTGTACTGCAGTGGTGCACAAACTTTTTACCCTTGGAACCTTCCTTTATGTCTCCCAGTAGATGTCGTGCCCCCCCCCCACCTGACATAGTATATGAATAAAAATATTTTCTTTATTTAGTATTATTTAATGTATATTTTTATTCATATAATCATGTATATTCATATTTTAGCATTTTATAGGAAAATAACATTGTTCAAATTAAAAAAGTTTTATTTAATTAATAATTAATTTGTTTTATTTATATACCGCTATTCCAAAGATCATAGCGGTGAACAGCAAGTAAGCTAATTAGCAAATAAGCTAATTTGCCCCCAACAGTCTGGGTACTCATTTCAGCGACCTCGGAAGGATGCAAGCCTGAGTCGAGCTTGGGCCCTTTTGCTGGTCTTGAACTCGCAACCTTGTGGTCTTGAGTGAATGGCTGCAGTACAGGCATTTAACCACTATTCAACTCAATGTATGTGTAAATTTTACACATAAAAAAAGAGGAGGAGGAGGCTCTGCCCCATCATTTAAGAACCACTGATGTACTATTTCTAATGACCTTTGTATGATTTTAATTGTATGTTTTAAATTGTTTCAATATTGTTAATATCTTTAATTGTAATTTAATCTTGATATTTTATATATTTTAATTTATACTGCATTCATTTTAATTTTTAAGCTGCCTTGAGTCCCACTTTGGGCGGGGGAGGAAACACAGGTTATGACCCCATATCCGTGGGGGATCCATTCCCATGGTTACTGTGAATAAGAGAAACCATAGTTAACAGTGAATGCTTTATTTCTGGCAGAAGGTGACCACAGAGCCATACTGGAGGACCTCCTGATGGCTAGAGAGAACTTTTCCCCCTCCCTTGCTGCCCTGACATGGATAAGTGAAACTACAGTCACCAGTCATACAGTTACAGGGGTTGTATTGTGTGACTATAATAATTATTTTATCTTGTGAGCTGCCTTGGGTCCCTTTCAAGTAAGTAAGTAAGTAAGGCTGACATTCAGCCAGACTTACAACCTTGTTAATATCACAAATCACATTTATAATCATGCTGCCATTGCAGCAACAACCCCCCAAGCCTACGTTATAAACCGGGCAGTTGCGCCAACCAAAAGAGTTCTAAGGTGTGGGAGAATGGATCATTGAACTTCATCTCACTAGTGGGAGGGTCGGGGGCTGTGTGCATTATCATTCGTTGCCCTGGTTTCTAGTACCTTAAAACTCCTTCATTTATTGCAGCTGGGGGAACTGAACCTATAATGATGGAGCTCTGTCATTCTATCAACATCTGACAATGCAAGTCCTCAGCCGATGACAACAACAGCAACATACACCTCTTGTTTTACTATACAATCACTATTTCTGGTTTTTTTTTTATTTAGGGGAGGGAGGGAGGGAGGGCAGAAATTTGAGGGCACCAGAATGGTCTTGGCTGGCCACATACAAGTCATGGACAACAGTTGGTCCACACCCCCAGATTAAACTCTCCCCTCTTGCTCACAAACTATAGCCTCAGAATGCCTTCCCACTGCACCTTCACATGCAGCAAATGGAAGCACTACTTTTCAGAACTTTGAAAAGGGAATTGTGGGACTACAGCACCAAAACCTGGTTTTCTAAACTCTGCCACATTGTATATTTTAATGCAAAGATTATTATTTGTAACTCGTATTTTGCATGTTTTATAGTGTTTAACTTGGACTGTTTTAGATTTGTAAGCCGCCTTGAGTCCCTTTGTTGGGAGGAAGGCAGGATATAAATAAACATCATCATCATCATCATCATCATCATCATCATCAATACCTTATGTCTTAAAGGGAAAGGTGAGTTAAGAATAGATGTCTGGGGATTTATTAAGTGCCCACGTGACACAGTCTTGCCAACACTCAATGAAAGCAAGGTGAGGGGTGTGTGTGTTCTTTTAACTACCATTTTCAATGAGTGTGTGTTTTTCTCAGCAGTTGGAGCCAAACTCACATTTCCATGGTAATCAGTGCTTCTGTCGAAGTTGTGTATTCTCTCTGATTAGCCTTGATCAGCTGTTAGCTGCTTCACAGCTTCAGCAGGCTTTGATTAAGAGACAGGTTTCCTTCCTCCAGTTCTACAGCATTTCTTCTGAAGCCTTCTTAAAATTCTACCTGGATTATGAGCTGAGCCCCAGGTGCATTTCTCTGATGAAGCAAAACTGCCTAAGTCCAACATCATCTCATACGATAGCCCAGATACCTAAAACAGTTATCAGAGGAACAACTTAATCCTAGAAGAGGTTCTTAGGAGGTTCTTCCTGGCCTGCTTCTGGATCTCTTACTATGACACAAGGATTCTATGGTAGAGGAGTCATTATTGGTTATAGTTTACCTTGCCTGCCCACAATGTACTTGACATGTGAGACTCTGCTGTATCTCCTGTTAGATCCAATACCAAAATTGAGCATAATCTTTTGCTGAATATGTTATTTTCCCACCAGTAGTCTAAGGGCTCATTCCCACTGGCGGAATACCCTGTGTTCCAATTCGGTTCTGCCCCGCTATAGCAATCGATTCCAAAAGGTCTCTCATTCTCACTTTCCCTTTAAGACATAAGGTATTTATTGTTTACAAAAGGTAAAACACAATTACATCTACTTTAAAAACGCAAGCTAAAATACAGATTTACAAAACTGAGGTCTCATTCAAAACTCCAAACCAAAATCTCCTGTGGTGCTGTGGTGGAACATGAGCATGAGAGTTAATATATTCTATAAGAGGTAACCACTTTTCCTTGAACTATAAGAGGTAACCACTTTTCCTTGCAGTTCCTTGCCTCAGAGATTCTCCTGGTATCATCTGCAAGTTTCTCCATTAACCATCCTTCCCAGAACTTCATCCACCATTGATCCATGGACAGATGCCCTGTTTTCTAGTTTCTGGTAATGATTAATCTAGCTATAGTAACTGAAAAAGATATAATTTCTTTATGATGGAGACATTTATTATTAAATTGAAATATTGACAAGAGAAACAACTCCGGAGTGAGTTGAACCTTTTGTTTCATGATGTCCGACATCAATTGAACAATCTGTGTCCAGAATTGTTGGACAATTGGGCATTCCAACCACATGTGGAGGTATGTACCTCTTGCCCCACAACCCCTCCAGCACAAAGAAGATGTCTTCCTTGTCATTCGTGCTAGCTGGACAGGGGTCAGATACCATCTGTATACCACTTTCCATGTGTTTTCCCGTAGGGCAGATGACTTAGACTTATAAGGAGGACATGACCATATATGATGCCATTCTGTATCTGAAATAACCGACTGTATATCCAACTCCCACCCTGTTTTATAGAAAGTACCCCTCCCATAGGAGTTTTCACCATCCAGTTGTACAATGCAGCTGAACCTCCCTTCACTGGCGGACCTGGGACTGTACACATTTGTTCACATTTGTATGGTCAATGATCTAGGGGTTTCTCTTGACCATACTAGTTGGGACACAAATGTGGTAATTTGTTGAATTTGTAGCCAAGAGGGTCTAAGAGGTAACAACACATTTAAAATACTTTCTGTATTTTTAGGTCTAGAATTCTGAAATAAGTCCTGTATGGTATCTTCCCATCCTTTAAATTGTGTGAATTTATCTGGGCTAAAAACAGAAGGGTGTAGTAAGAATGGTCTAATTGAGGAAGGGCTGGGAGCCATCAGATGGCACCATTTCCTTAGGCTTTTTTTTACCGCTATGAACTCGGTTCATTTTTGGGCCCTTTTTTTGTTCCCACTGGCTGCCATTTTTCCGTAAGCAGCTGGACTGACAAGCCTGTGTGGGGGAAGGATTAAATGGAGGGCATGTCCTGGTGAAGGAGGACCCATGGGGTTGGGTGGGTTTCCCTTGCCATCCCTGCCTCCCTTCCTCCGTGGGGTACCGATGGGTTTCCTCCCCCCTCCCCACCGCCCCACCACCTTGGGGCAAACCATTTTTAAAAAGGACCCAAAACAGTGGCACTGGTGTGTGTGTTTGATAGTTCTGGGGATGGATGGCACACACCCTCTGCCATTTGTCCCTCGTCTCTGAAAGAATCGATTCTGATCTGGCGTTCCCACTTATTGAAAACAGGTCAGAATCGCATCTTCGCAAAAGACTCTCAAAATAACTGCTACCAAAAAAAGCCAAGCTTTTTGTGTTTGCTCTGCGTTTTTCCCACTGGACTCAGTCAAATGAGGATTGGGATCAATTTTCAGTGGAAACTAGGGGCATATAGATCGAATCAGGATTCGGAGCTTTTCATAGTGGGAACGACCCCTAAGAAAGCCAGCATGGCATAGTGGCTTGAGTGTTGGATCAGCACTGCAGAATTAATGCAGTGAGATGTTTAGCTATCTCTATTAGAGGGCTCTGGCGTCACAACAAATTACATATCCCAGAATTCTGTAGGATGGAGCCATGACAGTTAAAGCAGTGTCAAACTGCAAGAATTATGCAGAGTGGCAGGAGCCCAGGACTCTGTGATACAAGGATTCAAATCCTCTCTCAGCCACAAGAAACCCACTGGGAGACCTTGGACCAGTTATACTCTCTCACTCTCAAAGGAAGGTAATGCCAAGTCTCCTCTGTATAAATCTTGCTAGGAAATCATCACGAGATTGCCCCAAAGTCACATAACAAACAATAAATTATTGTGGCCACATGGTCCCCTTTGCAATCCTCTATTTGAAGGCTAACCAGATCACATCCAGAACAGCCATAACTGAGGGGAGAAAATCCTTTGAAACTGCCAATCAATTTCATCAGCCCAGCTGAATTGGTTATAGTCTTCCTTGTTATGTTAAGATGTATGGTATTTCTATTTAAAATTATAGCAATTCTTTCTATACTTCCATTGACATATAGAACATAGCCTCTGCAAATTTTACACAGAGATCTTTCCCGCTTTTTAGTATTGGATTTCTACTTTTATGATGCAGAAGTGGATACCCTAACCATCATGTACCTCAGACTTGGCAAATGTCAGTTAGCAGTGTTCATAGACTTTTCTCTCTCACCCACACAGTTCTTCAGGGTTTATGCAAATATAACAATCATGTCAGAGTTTATGGAAATATACCTCATCAGTGATGCAGATTGTTTTAACTTAGCTGGAACACTGAGGAAACCCCAGTGGGATTCAGCTCAAATTTACAATAAATAACATTGTGCAGCATGGGTGGCCAACTGTAAAGAATTAGAATTTTTATACCTATAGTCAGTGACAGGAACTAACTAATTAAAAACAATTATGTTACAGATTAAGTTGGATGTTTGCCTGTGAAAAGCAACTCAATTTTATTTATTTATTTTTAAATCAACAAAAGCAATTTAGAAATTCTACATTAACATTTCTCCGCAGTTAAAATGATTAAATGAGCTGTAATGCTAAAAGAGCTAACAACTTTTATATTACCTGGTTGGGTTTTAAAATGAGATCAAACCACAACCTAGTTCTCTTACATTTTTGCAAAATCACTTCTCACTTTTTTTAAAAAAAGAAAAAATTCTCCCAGGGCATGTCTACACAGCCCATTTACATCAGTTTACCCCTGCCCTTATGTCACCCTGTCTTCACAAGGCAGAGACAAATGCCCAATTTGACTGCAGACTCTCTTCAGGTAGGAAGTTTACAAAGTTTAGGTCACAAATAATAAAGACAGCTTAGAAGGTGCCAGCCACAGATGCTGGCGAAATGTCAGGAAGAAACTCTTCTAGAACATGGCCACATAGCCTGAAAAACCCACAAAAAACTACAAAAGCTTAGAAGGAGTCATGGTCTTCTTTACATGCAAATGGTTCTCTTGTGTTCTATACTGAGCAATGCATAGAGGCTCTTCATCTGTCCCAGGAAGCTTTTAACCATGGGACTGTTGCTGGTATCTGTGTGGCAATCAGTAAGCTAAGGGGGAAAAAGGTAAAGAGATAGATAAGGAAAGGCAAGAGAAGTTTTGGATGGGATGGATGGGAAGGGTTTTTTAAAAGTGCATTCATGCAGCTGTTTCCTTCTCTCTACAGTTTAAAATACTACTACTACTACTACTACTGGTAGTAGTTTATTAGTACTTAGAGCAGCGGTTCCCAACCTGTATTCCTAGGAGCTCTTAGGGCTCCACATGCACTTCCCAGGTGCTCTGCAGCCACTCCAGGAAAATTAAAGAAATTAAAATTGAATAAAATTAAAGAATAAGAAACAAAAAGTAACACTATGCTTAAATGCCATTAACTCTAAGACATAGGGCTTCACCATAGAAATTGATTATAAAAAGAGCTCCATGAGTCAAAAAGGTTGGGAACCCCTGACTTAGAGCATAAACCATTCACATATAAAACAAGTGAGTAAATAAAAAATACAACATGAAATAAATAGCACATAGATCTAAAATGCTTTTTAAAATCCAATTAAGATTAAATTACTTTGAACCTTTCCCACTGACTTTCCCATCTCTGCCTTTTGTACACCTCTAGTAGCTATGCAACACAGGAAGTTTTAATAGGAACATTTCCCCCCTACCATGGTGCTGTGGGGACAAGCAAGCTATACTTGCAAATCACATACCTGCACCATTATTTTGATGTCTGTAGACTGCATAGTTTCTATTCACAATTGCACTGGAACTCCTATGGATTAGTAGTCCCTAATGGTACTGTCCTAGAATAATTTAGGAAAATTTCTTCACACCTTTAGATTGCATCTAACCATTGAATAGACATTTTGTTGACTTGTCCTTGGTGTAAATCAGGTGCTTGAGCCAGTCCTCAATATTGTGTCCAGGACATTGTTTTCCACTTCTTTCATATATGTCTGATTTATGTGGCTGTTCCCTGGACAGACAAGTAATTCTTCTTTTTCTTTTCTTTTCATTTACATCTCTGAACACTGCAACTCTGTTTACCTGGTTAGTGCTGATGTTTTGTGTGTTCCTTATAAAGCTCTGTGCCTAGATTAGCAACTAGTTTTCCCATCCTGTCTCCTAAAATGATATGATGTAGAGTTACTGCTGAAATCATAGTTTAGAAAAGTTATTTTCCTAGGCACCAGTTCCCAGAATCCCTTAGTCAACCTGTCCACTGGCCAAGCTGGGTGGTCTATTCTGAGAGTTGGAGTCCAAAAATAACTTCCAAGTTCTGACTGAATTGATTGCTGACCAACCTCTCAATTTTCTAATGTATCCTTGTTATGGGAGTAAGCCCCCCACCCCTTTCCTGTTTTAAAGGGGGGGTGGGGAAACCAGTCACAATATTGTAAAATTCAGGAAATATGAAGACATTCCATGTAGGGAACAAGTTCTTAGTGTGAGGTTCTAGGTCATGAACCCATAAAAAGGAGCTAGAATTTAGCTGGGCCAATTGGAGTGCATGTGCACATAGGGGCATATTCAAAAAGCAAATTTAGTTTCATTACATAAATCGTAAACCCTGTCAACACTGAGAATACTGGGTGCAGTTTTAATTACGTACTTCATCTCACAAATGAGGTAAAGCTGAGGAGGAAAAGAACTGACATTAATGAAATATCTTACTGAGACAGACAAAGAATGAAGAGCTGGACATAGCTTAACATTGCAGACACCAAAGTAATAGTGCAGGTGTGCGTTTGCAAGTATAGCTTGCTTGTTCCCCTCAGCACCATGATTAGATTTCTAATGAAAGTTAAAGCAAATACCAGCAAGAGGCTAAGAAGATAGTGGAACTGGAATGTGGATTGTGGAACTGAATTTATAGAGGTAATTTTCAAAAGCTACTTTGAGAAATGCAAACTTTTAGAAAAGGGATGTTAATAAAACAACCAAGTCAGGAATCAGCATGCTTGATAATCATGGAATATTAAACATTGTTCTTGTTCTTGTTGTGTGCCTTCAAATTGACTCTGACTTATAGAAACCCTGTCCTGGGGTTTTCTAGACAAGATTTCTTCACAGGAGATTTGCTATTGCCTGCCCCTAGGAATCAGAAAGTATGATTTGCTCAAGGTCTCTCAGTAGGTTTCCATGGCCGAACAGTGATTCAAACTCTGCTCTTCTAATCCAACACTCAAAGCACTCGACGCACTGACTCAGAATGCTTTTAAAAGAAGAGAAACAGAGGATCTAAAAGAGAAATACGAAATGCCCTGCTTGGAGGGAATGGGTTGCTGGCATCCTGAACAACAATGCCTACCAGAACTTGAGAATTCCCAGGAAACCTTTTTTGTATTTTATGGTGATACATTAAAAGTAAGTTATAACTTTCAGTCTAAATTATACATTTTTTAAAAAAATGCTGCTACTGCTACCACCACAACAATGATTGTTATTAAATTTGTAACTCCGCACAAGAGAAGTCTCCTACTGTATTATGTTTGGTTGTGTGCTATGATTTTCATTTTAAAATAATTACTCATTCATTCATTAACTTACATTTATGCCACTTTCCCTCTCAACATGGGCTGAAGGTGGCATACAAAACAGATACATATAAAAACACATACCAACACATATAAGTAAAATTTTATATACAAAAAGATTTTGATAAATGTGATTTAATTAGTCATAAAATTAAATACATTTAAAACAGTGCCATTAAAAGACTTAAAACAGCAACCAGTGCTACTTCAAGTGGTAGTCCCTAAACCATTGGTTGCCACTCTCTAGTGAGTTTTTTTTTGGGGGGGGGGGGGCGGAATGTAGCTAATTGATATAAATATGGTGTCGGTCCCTGGCACACTTTTAAAAAATAATGGCCATTTCCGCACATCAAATAGTCTGAGAAACACTACATTAAACTATTAAAAGTCCCTGCAGTCAGTTCCAATAGTCTGCTGGGATAGAAACATTTTCTCTTGATGACTCTAGAAAGACAAGAAGAAGGGAACCATTCTCGTCTCCCTAAGGAAGGAGGCCAGAATCCTTTTAAACATGCTTCGTTTATATACCGCTTCATACCGCCTAAGCAGTGTCTAAGCGGTTTACAACTGTAAGCTAATTTGCCCCCAACAAGCTGGGTACCCATTTTAGCGACCTCGGAAGGATGCAAGCCTCAGTCAAGCTTGAGCCCTTTTGCTGGTCTTGAATTCACAACCTTGTGGTTTTGAGTGAGAGGCTGCAGTCCAGGCATTTAACCACTGCGCCACTTGTGTCTTCATAAGTGGATTTAGATTTGCAAGAATTAAAATTGGACAGTTCTGTAATGTCCATACCCAGTAAAGGGCTGCTGTTACATGACTATGTAGGGAAGCCAACAAAGTGACCCGTACATATCAGGACTGAAGAGCTTTGGTACCATTGTGCATTGGGACACTGGGAAGTGCCAATCTGCATTGGGGCACTTTTACTGGTTCCCATTACACATCTTCACAATTTACAGGGTTTCTTAACATCTCTGTAATGTAGCTAAGATACACTGTGATAGTGGACTCCAGCTATGGAAGTATTCAGACTGGAAGTATTCTATATCATACTACACTGCTAGATTGCTATTATTCCACTTTAGTTCCTATGGCTGCCTCCTATGAAACTCTGGAATTTATAATTTAGTGAGGCCTAAGAGCTTTCTGGATGAGAATTCTAAATGCCACTCCCTAAACTGCTAATCCCAGAATTCCACAGGAGACAGCCATAGCAGTTAAAGTGGAATAATAATGCTATAACAGCCAGTGTGGTATAGTGGTGTGAGTGTTGGACTATGACTCTGGAGAGGAGGGTTCGATTCCCAGCTTGGCCTTAGGCCAGTCACATGCTCTCAGCCTCAGGTGAAGGCAATTGCAATCGTCCTCTGAACAAATATTGCCAAGAAAACCCCAGGGTTGCCTTAGGGTTGCCATAAGTCCAAAATCACTTGGAGGCACATAACACACATACACACACACAAATATGTACTATAACATTCAACGTAGATGGGGAAAAGATGTTTGTATGCTGCTGTAATAGCTGTCTCATTAGTGTAGCCATGGTGTAGACAGAACATTTTCTACATGTGTTTTACTTCATTCAGCTTAAAGCAGTCCTAAATCAGACAAATTAACAAGAAGTAAATGAAGCTGGCGAGAGTCAAAAGCAATTTTTTCTGGTTTTGACATCGTCCTGTTGTCCTCTGCCTTGAATAAAAATCCCATGCTTCTGTTTAGCTTATACTTTGATGTTAGACTTGTTCCAACCACTAATAGAACACTTCTTATCTATTAGTGTATCAAACACTGCTTCTCTCATTCCTTGCAGTACTCAAGCTGTGCCTTGTAGCTCTCAAGTATGTTCAGCCTCATCAATGTCACTTTTTAGTTTGCATGCAGCTCAAAAATGAAACCACGCAACTACAAACGACAGCTTGTAGAAGATTAATCAGCTGTCCCTTTCTTTCCCTGTAACAGTAATTTGCCTAATCTTTCTCCTGCTGTTTTCACATTTTTGGTCAGTTTCCTGAATAATAGACACTGGCAGCTTTTGACTATTCCTTATTGATTCATTCATTCATTTCACAGTGTTTCTCTAAAAGTGTCAGGAAGGGCTGATTGAAAATCTGAACAGCTATACAACCGATGACAGCTTGGATGATAAGCTGCTCATCCTATTCTTTCAGTAACTGGTGCAGTCACTTCATGACTTTGACAAATATCCTGCACAACTTTTCAAAATCGTACTGGGAGGTTTCTCTAGACTTTGTGTCAACTCCTTCAGGCAGCCTAAGAAATCATTTCCGTCATGGAAATGATTTTGAATGTCCCATATCTGCTATCACTGTTGGCTTGTATTCTCCATCTTATCTACAGGTGAGTGAGAAAAGTGTTAGGTTCTCATTTTGATATGAAGATCATAATTGGACATTTCTTTTGGTAAGACCATTAAAACATTACAGAAATGGTTCAAGTGATTCTAATTTCAAGTACTCAACTCTAATTTTTGTTTTTATTTTTGGATTGCTTTTAAAAATTTGATATGAGTTTATCCTGTTTGCAAACCCTGAAACTGAATGAGGGCTGGAAAATAATATGCAAGTTTATAATCTGATGCAGAACAACACAATGTTGCTGGAAAATGCATTCATTTCAAAAATATGCATGGAGAAATGCATACATTTTGGAAAAAACGTGCACAGAAATACATCTGAATTTCTTTCCAGGGGTTAGGGGTAGAATCCTTCAGTCTGACATAAACATGAAAGAGAATGAACTTTGTGGTGGAGATTGAAGAATGCTGAGTGTTTCTGATCTCATCAGGAAAGTCAAAACGTTACCCAGGAGGTCAAATACTAGATCTGTTACAAGGATCCTGAAATACTAGGGAGGAGCAGCCCATGTGTGATATGATCACGCACAACTAGGAGCTGGGCAGAATGTGGTGGTGCAACTGCAACAGCCATGTAAGAGCTTTATGGCTGCCTTTACCGACCTCTACCTGAAATGGGCCCTGAATCAGATGGGATTTATATGTAAAATTAGGTATTGGCAGTATATTAGTGACAGTGCACTCCAAAACTCTGGATGACCTCTCTAGCAGTTCCATATAGATGTTAAACAGCATGGAGGAAGAAAACAGAAATCTGAAGGAACCCGCAGGCCAACAGTCAGGACTTCAAACAGTCCTCCAGCACCAACTTCTGAGCTTGCCCCTCCAAGAAAGACCAGAACCACTGCATAACAGTGCCCCCAAGTTCCATCCCAGGGAGTTGGCCCAGAATGATACCATGGTCAATGGTACTGAAGGTCATTGAGAGGTCCAGCAGAACCAAAGGCTGGGACACACTTCCCCTGTCCAGTTCCCTGCATAGGTCATCCACTAAGGCAACCAAAGCTGACTCTGTCTCATAACCAGGGGTGAAGCTGGATTGAAATGGATCTAGATAATCCATTTTATCCAGAAACCCTTGAAACTGGTAGGCCACCACATGCCTCAAAATCTTGCCCAAAAATTAAATATTAAAATCTGGCTGATAATTATTCAGAATGGTGGAATGCAAAGAGGCCTTTTTAGTAATGGCCTCAGCATAGCCTCTTTCACTTAGGCTGGAAACTTCCCTTGCCGCAGTGAGGCATCCATCATTCCCTTTACTCAGTCAGCCAGTTCCCCTCTAGATGCTTTCAGAAGCCAGGAAAGGCAAAGATCCAATATATATGCCCTCACTTCTTCAAGGATCCTGCCCACACCCTCAGACTGCACAAAGTGAAATATATCCAATAATACAGGACAAGCAAGTGCCAAGATTACATCCACTGTACCTGTCTCAACTACAGCATCCAAGTCAGAGTGGATCCAAGTGAATATGTCTGCAAAGTGTCTTACAAATTTGCCACAATGGACTTTTGGGTGGTTTTTGTTTTCTTATTGTAGGGCAAAGTGCAAAAAGACCCCTGACCACTTGAGAAAGCTCTGCTGGACAACACAGTGCAGATGAAATGGTGGCAGAGAAAAATGCCATTATTGCCACAGCATAGATCTTCCATTAAGCTCCAGCCTATGTTCAGTCAAACTTGCTCTGAGTCTTCTGCCATCATCCCTCCAATCTCTGTACCACTCATTTCATTACCTAGTAAAGCAGGGGACTTGCCTGACTGTGGGAGAGGATGCTTAGGGTCAATTGGTCCACTTCCCTGGTCATTTCTCTGTTCCAGAGATCAGCCAAGGCTTCAACAGGATCACCTACCAAGGCAACAAGAAAACCCCCAAGATCCAGCAGGAATCCATCTGGATCCTTAAATCTCCTGGGGTAGACAAGCCACCCTGCAAAGGTTCTGAGTCCCAATAAGTCTAACCCCACCATGTACTGATCAGTCCACAGCAATGGAACTACAGAATGTTTCTCCCCCACACCCAGATCACGGTCATCCCACCCAGATCAGAAAACAAGATTCAAAATGTGTCCTGTAGCATGAGGGACATCAGATACTATTTTGAACAGACCCATGGTTGTCATGGTGGACAGGAAGTCCTGAGCTGCTCCTGACAAAACAGTGTCCACATGGATATTGAAGTCTAGCAGTACAACAAAGTGAGGGGACTCAACACCACTGCTAAGTTCAGCTCAACTAGCTCAGAAAGGGAGACTGTTGAGCAGAAGGGTGAGAAGAGAGAAGGTAAACCCAACATCATCTGGCCTTCACTAAAGAACTGAGCCCTCCCAGAAGGCATCTGACTACATCCCTCTATCCACCATCTTGAGGGAGAGGAAGGCAACCCAGCTCCAACAGGCCTCTGAGAGAGCAGATCTGCTGGACTTTTCCCCTTCCCTACTGCCATTCCCTTCTCCTTTTGTGTCTTGTCTTTTTTAGATTGTAAGCCTGAGGGCAGGGAAATGTCTAATTAACAAACTGTAAGCCACTCTGATAGCCGTTTGGCTGAAGAGCAGGGTATAAATAAATAAATTATTATTATTATTATTACATCAACAGAATCCCCATTCTGTTCTGGACACCCACTGTCAAAAACACACACTCAAACCCAGCAGACTGTGAGATGGGGCACTTGGCATACCACTTCACTCTTCCTGCCACCTGCTGCTGTACAGAGAATCCAGGTGGACAAAGCTGGGAAAGGTCTCCCTCCCCACTTTATCCAGCCAGGTCACTGTAATACAAATCAGGTAGGCATGCTAATCCAGGATCATGTCCTGGATCAAGGATGTTTTTCCATTCAGCAACCTAGCATTGAGCAGCAGCATTTTCAGCCCATGGTGGCTGTTGCCAAGTCTATCCAGACTATTTGAAGTGGGGGACAGCTTGGGGGAAATGAACACTCTGTGGCTCTCCCTTCTACCTTAATAATAAGCCTGTTTCTCCACACTGTTTCCATCTGCCCATTATTGTCATAATGGCTGCCCCCTGGCCTGCTTCCCTTCCCGTGTTCTCTGTGTAACACATTTTCTTCCACCAGCAGCCAGTTAATTAAAAAGTTATAAACCCCATGCACTCATTTCCCTCCCAGCCAAAGGGACTGGCCCTCACCCTCACCCCACCCCACCCCTTCAAGTCGCTCTCCCAAGGCTCCTCCAAGGGGCAACCTCATTTGGCAGCGACCCTGCAAGCATTTAACCAGCCACAGAAGACACCCAGATTTTATCCTCTTGCAAAAGTGATAGGTAGTCCTCTGGTTTATTTGCCAGTACCTGACAACCTAGTTCTGCAGAGAGTGCAGCTGTCTAGAGGAGGCAAGAGTCCACCAGGAGAGGGGAAGATCAGCAAGGAAGCAGGCAAGCAGCAGAATACTTTCCTGGAGTGGTGGATGTGATGGTGTTATTCTCCCCTCTGAGTGCTGACTCTTGACACTTACACATGTGGCTGTCCCTAACAAAATTCCTGTTATAGACTAATCAATTACTTATCATCCATGTTCTTGCTTCTCTAACGTATCTGAGCTCTGTATTGTCACAACCATCCCTTACTGTTTTCTTTGGGTAACAGGGCAGTCTCAATACCCTGATAATACGATGCATATGCTAACTTTAAAACAGTTTGAAGAAGACTGGCGGGAAGGGTCGCCACTTAAAAACTAACACCATGGTGGTTTAAAAACCCCTCTCTCCACTCTGCTAGAAAGCGCAATGATCAACCTGCTGTGTATGGGGTGGGATGGGGTGAGGTGGTGGTGGTGGTAGGCAGTAGGGTGGAGTGAAAAGAAACTTTTTGCTGATGGCCAAATAAAAGAATAAACAAATAACATTTTTAATCAGAACTTCTGCTAATTAGAGATTACAAAATGCTTTGTACCACCGGCTCAGTTAAAACCCACTTAAATCCAAGGCTTTCCTTTTTCATATCTTCATTTATGAATTCTGGTGAGAAGCCAAGGTACTAGTGGGTTCTCTAGAAGTTATTTGATGTTTTAAATAAATCCCACTTCACTCATTAACACAGGCAATGTCCTGGGAGAATAGAGACTTGATTGGGATCTAATTTATGGCATTCATCAACATAATATTTTTTTCCTCTTTACATAGGAGTGAGGGAGTGAAAGTGTATGCAGCATTTTCTCCTGAAAGCTTTGTTCCTTTACTTAAAGGAGGAGTTATACTCCATATGTACAATACTACCCATGATTTCGGCTCTGCAGTCAATACAAAACACATGAGGCAGGAGGGAAGAAGAGATGTACAGGATTCTCTCCACAGGGGACAATGGCATGTAATGCTTTTGCAGAAGCTTATGGTAACTGAAGTGGCATAAATAAGAAAATTAACACAGGAGGCATTAAATTGGATCCTATAGCCTGCACATGGTCAAAAAGGGGAATGGCCTCTGCCTGCATTGAGATCTCTCCAGACCATGTTAACTGACAGCAGAAATAACATTTGTAACTCTAACATTGTCACTTGTCTTCTCTTGTATGATTTTAAACAGTTTTTCCTGATGAGAAGCCAGTGAAGCTTCAAAAGCTTGCATGGTGCATTTTGTGCTTTTTAGTTGCCCTTATAAACATATCACTGTTTTGTGGGTTTCAGATTTTATCATACAAAATATGGTTTAATTTGGAGTTATTGTTCATTGTAAATGATTATTCAAAATTCAGAATACTGGTCAAATCAAATATTCCATTGTGAAATCATTGGGATTTAAAAAAAAACCTCTACAGATGAATTCATTGTATCAATAATCTGAATGAAGTAGGGCAAAATCCTGAACTCAATTGGGCCAGTTTGGACTGATTTGTATCAGCTCCAGATTGGATCAGTTTGGCCCAATCCCAAAACATAACAGGGCAACATAAAGCAATTTGGAGCAATTCAGAGATCTGCACATCAAACATATGTAGGAGAAAGCCAATAACTGTGTCTCCAACATGACCAGAAAAAAATAGCAAAGAGGTGTAATATGGAGTGCAAGTGATTCAAACTGTGGTTTGAGCAGTTGTTAATATTGATAAAAAATAGTCTCAAAGTCTTTATCTGGCCTGTTTAATAGTTTAGCTTAATTTTATTTTGTCTTTTGTGTGTTTTGTGAAAATGAATAGCAATCTGTTTATGAATCCTTGTATGTTTTGGGCAGAGAAACATAGTCCCTATGCTGTCCCAGTTGCCCTTAGTTGTTCATTTCATTTAGTGCAGAATTTCAATTTGGAAAGAGAGAATATAACTGGTGTCTGAACCAAAACTTGCTGAAAGATGAGAAAATTGTAGGAGAAATAAAGACAGACATTGAGAATTTTTTTAAGGAAAACATGAATGGTGAATGCCCAATGGGGATAATCTGGGATACCATGAAGGCTGTTATAAGAGGCTGCTTAATTAAAAAAGGGGCAGAACAGAAAAAAAATAAGAAAAAAAATGGAGGAATTGAATAGACAATTAAGAAACTGGGAAAAAATTCTAAAGAGAGAGGGGAGCAATAAAGAAGCAAAGCGGGAAATTAAATATATTCAAAAACAAATAGAAATATTAACAACAGAAGAATTAAATAGAAAGTTGAAATAAGTAAGACATAGATATTATGAGGCATCAAACAAACCAGGGAAAGTGTTAGCACACTACTTTAAAAAGGAAAGAGTAAAAAGAACAGTTTTGAAAATAAAAGGAGGGAAGATTATATCAGATAAAGAAGGGATCAAAAAAACCTTTTATAACTATTATTTGGATTTATTTAAAGAAGGTAAATATATAAAAAAGAAAATCGAGGAATATTTGGAGCAAGCTGAAATAAAAGATTTAACAGAGGAACAAAAAAGACTGTTAAATGAACCCATAACAAAGGAAGAACTATAGCAGGCTATTGGGAGGAGTAAATCAGGGAAAGCAGCAGGCCCAGATGGTTTTTCCAATGAGTTTTATAAAATATTTGAAGACTCAATATGTTCATATTTAGTGGAAACCATGAATCAAGGTATTAGAGACAAATTACCTCAAACATGGAGTCAGGCCAACATAATCTTAATTCCAAAGGAAGATATAGACCCCCAAAATTATAGACCAATTGCTTTATTAAATGCAGATTATAAATTATTAGCTTCGATTTTGGCAAACAGATTTAAGAAAGTATTAATAAATTGGATTCATACAGACCAAAACAGCTTTCTCCCCGGTAGAAAAATAAAGGATAATATTAGAAATATAATTAATATAATTGATATACACAAAAAAAAATTCATAAAAAATTGGCCATGATTTTTCTAGACGCAGAGAAGGCATTTGATAACATTAGGTGGGACTTCATGTTTGGGTTATTAAAGAAAATGGGGGTTGGAGAAAATTTTTATACTTGGGTTCAAAGGATATATACATCTCAAGAAGCAACAGTATTAATTAATGGGGGAAAAACAGAAAAAATCAGTGTAAGTAAAGGTGTAAGGCAAGGATGTCCCCTTTCTCCACTTTTATTTATAACTGCATTTGAGATATTATTAAACAAAATTAGAAAAGAAAAGACAATAGAGGGAATAAAAGTGGGTAATGAAGTGTACAAACTTAGGGCCTATGTGGACGATTTAGTTTTAACAATTACAGAGCCAAATGATAGCATAGAAAACTTGATGTGAATTCTTAGGCATTATGGAAAAGTAACAGGCTTTAAAATTAATAACACAAAAACAACAATGCTCTCTATGAACTTATCCAAAGAAGAAGAAGAAGAGATGAAGGAGAAAACAGGGTTCCAAATAAAAAAAATGGTAAAGTATTTGGGTATCATAATAACAGTTAATAAGAAATATTTCAAAACAATTATGAAAAAATTTGGAAAGAGATTAAAAATGATATGAAAAAGTGGGATAAATTAAAATTATCTTGGATGGGTAGAATTGCGATGATAAAGATGGTTATCGTCCCTAAAATGTTTTTTCTTTTTCAAAATCTCCCAGTAAATTTGAATAATGCACCATTATTTCAATAGGTGGAAGAAGGATAGGAGGGAATTTGTGTGGCAAAAGAAAAAAGCAAGAATACAAAGTAAAATCATTGAGGATAAAATTGAAAAAGGCGGGATGGCATTTCCAAATTTGAAATGGTATTTTGATGCATGTGTTTTTGATTGGCTGATTGATTGGTTTAAATTAGAAGATAAAAGATTATTAGTATTGGAAAGTTATGAGCTAAGATATGGGATACATGCATACCTCTTCTATGGAAAAGTAAAAATGGATAGAAATTTCAACAATAACATAATACGTAAATCATTACTTTTAATATGGAATAAAAATAAATGGTGCAGTAAAATACCACTGTGGGTTTCTCCAGTAGAAGCTTTGATCAGAAGAGAAGAATATAGGAGCAATAACTGGATTAGATACTCAGACATTTTAAAGAAAACACAAAACAAATATACAATGATGACACAAGAAGAATTAAGAGAAAAAGGAATAAATTGCAATTGGTTTTCATATAGACAATTGGTAGAAAGATTTAAAATGGACAATGGTATATTTGGAATAGGGCCTGGAAACCAGGAGTTTGAAAATATAATTATAAAGGGAGATGATAAAAGAATTTCAAAATTTTACAATTTGATTCTTAATTGGGAAATGGAAGAAGAAACAGTAATAGATTATATGATTAAGTGGGCTAAAGATTTGAACCAAACAATTGAAATGAGACAATGGGAAAAAAACCTGGAAAATTAGAATTAAACACACAAGTAGTATAGAAATGAGAGAGAACTTATATAAATCTATATATAGGTGGTGCCTTACACCATATAGAATCTCTAAAATGTTTAAAAATGTGAATGGAAAATGTTGGAGGTGTGGAGAGAAATTGGGAACATATTTGCATGTTTGGTGGAATTGTGAGGTAGCAAATAAATTCTGGAGAGCAATACATAAAGAAATGAAAAAGATGCTTCATATAAAAGAGTGTGTGAGCCCCAAAATGTATGTATTAAATATTGTTGAAGATGAGGATTTAGAGAAAAAAGGAGGTAAAGTGATATTCTTTGCAATAATAATAAACACGTGAAAAATTGGAAAAAGAAAGAGGCCTCACTAATAGAAGAGTGGAAACTTAAATTGTATGATATATTTGTTATGGAAAAACTATCATCTATTATGAAAATTCAATCTTTACAAAGGTTTTATAAAGAATGGGATCCGTGGCTTCAATATGTAAAATTAGAAGGAGTTAAGAGTCGCTGGATAGCTTTAACAAATTAGACAACTGAGAGGATAATAGAAAATAAGAAGATAAGAAAAGAAAGAATAGGTGAAATATTAAGATAGTAACTTTGTTAGAAGAGTCAAGGTTTATATCGAAGTAATTTTTGGTGAATAAGATATGATGTTTTTCAGGTTATTTGATTTCTTTTAGGATGAATTATAGATAGGATTGATAAGATAGAAATTATGGAATGAGACACAGACATAATGACGTAAACTTGACACATGAAGGGAAGGGTTAAAAGGGAACACTCCCTAGATAATAGTGAAAGATATTTAAAAGAGATAGTAATAAAGGAAATATGCATTAACGCGTTCATAACCACAGCTAGGAAGTAAGCTTTGTTTTTTTTGTGTGTGTGTTTGTTTTTGTTATATGTTTGTATATGTCAATTGTAAACGTCTTTATGTGCTTGTATGTTTTTAATTTTGAGTTTTATACAATAAAAACTTTATTTTAAAAAAAAGTCAAAGGGCAGTGGGGAAAAAACACAGATATTATTATTATATTGTATGTTTAATTCATATTATGGGGAAAAGCAAACATATTTTTTGCTCACTTGGTTGACCAAGGTAAGCCAGGCAGCACTGAGTCCTCGAGAAGCAAAAGATCTGTGTATTTCCTCTCCTGTAAAAGGCTGAAGTAGGCAATAGATGCCCCCCACCTTATTATTTCTTATCCACCTCTCCCATGGATTGAGATAGGGGACAACAACAATTAACAAACAACACCATAAGTTAAGAGACATTGGTTAAAACACACATCAATTTAAAGGACAAATAAGATGTGCTCATATCAAAACAATCCACATCTAAAATCCATCATTTAAAATTTACAATTTAAAAATCCTCTGGATAAGCCTGCTGGATAACCTAGCATTGGCGCAGACTACCAGATACATTAGGGATTGTCAGGGGAATCTCGTGAGTTTGTCGGATGGTAAATATCCTCTTGTTAAACAGTCCGTTCCTATGCTGTGTCATTGGAACTCATTAGAATGAAGCAAAAGTACCCTCTCCTCATGTAAGCTCTCATATCATATATTCAAACATTAGTTTAGCTTTAACAGACTTAGGATTGGTGCTCTCTGTTTACTTTCCTAATCATGAAGTAAGAATATTTGAAGACCACTGCTCTACTCAGATCTCTGCTCAGATTATTATTATTATTATTATTATTATTATTATTATTATTATTACTACTACTACTACTACTACTACTCTCTGCCTGCCCACCTTTACATAGGAGACTATTATACTGCCTGGCAAAGTCGCACAATTGCAGTGAAGATTTTCACACAAATCGTTATCTGAGAGGACTTATCCTGAGAAGAACCAGGAATGCTCCAGCAACAAACCATTCGTGGGGAAGAAGGCAGATGGAAGGAACAAACAAAACATTTATACACATTTTGATTTCCCAGTGCAAGTCATGTCAGCGCAACTGCTGGGGTCCAACAACCCTTGTCAGCAACTCAAACAAGTCCTAGGGTTAAATCAGACCCTTGGAGCAGAGCTGGCAAATTTCCAGAAGCCGAAGCGTGGCTCCCAGAGTCCAATTGGGATGACAGCAACTGGATGTCTTCCAGGAACTACAGCAATGCAGGAACCTCCAGGGACACACAGCAAACTGATGCTGGAGCTTCTTCTGATGAACCACCAAAGAAACAAAAGTCTCCAAAGTGCTCTTTATTCACAGTGCTATAATACAATATTAGATCTCTCAAACTCCAAAACATACCAATCCAACTCCTACTTCAAACCCACACCACACCCTTGCAACCCCTGGGTTTATATAGACTCCAGACCATGTGGTCTCCCAAACCCAGTGAGTTCAGGTGTGTAGCCATGTCATGTGTCTCCTGTGCAATCCAGACACATGGTTTCATCATCCATGGCTATGTGCACTTGGATATTGAAGTGTCCTTGGCCCAATGAGCATCAGCTGTGGATGATCAGCCTTGCCACTGTGCTGAATGCACATGGCCAAACACACACACACACACATCAAGCATTTCCCTGTGTGCTGTGTTTTAACCCTTCAAATCCTGACAAGTCAGTGGGTGAGAACTAGTCATCTAAATTTCCAAACCTCAATTCAGATTCAAGGTCTAGATTGCTCTGCAGTGAATCCAGCTTGCTGACATGATGGCTCACAATGAGCTCTTCCCTCTTCAGTTTTGTCATTTGGGGCTCATGGTAGCAGTATGCCTTTAATGGTTGAATTAGAAAGAGAGGATTGTGTAGTTATCTTTCTTCCTCAGTTTCTTTTTCCTGCTCTTTTAGGTTGCATTTACACTGCAGAATTAATACAGTTTCACATAGCTTTAAGTGCCATGACTCAGTGCTATAGAATTCTGGAATTTGTAGTGTTGTAGGATATTTAGCCTTCTCTATCAAAGAACTCTGGTGCTACAAGAAACTAAAAATCCCAGAATTCCATAGAATGGAGTCATAACAATTAAAGTGTTATTAAACTGCATTCATTTTAACAGTGTAGCAGCAGCCTTTTATTCATGCTTTCTCAGGACAGAAGCTTTATACCTACCTTAGAGCTGGAAAGGTTCTAACAGCCACTTGCATATCAATAAAAGCAATACAAGAGAATCCCTGTTCATAAATTCAAAATCTAAAGAGACATGATCAAAAGTAAAGGAGCCATGAAGGGCGTGGGGGGGGGGGGAGAACAAGAACATTCAGGTGCATGTTCAAGATGAAACCTAATTCAATTGGGTTGTTTCAGAGAATTGTGGGAGCTGTCCAACTATGCTGGATCAACTCTGAAGCGGATAAGATCTAATCTGAACATTTCTGAAGATTTCTTTTAAGACACAAAAATACAGTGTATCCAAAATATGACTAATTTCTCCCCAGGCTGTCCTTAATAGGTAAACATCATTGGGGGGGGGGGAGAGGCAGGAGAGAAGGAGGGTGTGGTTTGAGAGTGGCAGCTGCAGCTTCTATTACAGTGAATGGTTTTATCAGCATTTCCATTTCAGTGCTTTGGAGAGGGATATACAGGCTGGTCAAGTGTTCAATGCTCTTTCTGAGTTCTCTTTGAATTTCTGTCTTCAAAGAGCAGGAATGCTAAAAGTATGTTAGTGGAATCTGCATTCTGGAAGGATATAGTGTTAGGTGCTCACTTGGAAAATGCCTGATGTTCATCCATCTGCCTTTACTACCTTCTATGCTTCACCCACCATCTACCCATGACTTACTTTACTTTCTGTGACTTTGTTGCCAATCAAGCAGAACACACACACACACACAAGTTTTAAGCTTTTTTTCATTCATAGTAAGCCCCTAGCTTTATACCTGACTTTATAAAATTCTGAAGATTTTGTCTTATGTATGATGTGCCATTTTTATATACACCTCCAGGGCAGTGGGAAAGCTAAATACATTCCAAATGTTCAACACTCTTCTACTACCAAAATGGTGTACTTATCTTCTGAAATATCCGTTTCCTATCAGAATGAACCAGAGGAGCTAACATCTCAGGAGACCATATGGTGGGCTTATTTGCTTTCTTTTCTTCAGCCTGGTAGAACTGTGTTCCAGGTTCCTAGGAAGCCTTGTCTCTTCTGCTTATATGCCATTGTACTATTTAAGGGCATCCTCCAAGGGCAATCCATATACTTTGAGTAGCTAGGAGGGGTGACAGAGAGAGACCATCACAGAGAACATGTCAAAATAAAGCACATCTTCTGGAATACTGCTGAGCTCTGAGCATCTTTCAAATATGTTCTTATATCATCTTAGACCTTAGCTTCCTATTGAGAAGTTCCTCCCACCTCAGACTTTAATAATGTCACAGGAGGCAGAGAGCCCATAGGCAACTCTTCCTGATCACAGCATCACTATGCTGAGGATGCATATATACACATGCGCGCGCACACACAGGGAAACTGCTGTCAGACAGATTTCCACCAATCACATAGCTATTCAAGACACAGCTGTTTAAAAATCTTGCTTCCCTATTCACAGGTCTGGTACCTGTCTCCTCACCCCCCCCCCCACCCTCCCATCCTTGCACAAACTCCTCCATCAGCTGTTTTCTCTGGAGCCAACGCTTTTGTATGTAGAGACAATGTGTCAGGTTCCCATTTCCTGCCTGGGCAGCTGCCTCCCACAATTAAAATCAACGCTGTAACAACGAGGTCTGTTGATACCAATTTCACCTCGGCAGCCCTACGCTTATCTCATCCCACCGTACAATTGTAAGATAATAGAAGCCAAGGAAACCTTTTCAGATGAAGGTTGACTGGCCAGAGCAGATGGCACTGAGAATGGGGCCTGTGTGCAACAGAGGTGAGCCTGAGGAACAATTGGCTGATTGAAGGGACAGCTTCCCCTGTGAGGCAGATACTTATCTCAAACAACAGTGCAAGAGTCAGGAAGGAAGAGATTGATGATTGTGCCTCCATTCCTTCTTGGCAGTGCTTTTTTCCATGCAGAACAGGATCTGGCACCGACAGAGCTGCCCTCAGAAGGGTTGTGGGTTTTGTTTTGATTTTGTTGTTTTTGGTTTCGGTGGATGCAGAATTTGCATGCCAGCTGAACAATATATCCATATTTCTGATTGTTAAAAATAATTCTTTATAATGTTGATATTTGTTGTGTTACATTGTGTTTCTTCCAGTCATTTCCAACTTTTGGCAAACCTATGGGGTTTTTTTTTTTGAAAAGCTTTTTTTCAGAGGGGGTTTTCCATTGTTTCCTCTGAGGCTGAAAGGGTGTGACTTGCCCAAGGCACTGGGAGGGTATCCATGGCTAAGCAGGGATTGAATATCACCTAATAAATAAAATGTAAGTTCACTGGTACCTCGGGTTACGAAATTAATTCGTTCCGCTATTTCTTTCGTAAGCCGAAAATTTCGTAACCCGAAACGCTTTTCCCATTGAAAATAACTAATGCGTTCCAAGACCTCAGACTGAACCTGCAAGTCAAAACAAAGGCACAATAGAGGCCTATTAAGCTAAGTACCCTACATACAATGTAATACAAAGTTGCTCGGCACTAATTGCCTAACAATGACTGGCAGGTCCATTCTAAAGTTTCTAAAGGATAAAGAAAAAAGTTTTTTTCTTATCTTTGATGGGTTCTGGCATCTCAGGTGAGGCAGGAGGAGCTGCTCTCAAATCATCACACCCATGACCAAAGCAACCAACCCCAAGGTGACACTCTCTGGCCCGCATCAAAGCCGGCCAGACTTGCAAAACTCAGATCCCAATCCCACACTCTCAATCATCACACCCATGACCAAAGAACCCAAATTTAAAAAACCAACCCCATGGTCACACTCTATGGCCCGCATCAAAGCCAGCCAGACTTGCAAAACTCAGATCCCCATCCACACTCTCAAATCATCACACCCATGACTAAAGAACCCCAAATCTAAAAACCAAACCCATGGTCACACTCTATGCACATCAAATCAAGGCCAGACTTGCAAAACTCAGATCCCACATCCCACACTCTCAATCATCACCCCATGACCAAAGAACCCCAAATTTAAAAAACCAACCCCATGGTCACACTCTATGGCCCACATCAAAGCCAGGCCAGACTTGCAAAACTCAGATCCCACATCCCACACTCTCAAATCATCACACCCATGACCAAAGAACCCCAAATTTAAAAAACCAACCCATGGTCACACTCTATGGCCCACATCAACAGCCAGGGCAGACTTGCAAAACTCAGATCCCACATCCCACACTCTCAAATCATCACACCCATGACCAAAGAACCCCAAATTTAAAAAAAACAACCCCATGGTCACACTCTATGGCCCACATCAAAGCCAGGCCAGACTTGCAAAACTCAGATCCCACATCCCACACTCTCAAATCATCACACCCATGACAAAGAACCCCAAATTTAAAAACCAACCCCATGGTCACACTCTATGGCCCACATCAAAGCCAGGCCAGACTTGCAAAACTCAGATCCACATCCCACACTCTCAAATCATCACACCCATGACCAAAGAAACCCCAAAATTAAAAAACCAACCCCATGGTCACACTCTATGGCCCACATCAAAGCCAGGCCAGACTTGCAAAACTCCGATCCCACATCCCAAACTCTCAAATCATCACACCCATGACCAAGAACCCCAAATTTAAAAAACCAACCCCATGGTCACACTCTATGGCCCGCATCAAAGCCAGGCCAGACTTGCAAAACTCAGATCCCACATCCCACACTCTCAAATCATCACACCCATGACCATACCACCCCAGAACTCAAACCCAAAGGCCAGAAACCCAAAATCTGAACATGCAACCCCATGGTCAGGCCCATTCTAAAGGATAAGAAAAAAAAGTGTTGCTGGTCTTGGCATCTCAGAGTGAGGCAGGGGAAGGAGGAGGAGGACCTGCTCTCAAATCATCAAGCCTGACCAAAGCAACCCCAAATCTAAAAGCAACCACACTCTATGGCCCACATCAAATCAAGGCCAGACTTTAAAAGTCACACCCCACACTCTCAATCATCACACCCATGACCATACCACCCAGAACTCAAACCAAAGGCCAAAAACCCCAAAATCTGAACATGCACCCCATGGTCAGTCCCATTCAAAAGATAAGAAAAAAAGTGTTTTTTCTTACCTTTGCTGGTCTTGGCATCTGGTCCTGGCATGTCGGAGTGAGGCCAGGGGGGAGGAGGAGGAGGGGGAGGGCGCCAAAAAAGCCAAATTTAAACCAATTCAAGCAATTTAACCACTTCAGCAATTCAAGCATTTAACCACTTCAGCCAATTATCCAATTCAAGCAATTTAACCAATTCAGCCAATTTAGCCAATGCCACCAATTTAACAAAGTTAACCATTTAAAAAAAATTTTGGTGTTTTTTTTAAGAGTCACCTTTTTTTTAAGGGTCACCCCTTGCCTTCTTGGATGACGGTTCTCCCTCTCTAGTGGAGACTGGTCCAAGGATGTCTGCCTTTGCCGGCCCTTAAGCAGGTTCTTAAAATGGCTAAGGCAGACATTATCAAATGGGCAATGGCATGGCTGGTCAGCACCTGCTCAGGTGGTGCTTCTCCACAAAGGAAGCCACATTGTGGAATTGCTCAGAATGTCTTTTATGTCTGCCGTTGGCAAAGATGCCCCCGCAGCCTCCTCCTGCTTGCCCCTGTCGAAATGGAGCACGTCCTCATCCACGGCAGAGTGTTGCATCGCCCAAAGCTTGAGGTCCTCTGTTGTCAGGTCCTCGTTGTGCTCCTCGATCAGTTCCTCCACGTCGTCGTTGTCCACCTCGAGTCCCAGGGACCTTGCAATGGATACGATCTCGTGCACCTCTTCTTCTTCACCTGGCTCGCACCCTCGTCTGCAACCCTCCAGGGAAGAAGCATCAGGCCACAGCTTCCTCCTGCAGCAATCAGGTTGCGCCTGGTGATCGCCTGCCAGGCCAAGTCCACCATCTTCAAGCCACACCACGATGTCAAAATGCTGCTTCCAGAACTCACGAAGAGTCAGCTGTGTGCTCTCCGTCACCTCGAAGCAACGCTTGAACAGGTGCTTGGTGTGACCTTCTTGAAGTTGGCGATCACCTGCTGGTCCATGGGTTGCAAGAGGGAGGTCGTGTTGGGTGGCAGAAACTGGACCTTGATGAAGGAAACTCCGCGAGGATGTCCTTCTCCAGGCCATGCGGGTGCGCAGGAGCATTGTCCAAGAGGAGGGGCACTTCAGGGGCAAATCCTCTTCCTCCAGGTACCGCTTCACTGTCGGGGCGAAGACGCTGTTGTCCACTCGACGAAAAGGGGCGTGTGACCCATGCGCGGCCATTGGAGCGCCACATCACTGGCAACCTGTCCTTCTGGTGTTGTGTGCCTTGAAGGCCCTTGGATTCTCGGAGTGGTACACCAAACAGGGGCTTGTGACCTTACAGTCCCCGCTGGCATTGGCAACAAACGCAAGTGTGAAGCGGGTCTCTCATAGGCTTGTGGCTGGCAGTCTCCTCTCTCCTGGCTGATGTAGGTGCGCGAGGCATCTTCTTCCAGAAGAGGCCCGTCTCGTCGCAGTTGAAGACTTGCTGCGGGACGTAGCCTTCCTCCTCCACCATGGCCTTGAACGCGACGACGATGCTTCGGCGGCCTGGTGGTCTGCGCTGGACGCCTCGCCGTGGACGGACGACAGAGTGGATCCCGGTCTCTCTTGAACCTCTCGAACACACCACGTGTGTTTGAAGTCCAGGGTGGCTGGCTCCCTCTGCGAAGAGTTCCTTCGCCTGCCTCCTTGCTGGCCAGGTCTTCGTAGATGGCGGTGGCCTTCTCGCAGATGACCGCGGTGTCTACGGTGTCCCGACTCGCTCCTTTTCCTTGATCCAGAGGAGAGACAGAGCCTCCATCTCCTCGTGCTTCGGTGTCCTCTGCCTGGCGATGGTCGTCACGCCTTTCGCTGGAGCCACAACAGCTCTGATTGCCTCCTTTTGCTTGAGGACGTGCCAATCGTCGTAAGGGTTGCGTCCATATTCCTTGGCAATGTCCACCAAGCGCACGCCCCTCTCGTGCTTGGCAATGATGTCCTTCTTGTCCTCCAAGGACAGGGAGCCTCTTCTTTTTCTCACCGCTTGGCTTGGGAGCCATAGCTCAAGCCTAAAAGGACAAAGGCACAGGCAATGAGCAAAAGCCACATTGGAAACCCCCCCCACCCCATGGTCACACTCTCTGGCCAAACTTGCAAAAGTCCCACCCACATCTCAATCATCACAGCCCTGAGCACGCACCCCAGAACACAAACCCATAGGCCAGAAACCCAAAATCTGAAAATGCCACCCTATGGTGAGGTCTTGGCCACATGTGACCATAGCCAAAGTGTTAAAAGTCACACACCACACTTTGAAAACAGCACAGCCATGAAGAAATCAAAGCAGCCATGAAGCCCATCATCCCCAATTCAGAGCATGTCACACTAACAGCAAAAACCCAAAAAGGCATGCCTGCACACCAGACCCATCCTCCCCAATTCAGAGCATGTCACCCTAAAAGGAAAAAACCCCAAAAAAGGCATGCCTGCACACCAGACCCATCATCCCCAATTCAGAGCAGTCACACTAACAGCAAAAACCCCAAAAAAGGCATGCCTGCACACCAGACCCATCACCCCAATTCAGAGCATGCCACACTACAGCAAAAAAACCCAAAAAAAGCATCCCTGCACACACCAGACCCATCATCCCCAATTCCAGCATGCCACCCTAAAAGAAAAAAAACCCAAAAAATCAAGCCAGCACATCAAGGCCATAATCCACACATTAGAGCATGTCACCCTAAAAGAAAAAAAAACCCAAAAAAATCAAGCCAGCACATCAAGGCCATAATCCACAAATTAGAGCATGTCACCCTAAAAGAAAAAAAACCCCAAAAAAATCAAGCCAGCACATCAAGGCCATAAATCGACACTTGAGCATGTCACCCTGAAAAGAAAAAAAAACCAAAAAAATCAAGCCAGCACATCAAGGCCATAATCGACACATTAGAGCATGTCACCCTAAAAGAAAAAAAAACCAAAAAAATCAAGCCAGCACATCAAGGCCATACATCCACCCATTAGAGCATTGTCACCCTAAAAGAAAAAAAACCCAAAAAATCAAGCCAGCACATTCAAGGCCATAATCCACACATTGAGCATGTCACCCTAAAAAAAGAAAAAAAACCCAAAAAATCAAGCCAGCACATCAGGCCCTAATCCACACATTAGAGCATGTCACCCTAAAAGAAAAAAAAACCCAAAAAAATCACGCCACACATCAAGGCCATAATCCACACATTAGAGCATGTCACCCTAAAGAAAAAAAAAAAACCCAAAAAAATCAAGCCAGCACATCAAGGCCATAATCCACACATTAGAGCATGTCACCCTAAAAAAAAAAACCCAAAAAAATCAAGCCAGCACATCAAGGCCATAATCCACACATTAGAGCATGTCACCTAAAAAAAAAAAACCCAAAAAAACAAGCCAGCCCACATAAGGCCATAATCCACACCTTAGAGCATGTCACCCTAAGAAAAAAAAACCAAAAATCAAGCCAGCCATCAAGGCCATAATCCACACATTAGAGCATGCCACCCTAAAAGAAAAAAAACCCAAAAAAAATCAAGCCAGCCACATCAAGGCCATAATCCACACATTAGGCATGCCACCTAAAGAAAAAACAACCAAAAAAATCCAGCCAGCACATCAAGGCCATAATCCACACATTAGAGCATGCCACCCTAAAAGAAAAAAAAACCCAAAAAAATCAAGCCAGCACATCAGGCATAATCCACACCTTGAGCATGCCACCCTAAAAGAAAAAAAACCCAAAAAATCAAGCCAGCACATCAAGGCCATAATCCACACATTAGGCATGCCACCCTAAAAGAAAAAAAACCCAAAAAAAATCAAGCCAGCCACATCAAGGCCATAATCCACACATTAGGCATGTCACCCTAAAAGAAAAAAAAACCCCAAAAATCAAGCCAGCACATCAAGGCCATAATCCACACATTAGAGCATGTCACCTAAAAGAAAAAAAACCCAAAAAATCAAGCCAGCACATCAAGGCCATTCCACACATTAGGCATGTCACCCTAAAAGGAAAAAAAACCAAAAAAGGCATCCCTGCACACACCAGACCCACAATCCCAATTCAGAAAATGCCAGAGCAAAACCCACAATCCACACTTTGAAAACACACACAAAAAAAAAAAAACAACAACAACAACCCAGCACCCCACAGCAAAAGCATGGTCACACTGTCTCACCCCAGCCCACCCCACAAGAAGAAGGTAAAATCCATCAACCTACCGGTAGAGAATTGCTGATCGCCGGTCTTGATCCGAAGTATGGCAAAAGCCAGGAAAAAATTCCAAAGGCAGAAGCCAGAAAAGTCTGAACCGCAACCAGAGTTGGAGCTCCAAAGAGACTCTTTCTCACCAGTCCGCAGGGCCAGCAAAGGGGCAGATCATGGAAGCCGGCTTTTATTTCTCAAGGCAAGCCACCCCCCCCCCAATTTCGTTAGCAATCCAATTGATTGGCTTGATTTCGCAAGCCAATCACTGCTGCTAACGAAATTCAAAATTCGCGCCAAAGCTAACCCTAACCCAGCCCACTTAGGTTTCCGTTAGCCCTGGAAATCCCTGGAAAGCCAGTAGATGCACTTTGCATCCTTTGAATTTCGCGCCGAAAAGATTTCGTAACCCGAAAAATCTTTCGTAACCGGAACGTTTTTCCAAGCGCGCATTTTCGTATCCCGAAAATTTCATAAGCCGATCATTTCGTATCCCGGGGTACCAGTGTTGTTTCTTCTTGATTCTATTGACAGGACCAGCTCCACCATGAGGCGAGCAAGGCAACCACTTCAGGCAAAAGCCTTTCAGCACCATTGAGAATGGAGAGTATGGTTATTTAATTTGTTACCATTAAGTCTTTGCTGTAGATGCTGTGCGTTTGTGAGCCTCCAAATAACTCAACTGGCTTTGACCTTGATTTGCTACTAGTGTTTGCTACTATATACAACAGTGGTGCATCCATGGTGATTATCTCAGAGAGGGGGATATAGATTATGTTGATTAACTCTCACTAAAGAGGTATGGCAGAAAGGGGTATCCCCTAAAGTAGGTTATCTGTCCAGCACCCTCCATACATGTCTATTCTATTCCCACTATCTTTAGGCAGTCTTCCCTGTGGACCATGCTGGCTATGCATGAAAAGAGTTGTAGTACCATGCATTTGTGGGTTTGCCGAGTTGGACTGGTCTGTCTTAAATCTTTTAAAAGGTGATGTAGTTTGAGTCATCGTCAATATTTGCCTAACATGAAAATCAGGATTTCTTCTCAGACAAATATATAAAATATGTGTTCCTCAGCAACAAATATATAATATGTTGTTGTGGTGGTTGTTGTACTTTTAAGCACTTTTTGACTGTGTGTATCTGTGAGACAGGCCATTCTCAGTGTTTCTCCGCAAGATTTGCTCAGAGGGAATTGTCTCTTGCCTTCTTTTGGGGCTGGAGATGTGATTTGCCCAAAGTCACCCAGTGGATTTCCATGGCTGAATGGAGTTACTGCTTCTGATACTGGAGATAGCAATCCCGTCAAGAAACTACTGATAGCTCCAGCCACCACGTAAGTGTTCATTCCCTTTTCAAGCCATCTAAGCTGGCAGCATCGCTACGTCTTGTGGCAATGATTCCACCATTTAGCTAAGTATATATTTCTTTTATCAGTCCTGAATCTCCACCATATGGCTTCAGAAGTTCTCGTATTATGAGAAAAGGAGAAAAAGCTTCCACCTATCAGCTTTTCTACACCCATAATAATTTTATATACCTGAATGATCTACCTTACTTGTTTTTTCCCTCACCCTCACCTCATTAAGTTGAATAGTCCTAGGACATTGTAGGTTTTCCTATGGGAAATTGCTCCTATGAATCTTTAATCCTTTTGGTTGCCTTTTTACTGAGGTTTAGGTTCTGAAGCCTGTTCTGATCTGAACCTAACAAAGAGTCGAACTTGATTGTGATGGTCAGCAGCGCAGTGAATCTACTCTGATTTAAGCCTGAACTTTAAAGGAACTGTCTAAGGTGGGCTCAAGTCTATCCCAGAGATCGGCTCAGCTCTTTTAAAATTTAGACCTAACACAGAGCAAACTCACCACTCCCTGACATGGCAGCCATCAGACCTCATTATTTCTTTGTTATTTATCTTGTGCACATTTTAAAATGTAAATAGCATCCACTGATGATGTACACTATCACTATCATAGTAGGCAGGAAAAGAGGGACTTAAACTTCTCCTTCTCTCCCGTAGTCCTGAAGAAAATCTCCCCTCAAGCAGCACTGGGAAGAAATTCCGTTACTGGCATCACTGGTGGCCCAAAAAGTTGGTATATTTATATACAGCAGGGATGGGCAGCTATTTTGAGACCCAGGATCTCCACAAAATTCTTACTAGACACTCATGGCTGCACTCCCACACCAAATATTACATTTTAAAACTGTAAATGGCTTTTGACAATGGGGGACAATTTTGCCATGTTTCCCTCTCCCTCAGCTTTTATAAGCCCAGGAAAGGTCAAGCAGTAAACCAGGAGAGCCAAGGTAGTGTAATGGTTTGAGTGTTGGACTACAACCCTGGAGACCAAAGTTTGATTCCTCACTCAACCATGGACACCCACTTGGTGACCTTGGGCTAGTCACACACTCTCATCCCCAGAAAACCTTGTGATAGGCTTCCTTTAGGTTTCCCATAAGTCAGAAATTGGACATTTGAAGGCATACAACCACAAAGTAAAACAGATATCACTTTATGCTACACAGTAAAGAACAATGATTTTCTACATATTAAGACCAAAACAGAAACCAAACCAGAGATAGGTGTTTATTCCTGTGGAAGTGGAAGAAAACAGATAAATGAATAATCCATCTGGACCTGAATGCATCCGTTTCTCCTTATTAATACCTACATCCCATGGCAATACCAAGGATGTAGAGGCAACTCCAACTCACACTAGAGGTTATTAATCTTCATGAGTAATACATCTATTTTCATGCACCGGTGATGTCCCTGTTCTGCTGTTCCCTTGTTACAGCCAAGCCTGCTTGTTCCAAGGAATGGTTGCAGTGCTCTTCTCAAGCCAAAGTACCATCAGGTAGCTTGTGCCAAGATCTTCCTAGAAGGGCACAATATCTGGGCAAGCCTTTACAGAATATGTATCCATAATATCATTACCTGTGGAAGAGGTGTTTTAACTCCTCTGAGCTCCAAGGCCAAATTACCATTGAATACAAAGATCATAGGTTCTCCATCATAATCACAATGGCTAGCCAGGAGGTTGTATTTGGAAACTGACTGCATAATGTCCAATCTATCAAATGGAAACAGCAATCCAATTTTCTGCCTCACCTAATCTAATCAGAAGATGAGGAAACTGATCCTGTACAGGATAAGCATGGTACCTGATGTTACTACAATTCTTTCTGAGGGTTTCATCCAATAATTCCAATGGTGAGACAGATTCACATCTGTCTCTTGTGTTGACAGATGTGAATCTGTCAACACAAGAGAGGCCCTTTTGTACTACACAATGATAATACTATGATTCTAATTTAACTGCTATATCTATATCCTATGGTATCCTGGGGCTTGTACTTTAGCGAGATACTAGTGGAGCCCCATTACCTTATCCCAGTGGTGGGACTGCATGCTCCTGTGAGATAAGAGGCTATGCTGCTGGCATCAGCACTGTTAATAGGGTCTCCCATGCCAGACAAGCTTTTGCTGTGGAGCCAGACTAAATGTGTCAAAACAAGTACTGGTCAGCAGCAGCATTGGTGGAGAATCTTTCAGAGACAATGGCAATGGTACATAGTGCTTTACTTAGGAGATGAAAATCTAAGAAGAAATGAGGTGGCATTAATAGTAAGGAGAGATGTAGCAAAAGAAGTCAAAGGATATACAGTGGGCCCTCGATATCCACACCTTTGCCCTGGCTTGGCTTTGGGGGCCGAGTCTGGCTCTCAGTCAGCTGGGGCTGGGCCAGGACTGGGACCAAGGTTTGAGTCTCAGAGCCCCTGTCCCCAGGCCCAGCACCTGGGACAGAGTCTCTGGGCTCTAAGACCCAAGCCCTGGGCCTGGCCCCAGAACCTGTTGGCCAGAGGGAGCCAGGACAAGGGCCAGGCTTGGTTTCGGAGCCCAGAGACTCCATCCTGGGTGATGGGCCTGGAGACAGGGGCCCTGAGACTTAAGCCTTGGCCCCTGCCATGGCCCCAACCCCAGCCATGGCCTCAGCCCCGGCTGATTGGGAGTCAGATTCCACCCCCAAAGCCAAGTTGGGGCAGAAGCTTCAAAGGAAGGAAGAAGTAAGGGAGGGAGGAGGAAGAAGGGAAGGAAGGAGGGAGGGAGGGACTTTCATTCCCAATGGCGACACATCTGCATGTGCGCCACCACTGGGGACAATGAGGGCCTGCCATCTGCATTTACTCAAATCCACAGATGGCAAGTCCATAGATCTGACCAAATAATGTCAGTAAAACTTCAGTTTATTCTGGGGTGTGAGAAGACAGCAGCTGGGAAGTGTGTTTGAGAGGGCTCTGGGTTTGAGATAGACTACGGTTGGAATGAGAGCAATGAGTTTGGGTTTAATGATTCACAAGGGTCTGGTTTATGCTGAGAGGAGAGAGTGTGATGTTTCCAATGCTGTACATAAATAACCCAATGTTTTATTTTTAACTTTTGCAAATAAAATTTTTGTTTTTGTTTTTATACACTTTTGGCTTCTGGGATTGCTGTCATTCTGAGAGATAGGTTTCAGACAAGGATTGTGTGGTGGTAGCAGTGAAGGTGGAAGGATGGTTTCTTGTTAGGGAGAAAAGTACTGTAGTATAAATGGCCATAGGACCTTTGAGGGCATTTAGACTGACTCCACAATTGGTGTTACACAAAAGGGACAGGAGGAAGTCCTTATGTGTAGCAGCAGTAGAGATCAGGGAAAGCCCTTACACTGAGTTTTGTAGTTAATACGTGAAGTCTTCCCATTTGATTGGCTAAGTATATAAAACCCATGCATTTGGCCACAGCGTGGGATTGTCTGAGAGAACTCTCACAGTTGGTGGCACTGGTGTGATTTCTGGACTGGAAAGCCCCACACATGGTGGAATAAAGGGTGAAACTTTCAAATAAAGAATGGAAACCCTCTGGTGTAGGCAGTAGAGGGATATAATCATAATCATAATATAATTTATTTATATTTTCCACCTCTCCCTGCTGGTTGAGGCAGGATTACAGCATAAAAAATTACAAAAACACAATAAAAAGTTACATTAACCCCTAAACTCTCCCACCATTAAAATTAATAAAAGTTCAACAATTAAAATAATTACATCAGTTGCTTGATCTACAATAATCAGAATGGAATGAATCATTAAGACAGATGGGGCTATCCTTCTTTAAGCTGAGATACCTACAGTATGTGTAGGCTGAAGGGAAGAACTAGATTTAAGCTTCTTCCCTCCATGTTAGTCTATAGTCAAGAATCAGGACACTGTACAGCGAACTGAATTAAGATTTAACTTCACTTAAATCCAATTTATAGAATTTACAATTAGAATAAGAGAATCAAATGAGCAAATGCACTGCCATCAGAGAGTCAAATGGGCAAATTCCTCTTATCTGGCTGATTTCCCAGCAACTAGCTCTACAGACCCTCATTGTTTTCTAAAGACAACATTTTTAGCTTGTTCGCTGTACCTTTCAGCTGATCAGAATGCTGTCTGTATCCATATTAATTGGCATAAGCTGCTTATGCTCATGCGTGGTTGATTCCCATGAGCTCATACTGACCAGAAGTTTAAAAAACCTTGATGTAATCAATAAAGTGGTTCCATTTGAGAATGACATGCTCTGGCATGTCTGTGCTTCTCTTGGGAGAGCTCCTTTTGATCAATGGTAATCTTTGCCTGTAAATAAACCCCTTCTTTGCCTGGTTCAGCACCCACCCACAGTACCACATTTCTTAGGGAAACTCAGTAGAATTCTGCAGATTCCAGAATTTGCCCAACATATGCTCATACAAAAACATGTTAAAGGCTACTAGTCAGCCTGAAAACTGCTCCATTCTGTGTCCCTAATCCAAGACAAGTGGAACTGAGAAATTGGTAATGATGGAAATACAAACTGAACTCACCTTAAGGTACTTACGTCTTGGTCATTGTGTCACATGCACCAGAGATGGGACTTAGTCCTCAAAGGGTTTGTGTGCTGTGAGCAAGAAAGCCCTGGCTCAAATTAAGACCACCAGTAATAGAATAAATGTTGGAAAGTACTTAAGGGTCATCTAGAGCACCCCCCCCTTCTAAGCAGGAATACAGATTCCTGAGAGGTGGTCAGCTAAACTCTCTTTAAAGACCTTCAATGATGGAAAGTCCTCTAGCATCCAAGGCAGTCTATTCTACTGCTGCACTGCTGCTGCCCTCAGAAAGTTCTTTCTAATGTTTAAGTAGAATCCTTTTTCTTGCACAGTTTGTAAAAAAAAAACAACCAACACCCTGAGGATGGATTGTTGTTGTTGTGTGCCTTCAAGTAATTGCATCTTATGGTGACTTTAAGGTGAACCTATCATGGGGTTTTCTTGGCAAGAGTTGTTCAGAGGAGGCTTGACATTGCCTTCTCCTGAGGCTGAGAGCATGTGACTTGCCCAAGGTCACCCAGTGTGTTTCATGGCCAAGCTGGGAATTGAACGCTGGTCTACGGAGTTGTAGAACAACACTCAAGCAACTATGCCATACTGTCTCTCATCTGAAGGTGGAAAGAAGTAGTTATACTTCCAGATTTGCTAATGATTCAGTGTAGTGGTGACTCCCAATCCAACCTCTGTACACTCATTCATCAGAATAATAGGGCTTAGAGTCATCTCTTAATGTTCTCTATGCAATAATTTTATACAGTCCACCTGCTTTCTACTTGAAGTTGACATCCATTTGGGATTTTGTTGGGCTGGTGAATTAAGAGAGTTTCAGTCTCATTTGTTTACTCAGTTCTGTGCAATGCAAACTATACCAAAGTATGGAAATGTCAGAAAACAAAAACCTTATCACTTTCCATGCTGAGACATTTATTGTGCAGTGGGTACCATGGTTGTAGCCACATTGAGTGGGAAAAAATATCCCCCCAATAAGCATTTTGACCCCCAATAAAGTATCCCTCTGGTCCCTATATTTCTAGCACTGCACACTTTTCTATTTGCTAGAACTTTTCTATTTGCTGTATTTGACATTCTGTTGGTAATTTTGACTTTTCTTCAGCTGCTTAAGCTGTATCTCTAAATGTTCAAATAAAATTTTAAGTTAGTGCAATCCTAGAAATTTAGAGACTGAAGGCAAATTTCAGTAGGGGGGCTGGAATTCTTATGGGGGACAATTGTCTTAGTTCACTTCTCTAGTGGGTGCTAGTTTAGACTCCAACTGGCATAAGCCAATGGGTGGTGTGGCCTATGAATAAGGAGGCCCCCAATTCAAATGTTGTTGTCCCATGAACTTCTCTGGAAGCTTTGGAAATCTGCTCTGTCTGAGCCCCACCCCATCTTCTGGAAAAGGAATCATAATACCTTCCTTGCAGTTCTTGTAAACACTGGGCAAGTGCTCAGATCACTCAAAAGAACTTGTTAAGTGTGAAGTATTGCCAGTTGCAATCCAGTCTCATGTGCATTTACCTGGTGGGACCAAACATTATGTACAGCTAAATTCAAGCCAGAGCGTCTGTGTGTTGTCTTTCTATGATGCAACTCTCATAATCTATGCTGGCTGGAGGATTCTGGAGGTTGTAGTCCAAAAGTAACCTTCCCTGAGCTTCAACAGATATTTCTCCCAAGTTAACACCAACAGAATCACAGTGTTAGCACTCTTCTTTACTCTTCTAAGAGCTGGTCCAAATTCCTCTTTCCCAAACTTGACAATTGAAGGGGCCAAAGTCTAAATGACCGACTTGTCACCCAAGGAGAAGCTCTTTGCTGTACAAAGCAGGAGATAATTCCTTCATGGTGTTCTTCATATATAGTCCCTGAAGGATTTGTGGCCAGCTAGTGACCTGCACCAGATGAAGATCCAATCGTCTTTATCCAGCCTGTTGTTTGTGTATATACTTTGTTGTTGCATGCCTTCAAGTCGTTTCTGACTAATGGTGACCCTAAAGCTTTTCATGGGCTTTTTTTGTTCAAGAGGATTTGCTGTTGCCATCTTCTGAAGCTGAGAAATTGTGACTTGCTGAAGGTCACACAGTGGATTTCCATGGCTGAGGTGAGATTTGATCCCTGATCTTCAAGTCTCCTAGTTCAGTCCTCAGACCACTCCAGAGAAGGAGATAAATTACTCCCAGACCTTAGGTGGGAATTCCTCATATATCCTTCCCTCTGGCCAGCTAGTGATCTGTCTGAGATGATCTAATCCCCTGTATCCAACCTATGTTTGAGTATAACCTTGTTATTCTTGTTGCTGTTGTTGTTTGAGTCATTTCCAACAAAAGGCGACCCTAAGGCAACCCTATCCTGGGGTTTTCTTGTCAAGTTTCTTCAGAGGAAGGTTGCCATTGCCACCCTGAGAGATAGCTGGGATCCTTGGTGGTGCAGTGATTAAATGCCAGTACTGCAGCCACAATATTGTAAGTTCAATCCTAGGGTCCACTCAGCCTTCCATCCTTGGTTGGTAAAATGAGTACCCAGCTTCTTGGGGGAAATTGGCTTACACATTGTAAACTGCTGCGGGAGAGCTAGTTCACTGCTAAGCAGTATACAAATGTACTTGCTGTTGCTATCCTCTGAGGTTGAGAGAGTGTGACCTGCCCAGGGCCACCCAGTGGGTTTCCTTGGTTGAGCTGGGATTCCAACCCTTGTCTCCCAGTGTCCTATTGCAACCCTCAGACCACAACAGAGAAGGAAATAGATGGAGCAAGCTTGTTTTCTGCTGCTCCCGAGAATAGAACATGGAACAATGGATGCAAGCTACAGGAAAAGAGATTCCAGCTCAACATTAGGAGGAACGTCCTGACAGTAAGAGCTGTTCGACAGTGGGACACACTCCATTAGAGTGTATTGGAGTCTCCTTCCCTGGAGAGATCTTTAAGCAGAGGCTGGATAGCCATCTGTCAGGAATGCTTTGATTGAGAGTTCCTGCATGTCAGGGGGGTTGGACTGGATGGCCCTTGGGTGTATCTTCCAACTCTAGGATACTCTGATCCTGCTGGGTCTTCTTCATATAGGAAGGATCTGTGGCCCGAGATGAAGAGGTCATCGTCTGCATCCTTGGCATGGATCCTACCCAACTAGCCCTATGCCCTGGCAGGGAAAGAATAGCTGGAAGGATTAAAAGACAGAGGAGGAGGGGAAGAACCTGATGATATATCACTGCTTGATTTTTATTTTATTTTTTTATTCTTCCACCCCAGCCCTATCCCTGAGATTGGAGTATAAGGGTCTGGGGACTTCCTCCCTTCAGCACCTTGGCCAGCTCCGCGCCTCGGGGATGCCGCCTGGCGAGAGCAAAGGGGAGAGGGAGCTCTCCTGAGAGGCAACGATCGCCTCCTGACGCCGGCCAGCCAGAGACCGCCTCCTGGCTGACTGGCTTGCTGGCTTGCTCCTCCTGAGGTCGCCGGGGAAGCCAGGGCAGGTTGATCCTTCTCAGCCTTCCCCGGCATAGATGCCCTGGGTGGGAAAGAGGCGTTTTTCTTCTCGATAGGTGCCTGCTACTCCGCTCCGGGGTTGTCCTCTGCAAAGGAAGGACGGTGGAGAGGCGTTTGGAGAAGGATCCCACAGGTGCAGGGCGACCAGGCGTCCTCCTTCTCCCGGACATCTCCATCCAGAGACTAGGACCCCCAGCAAGAAGCAAAGAGAGACCACCTCAACATTAGGAGGAAGAGCTGACAGTAAGAGCTGTTGGACAGTGGAATATGCTATTGCCTTGGAGGGTGGTGGAGTCTCCTCCTTTGGAGGTCTTTAACAGAGGCTGAATGGGCATCTGTCAAATGGGAATGCTTTGACTGTGAGTTCCTGCATGGCTAAATGGGGTTGGACTGGATGGCCCTTGGGGTCTCTTCCAATGAGTCTATGATTGTGTCCTAGATGTCAACTTTCTGTCCAGGAGGAATTCGAAACTCCATTTTGAGCCTAACTAATAAGCAGGGATTTTCTCTCCATAAGGGTGCTTTTAGCATATTTAGGTTTATCTGGATTGTCCTCCATTTGACGACGCTCCCCCTGCACAGGGGAAGAAGTTCCCGCAAGGGCTGCGGACAAAACCCTTTATCTTTTGTCAGAAGTTGAGGAAAGAAGTGAGGTTTGTCATTTGGGGTGTGGGTGGGAGCTTGGCCAGGATTCAGATTTTCCATTTGCAGTGGGTTGAGACAGTGTGTCTGTTTTGGGCAGCGCCCAGCTCACCAAGGGCACTAAATAAAACCATGGCTTGAGTCCTGTCAGGCTGCCCCAACTAGAAGAGAACCATGGAGTCAGTGGTTTGTACACAGATCCAAAAATAGTTTTATTCAGGCAGGCTTTTAATGTGTAATCATGGGATGGATTTTACATGGGGTGTTTGTTATATGGGGTGGGTATTGTGGTTTTAATGTGGTTTTAATGTTTGTAATTTTATGTTGTTTTTAGCTGATGTTTTTAATTAGCTTGTTGTAATGTTTGTTAGAATTTTTATCTGTGAGCCGCCTTGGATCCCTTTCTGGGGGAAAGGCAGTATAGAAATAATCAATCAATCAATCAATCAATCAATCAGCTCCAGTAGGGAGAAATCTTCAGATTTGGGAGGCATGCCTGGGTTAACAGCTGGCTTTGTGCTTGCCTTTGCCTTTCCTTGCAGGTGTTTCTTCAGAGACTGGTAAAAGAGGGGAGTCAGATTCGTCTCCAAATGATAGAAGCCAGCAGCCAACTTTTCTCTTTTCATCTTCCTCCCTTTAGGAAGGAAGAAAACCAGGAAAAGCTTCATGACCAAGTGGGAAGGACCCCCTTGCTTCTCATACAGAGGCTGTTCCTTATTTTAGACTTGAAGCTGTAGCCCTTCATCACTTGAGAGGACAATGTGAGTCCAAGTGCACCATCATGTAACGAGTGAATGACAAAACCTTCTTGGTGGGATGGACTCTCCTCAGTTTACACGAATGCTGTCTGTTCGCAAAGGAGAAAAGGACACTGACAGGCCACCTTTTCTGAAATCTCCCAGTTTGGGTGGAGATTCATCCTTTCCCCCTGTTTCTTCTTCTTCTTGCCACTATGATCATTTGCAATATCAGTGCAATTAAAGATTGGAGCACCTTCCTCTCCCAGATCCTCCCCAGTGTCAACAAGACCCTCAGTTTGGTGCAACAAGTCGAAGCCACCACTAGCTCTGTGGTGAGCGTCCTTCAGGACCCTGAAAAGGAGGGCTACGTGGACAACAGCCAGTCCATGAATTCCAGCAACTTCACCACTGGCCTGGACCACCTTTTCCAGTACTCTTATTCAGACCCCGACCAGCTCTACAAGGAGTACAAGCCCCCTCCCCGGGATGCGATCCCCTTGCCCAAGGCGGTGCTCTACCTTCTCATGGCAGCCCTGGTGGTGGTGGCAGTGGCTTATGCCATCGTTGGCCATCTCATCAAGGATCTTGTCCATGATCTGATAGGTGAGTGTCAAAGTACATACATTCCTCTGCACTGTTCACTTTATTGGTTGGCCCAAGAAAAGTATCACTATTTGGTGGATTTGGGAGGTTATTGGACCATGTGCATGGTTCGTTGATGTAGCCATTTTCCACAAGGAACACTTGAATCCTATGAGACTTTACCTGTGAGTAACTTCCACCCTCTCATACTGTATGATGTAGTGGTCTGAGCATTAGGATACGTTTCCAGAGAAATCTCTGCTTGGCCATGGAAACCACTGGGTGACCTTGGGCAAGTCATGTTCTCTCAGCCTCAGGGGAAGGCATGGGCAAATCATGAACAAATATAGCCAAGAAAACACTGTGATAGGTTCCCCTTAGGGTTGCCATAAGTCAGAAATGACATGAAGGCACACAGCGGCAGCAGCAACAACAACAACTTCCATTAAACTTAATGGGACTGACTTAATTCTAGATAGATAGAGCAGATTGTGCTGTAAACAGTGCTGGATGTAGTTGTCCTTATTAATTTAAATGGTACCAACAAGTAATCTTATACTTTTTGTATATGACTTCTTTTATTTTTTAAAGGAGAGGTCCATGCTGTTAAGAGTTTACAGTCTTAAATAATTTTAAAATTAAATTTCAAAATTTCTGTTTATTTTTCTGTCCCAGTTTATATACCTACACTAATGTTCAAAAGCACTTTCCTGTTGTTGTGTGGGAAAACATCAAAAAAGCATCAAATTCAGAACAGGATGATATTCATTTCAATTTCTACATTGACTTGTATCTGGATCTACTATGTATGTATGACCTTATCAGAAAATGGACCCAAAGTAAAGCAAGGGGCTAAATCATAATATATAATTTTCTAACCACTCATAAGCAATAATTCAGTTTAGTAAGGAAGACTGTGTCTTCATCCAAATATTTGCCATACAAAACTTTGCTATCCTCTTATCAGTATATCTCATTTGTCCAAATTTATTCAACCAAATGATTTATTTTATTATTTTTGGTACAGCAGCTACTGTTGCTATTTTACTAAGTATATGTTCTGTCTTGCCCTTTAACTTTAAGACCTTTACAAATTAAAATGACACAGCATACATTTCTGTGTTGTTGAAATGTACTCTGCATCTTGAAGGACAGATATTATAGTCATGTACAAACTTTAAACAGGAGAGGAGATTAATTGCTAGAACAACATTTGTAGAACAAAGATGAATCATTCTGTGTTTGCAGTGATATAACTGAGACACATTTCAGTCAGCGCAGGACCGAATAAATAGAAAAAATATTAAGATTTATGTACAGCTGATTGAATATGGTGAAAATATTCATGTACAGATAAACATGTTTGACTGTTGTAATAGTGAGAATAATCTTAATGTTCATCAATGTTGTATTTCAGAGAGTAGGTTTCTGAAACAGGTTTCTGAAACATGATTACTAGATCCATTATAAATATAGGACTCTAATCTCCACTGAGTGAGTACTTGGCATTCCTACATGCTAAGTCAACTTACAAATAAGGGGAAATAACACATGAGAACTTCAGATGACTTCTCCTACCAGTAACAGTCATATGCTGAGTATTTCATGTGCCAGCAAGGAACATTAACCTGAGATATAAGTACCAGAATTACTGTTGTGAGGGAAGCTCAAATGCTTTTTTTGAAGAGTGCAAAAATCACCACACACTGTGCACTTTCAACATCTCCAGGGCACTCAGCTTGTTTTGCATATTTTACACCCAGCAAAAGTATGCATGGGGTTTCATCCTTTTAAAACATATTGTAAGAGACCATTTGGTAAATTTGCTTGATCAAACTTGTGTGATTCCTTCTACCTTGAAAGTGCCTTCATTTATGTCTTCTCATATATCTGTGCATTTTCCCCCTAAGGGTGGAGGGAAATCTAGGAGATTACTGGAGTTTACATTTTTTTAAAAAATGGAGGAATTTGCCTTAAAATCATTTCTTTTCCTCAAGCATACTAATCTGAAACCACATAGAGTCAAATGTTTTAAGGGGCTCTACAAACCTGCCCCTTTTTGCCCTGAATCAGGGCCACGGCCATCTCATGCTGCAGCCCTGATCCAGTCTTCTGATGGCGCAAAAAGGAGCCACAAAAAGTGGCTCCTTTATGCACCCTGGAAATGGCAACATAGGCACAGCGGCTCGGCTATATGGCACCTCTTTGGCACTTTGGACACAGCACTGGAGTCACACCTTGATGCTGCGCATCATGGCACTCTGGGGCAGACAGCGTGCATCATCTGGAGGCGATGACCTGACTTCACCCCCAGGACAACCTTTCAGGTCAGTCTGTAAAGGGCCTATGTCTGGCCCTCCTTCACTCCATCTTAAGGCTTTGACCATGTAGACCTTGTGAGTTTCATCATCCCCATCCTTCACCCACCTTTTCTTCCCTTTCTTGCTTTTTGTAACATCTGGATATCTTTTTTAAAAAACCTTGCCCAGAATTTTATGCATTTTTTCCTTGATCCTAGTAAAGTTATTGACTGATTGTGGTTTTGGAAACTTAAATTTTGCTTACCTCAGTACAATAAACACTCTTATGCTTTCCATTCACATATATGGATGGATCCTGCTAGATAAGCAATAAATAAATAAATAAATAAATAAATAAATAAATAAAGGGGGGGGGGCAAATGGCACCATTCTGTGCATGTTTACTCAGAAATAAGTTTGATAGAACTTGATGAGGCTTACTCCCAAGTAAGTATGCATAGGTTTTCATGTGTGTGTTTAAAGAACATGGTTCAGAAAAGGCATTCATTTCACAATAAAAGAAAAGAGGGAACTAAGACTAAGCATATGCTAGAACATTGCTTCTCAATCTTTGGTCCTCCAGATGTGTTGGACTTCTTTTTTCAGAAGTTCCAGGCAGTGTGGCCAATGGTCAAGAGTTCTGGGAGATGAACTTCCAAATGTCTGGAGAACTAAAGTTTGAGGGCCACTTTGCTAGAGGAGGAATAATGAACCTTTGTCCCTCCAAATATTTAGACTGTAACTGCCACAGTCTCTTACCAGTGGCCATGCTGGCTTGGGATTCTGGGAGATGAAGTCTAAAATATATGAAAGGAAAAAAATTCTTACCACTATACTGCAGTGTGGACAATGCAAGAGGATCTGACTTTCCACCCCTTCAGACCAAGTAGCCCTACTAACGTTGTGTTAGCTTTTTCAAGAGCCTTTTTTCTAGACACACTAGGAGTGGGAAATGTGCAGTCCTCCAGATGTTATTGAACAGCTCTGGCCAATCATAGCCAATAGTGTGGGGAAATGGTGGGAGGTGCAATTCAGCAACATCTGGGATGGGGAGCTACACAATTTCCACCCTTGATATACACTTTTCCTTTCAGTTAAGATCCCAAACCCTTTGGGATATATATTTCCTTTATACACTGATATACCAGCTATTTTTATGTATATTGGTGTAACCCTAGCTAAAAATCCTAAACCCGTGTAATATTTTAATAACTTTTTAATACTACAGTTTTTGTGGCCATTAAAAATAACATTTCAATAACTGTAATAATGAGAATATGGTTGTCTAGGGCTACTGGGGTGACTGTTGGTGTGCTCCACACTAGAAAATTCCCCATTGATTTTACTTGGTATCTCCAATTGACAACTTAGAGGGTCCATTTCCCCCCATGAGTTTCAGTTATTCCTCGATCTTCCCACCCATTTCTTAGAAATGACAAACTATTCTCTGAACCTGATTCATTTCACAGGTCTGATAGAACTTCATTCTTCATTTTGTCAAAAATAACATCTCTGCTAAAGAGTGGCTTTTGGAACTAGCAATCTTTTATTTATGACCAGAGCAAAACAATATGTAGATTTTTTTCACATCATGCAAATGGAAAATGGAAATTAATTCCAGGGGCACCTCAGGCCTGTTACAGTAGAGAGAAAGTACCAGCTTAGCAGGCCAGACCTGTATTACTCATCTTTATATACACCTAATTATTGAATTCTCCAAGGAAAGAGGCTGAGATTATGTTTGTTAACATTGTAAAGGTGAGTCATTTTCCCATCACCATCATTTTCTTTCTCTATGAAGAGAAATGTTTCTTTGAATAAGTCTGAATAAAATGATTTCTGGGGAAGTAAGTGCCAACTCCGAGTGTTATCAAAATTATTTTCACAAAGCCATCACTACATTAGTGCCTTCGTCAGACCTGTGACCTTTCATTAATGTTCACCTAATGCTCATATTAATGCAAATCAGTGCTCAAATTATCAGGGGAAAAGTAGGGGGTCTTACGTTTTTAACAAGCTCTAAGACACAACTCCTCCTAATTCATACCCAGAGAAGGGAAAAAACTAGTCCAAATCAACCCTTCAGATGCATTGGGCTACAAGTCCTATATCATCCCAGCCAACATGATATTGGATGGGGATGGTGGAAGCTGTAGTCCAACACATCTGAAAGGTTCCCAAGAAGGAGAAGGTTAATATAGGGCAAAATTACCACTGTATCCTTCTGTCAGCCTGGCCCAATCTTCTCTCCCCAGTATCCATTAAGCTAATTAGTTATTCATTAGAATCATAGAAAGAGTTGGGAGAGGTCATGCAGGAATATAAAAATAAAGTACTCCAATCTATGTTTAAAGATCTCCAAAGAAGGAAGGTCCACCACTCTCCAAGGTAGTCTAGTCCTCTAACAAACAATTTTTACAGTAAAGAAGTTCTTCCTAACTTCTAAGTGGAATCTTTTTTTCTTGTAATTTGAGCCCATTGGTTCACATTCTAGTCTCTGGCTCCATCTTCTACATGACATCTCTTCAGATATTGAAAGATGGATATCATGTTACCTCTAAGTCTTCTTTTCTCCACACTGAATGAATGAATGAATAAGTTTATTATGGTCAAAGACCAGTCTCAATAATTAATACATTAAAAAGTGAAATAATACACACAATGGACAGCTTTGATTTAAACTAATAGAAAGACATAGCTAGTCCCCTAAGTTATTGCTCCTAAGGCATTGTTTCTAGACCTTTAATCATCTAGATCAAAGTAATTCTGTTAGGTTTACAGGATTTGTTTGCTTCCTAAATGATTCTTTTGGGGGACATATCCATAAATATTAGTTTTTATCCTCTTTTCAGATCACAAGATTGGAAACTTTCACTGTGTGTATACAGTTTATTTGTTAACTTACATTGACCTTGCTTTTAAAGAGGTTTTAGTGTTTTGTTTTTTGTTTTTTTGCAGTCAATGAGAGGAAGATGTCTCTTGAATTTTCAAGGTGAATAAATATGTATTTGATTTAGTCAGCTTGAAAATATAAAGGAACCAAAGAGACACTATTCCCTTTGAGAAGTCACTGGGAGCAGCTATGAATGCTCTTAAAATGTGCCCCTGGCTCCAAAGATGGCCTAGAGCACTGGGCTTTTTAAACACTGAATAAACAGTTGACCATTTTAGAGCATGTGGAGCTTGTTTCCTCTCTGTTTGCTCTTAGTTATATGCTTTCAGTTCCTTATTTATATGCATCTGAATTAGTACCAAGACAATGACAAACCTTCTCTGAACAAATTTTGTCAAGAAATCAAAATGATAGTTTCACTTTAGGGTCAGAAATGACTGGAAGTCATACAACTGTTGCTGTTGCTGCTGCTGCTATTGCAGCTTTCCCCAAACCAGCTGTATTTCTCCAGCTGTATTGGACTGCACTTCCCATCATCATTAACCTACATAGCCAAAGATATCCAGGCTGAGAAAGGTTGCTCTATATCCGGCCTTTCTCACAACATGGGACAACAAGGCTAAAACCAGACAGACTTAAAACCCTGTTTATACAAAGTTAACACAATTAAGTAAGCTCTCATATTAAAATCCTATTCATTTTAAAAGTATGAAATCATTTAAAAACATAACCACAAAGATAAAAATGCAGCTGACCCCCCCGACCACCACCACACACAAAAAGACTTTTATGCATAAACAATCATCAAATGCCCACTCGCAAAACCACCTCTGCATATTCCTTCCCTAAGAAAACCCTGAGATTCATGGAGTTCAAGGCACTGTCAACTTATGGGGATCCAGTGAATTGCATAAGGTTTTCTTAGGGAAGGAATATGCAGAGGTGGTTTTGCCAGTTCCTTCCTCTGTTTCCAAAAGGAAAGCAGAGAGGTCAACTTAACCTCCCACTGAAGGAAATTCCAGAGGCTAAGAACAGCAACCAAAAAGGCTTTTTCTTGTGTCCTCCCCAGACAGGCCTGAGGTGGTAGTGGAACTGAGGGAAAACAGTCATGTGAGGGATGGCTATGATGTTTCTTCCCACATCCCTGCTTGTAACCTGCCCTTGTCACGAACCCCAGGAGGCAAGAATGTTGCATTTTGAAACAGCTATAATGTCTAAGCAGTCATAAAATGTAGCCCATTATTGTTGACATCACAATATTCTGAATGATGCTCTCTAGATCCAAATTTAACTCTCACCCCCAAAAAAGAATTCAGAAACTTCTCCAACTGTTTACTGGTTAAAAATTGTTCTGGCAGTTATAGTCAGAGTTGGCCCAAGAAATTTTGTTGCCTGAGATAATTAAGAAGATGGCATGCCTTCTTCCATTCCACATACAGAAATTAAATGCACTGCTAGCTGGTGCATCCTTCCATTGTGGTGATGGTAATACTACCACCACCTATTCCCTGGAGTGCACTTTAGGGGTCAAAACAGGCTGCATGGTATTATCCCCCGAATAATAGGGAGATCTGGAGAACTGAGGAGGAGAAGCCAGTGACTTCTGACTTTTCCTTTCCCCCATATTCTTCAGCCCAGTATGAAATACTTCAGTCTATCTAACAGTAAGGCCAGGCCTGGGTACAATGCTCAGTCTAGCTGCATGTTGAGACTGCCAATCTGAGCAAACCCTGGAGATAATTTTTACAGGGTGTTATTAACCTCAGTATGACCTGCTGATATGCTGTCAGTCTGATGCTTTCAAAGCTCATTTCAAAAGCATTTTTTAGTTGTCAGTAAATTTCATGAGGACTGTATGAAAATGATTCTGTTTTTAAATTAACCTTGACTGAAAATACTCAAAATTGATGGGTTTGGTGTATAATGAAATCAAGCACTGGACTTTTCTTAAGCATCTTGCCTACAGCATCTTTGGAAATAGTATAAGGAGCTCACTGTAGCCTGATTTTCTTCCTCCTACATATGTATTTCAGAGGAAGGAAATGGCAAAACTACCTCTAACTATGATTAGCCTCAGAAAACCCTATGAAGTTCATAGTGCCACCATAAGCTGGCAGGTGACTTGAAGGCACACATACACACACCCATATGACAGAACTTTGGGACTGTGCTTGTTCTAGCAGGCCAGAAAAGAAGTTTGATTTTGAATAGTGAATTTTGGTAATAATACAGTTGCTCTCACAGTTTGAAAATTAAATGTAAAAGTAATTAGTTATGGCTATAGTTCTAAGTACTGCCCCATCAGTCGTTTGTCACTGTTACAGTTACAGGGATATATTTTAAAAACAATTATTTAGTTTCCTCTTTCACAGCACTAACTCCAACATAAAAATTTTAGCTATTTTTTTTAAAAGAAAGATATGAATGCTTCAAGGCACTGGCTTAATGGTACAAAATTATCTTTCCCCTTCTCCCTTCCACCTCATTCCTTATTGTTTCTTTCACAAAACCATAGAACATAAAAAAACAGCACAAGGCACATCATGAGCCATCATTCAAATTATGTGATATTCCTCCTCCATTACCACTTAGCAAGGCTACCCCCTGCAACTATCAAAACAGCTTTCTTTTACACTTACACTATAAAAGGAGTGAAGTTATCCCTTGTTAAGTTACAGTTGCAATGTAATAGCTACTGAATAACTAAAAAGGAATTAGGAGAAGGAGCTACTGAATAACTAAAAAGGAATTAAGGAATTAAGACTCTCAGTCTTAGAGGAAGGAAGTGGCAAACTGAATAAATCTTGACAAGAAAACAGATAGGGTTGCCATAAGTTAATATCAACTTGAAGGCAAATGACAGCAGCAGCAACAACAACAAAGTTGTTTCCAAGGTCTAGCTTATCTATGACTTTTTCTTATATACTTTTTATTATGGACAAAATGGAGCCAGTATGGTGTAGTGGTTTGAGCATTAGACTAGGACTCCAAGAGGCCAGGGTTCAAATCCTAAGCAACCACAGAAAGCCACCAGATGACCCTGGACAAGTCATATTGTCTCAGCCTAAGACAGCAGTTCTCAACCTGTGGGTCACGAGCCTTCGGGGGTTGAATGACCCTTTCACGAGGGTCACCTAAGACCATAGAAAAAAATGCATTTCCGATGGTCTCATGAACCGAGACACAGCAATTTTATGGTTGGGGGTCACCACAACATGAGGAACTGTATGAAAGGGTCATGGCATTTGGAAGGTTGAGAACCACTGGCCTAAGAGGAAGGAAATGGAAAACCTCCTCTGAATATATTTTGCCAAGAAAACCGGTAGGTTGTCCATAAGTTGCAATCAAAACACACATAAGAACAAAAAAAAAAATGCAAAAATTATAGAGGAAAACAAGAAAACACACTGTAAGGATAGAATTACAATAGTAGGATGGAAAAATCTATACATAACCCCCAATAAAAGGCATCCAAATGCCACTGAAGATACCCACATGAAATTGTCATCTGTACACTACACATTCAAATGGTAATAAGGTCTTAAGTCCATTAAGTGATAGGAGGTAGACATTTATTTTTCACCTTTTTCTCTGAGGACTATGACTGTGTACAAAAGACAGAACAAAATCACAGTTTACCCTTCAAACGCAAACTTCGTTGCATCCAACAGCCTGTCTTGTACAAATATAAATATAACCATTTTCACATGCTCAGGATCTGGTCCATGAGCTTCAAGAAACAGAGGATCCAAGTGACTCCTTTCAGATAAAAATCCTGTCTGCTACATTGTTCTGTTTCATCCTTATCGCCACATGCCACATTTCAGGCTTCTCTTTCCATAAGAATCCTTTCCTTTCAATGGTGAAGCAGGGAGTGAATATAGAACTTCTGAGAGCAGCTGATAGCTCTTCATTTAAGAAGGGCTGAATGAATGACCTCTTGCTGGAAATAATAAAACTCTTATAGTAATTCAACTCTTTGGTCAGTGAGAGCCAATACCACCAGATGAGGCAGAAGGAAGAATTTTCTCCTCTTTATTCTGTCCATGTCAATGTAAGCTCACATTAAAGACCCATATCTTCTGGACATAATAAATAATCTTTGAGCCAACCTGAAAGTGGAAACAGTTTTCTGTTATTTTTTAAAAAACTAGATCTTTCTCAGTTTGGGATCCAGTATATGTTATTGTTGTTAACTGCCTTCAAGTCAACTTTGACTCATGGCAATCTTGTCAGTGAGACACTTCTAAGATCCTCCTGTCCTCAATCACTCTGTTTTGGTTCTGCTGGCCCAAGTTTATGGTTTCCTTGATTGATTGAGTCTATCCATCTATTTGTGGTCTTCCTCTCTTTTTGTTACCCACCTTTCCTAGCATTACTGTCTTTTGAAATGAGTCATTCCTTCTCATAATGTGTCTGAAATATGAGTTTTAATTTGGTCATCTTGGTTTCCAGTGAGCGTTCAGGCCCGATCTATTCTAGGACCCATTTGTTTGTCTTTTTGCCCATCCACATTATCCTCAGCACTCTTCTCCAGTATCACATCCCAAATGAATTGATTCTCTTTCTATCAACCTTCTTCACTCTCCAGCTCTCACATACCTACATAGTGAATGGGAATACAATTGCTTGGATTTTTTAGTGTTCAGTTTCACATCTTTGCACTTCAGGATCTCATCTAGCTCTTTTATAACTGCCCTTTGCTGTCCTAGTCTTCTTCTGATTTCTTAAGTCTTGTACCCATGTTGCCTTCTTCAGTTTACAAGAGTGAGGTATGGTTTGTTGGAGATGAAGGCATACATTCACAGACACCCTTATTCTTATTGTTATAATTTCAGGTGTGTAATAACTAAGCACTGATAAAAACGAAAAGAGTCCAACATAGTTTATTCCACCAAAATATTTTTGACACTTTTTTTTTCTTTTTAGCTAACCAGCATGTAAAAGTGATAAAACATTAGTGGGAAGAGGAGATCTTGAAAACCTGAGGCATGGGCAAGCCCTTTGTTAGTTCACATCATCTCTCAGCCTAGGTAGACTTAGGAAAGTCATTTCCATTCCATTTCAGCCCTATTCTGCAAATCTTATTGGATAACCAACCTCACTGGGTAGTTGTTATAAAGATTATAGCAAGATAGCATCTGTGGCATGCTTTTAATAGCATTTTTAAATATAAATGCTTATCCTCTTCTCTCTTTTTTTTCTCCCAAAGAACAAATGTGTCCGTTTTTGTGATGCTTCAGAGGACTCTGCTGCAATATGGAATGAAGCATAATTTAGGCAACCAACATCACCCAATCAACTTGGCCCCATCTAGTTATGGTATACTGCCATCATAGCAGTTAACTGAGCTCACTGGGGATAATGGGGTTGTAATATAGTACTTATAGAAGGCTCCATGAGCTCCAAATGTCATCTGTGAAATGTTGGAGGCTATGGAAAGTTCGAAAAGGGTGAAGGATGTGCTTAGTGAAAATTCAGAAGAAATTTCTCCTAAAATCCAATATTTCTAATTCTGGCCAGATTTTAGGCCAGACCCATGAGCAAAGTGCATTATGGGATATGGGTGTGATTAGTGTCTCTTTTCCTTTCCTTCCTACCATGAGTCAAGAGAACTCATTCCCCTGATTGGATATCATTAATGTATTTGCTCTTCTTTGATATGCTATCTTTCTGCTAAGGGGCAGTTCAAATACTTTTAGTAAGAGTAAAGCAAAGGCGAAAAAACCAGCAGAACAGCATTCTCTTGCAGTGTCTGAAGTTCCCCCCAGGAGTTACTTGGCTTGACTTGGCTTTCCATACCCTCCAACATTTCACAGATGACAGGTGGCACTCATGGAGCCAAGCAACATCACAATGTGCTCAAGATGGCACAAGTTATAAACGAGGAAGAAAAGATAAGCTAGGAGAGGCTGTAGCAATTTGTTTTTGCCAGAACCAACTGGGAATGGCAAGATTCTACCTCTTCCTATCCATTCTGCTGCTGAGTTAATTGAATGCACACTAATTTAGAACTTAATTTAGAATTTTTAACTCAGTTTGCATCAATGGGACAAAGAGGGAAACAGGAAGGAAAAAAGAAAAATTGAGATATTTTAAAAACAAGTGAGAAAGTGAGACAACAGAGGATTAACTGGAACTGGTCTTGCCAAATCAGAACATTTGGAGGGTATGGGCTTCCTAACGTTTTGTGTTTTACTCAGCTCAG
>NC_056525.1:76292718-76321472 GCF_019175285.1 Sceloporus undulatus | reverse complement strand
AGAATCCTCCAGCCAGCAAGGCCACTACCTATGCTAGCCATGGGATCTGGGAATTGTAGTCCAAAGGTGAAACCTCTGCAAGCTCTACTGTTTTGTTTAACATGGAGTGGCAAGCAAAAATGTTGGCTGTGATGAAACAAGCGGAAGAAGCAACTGCAAGGAAATGGGGAAAAAATGGCAACAAAGTGCTTAGTCACTTTTATTGACAAAATGTATTGTCAGATTCCCACCCCTCCATCTTTGTTCTGGCTAGGATATTACTTGCTGAAAGAAGTGCTTAGTGGTCCTTGGGTTAGATAACCCATAAAATCTATGCCTCCTAGGGATGGGTTTCTGAAGTTTAAACTAAATGGCTTTCTTAAATCTTAAATTAGGTCCAAATTCAATCTAGCTCTTGTTATGTTATCTCTTCATTACTGGCTCCATCTACAATGACTGAGGCACATCTGGCCCTATTCCTAGTCCTTCTGTCTATTGCACTTCATCTCATCCTGACTTCTAAAGGAGTAGCACAGGACAGAAGTAGCAATCCAAGTCAGCTCCTTTACTTGGCTTTACATTGTCCTTCTGTGTTGCAGTGATGATTTATTTGAGTGTGACCAAGCAACACTATTGATCTATGTATCCCCTTAAATGTGCAAAACAATTATTCACTCTCAAAGCCTCAGAAAGACATTACTCGTGTTTACGGAGGAGAAAAAAGAATAGACAGCTCATAATTCATGTCCAGTCTCTCAGTGACTTGCTAACAATGGAATCTGAAACCATGCCTCATCAGAGTAGGCACTGAATGAGGGGGAAAAGCTTTTCTGGGGCAGTTGGGTAAGTTACATTTTCAGTGTGTTTCATTAATTCTTTTTTAAAATCAGCTGCACTTTACAGCTAGTATAGTGATCCTGTACCCTAAGGTTGTTTTCTCCTTGTCTGAGAGATAGAGAGCCAAATGTAAAAGAGGACTGGATGACTACCTTTCATAATCATCACTGTAAGATGGTGGCATAAGTGTCAGTGGGACAGTGAATCTGCTCTGGATTTTGATTTTAATTTTAATTTTAAATTTAAGAGGACTATCCAAGGTCATGAAAACTATCCCCAAAGTAGGGGTCATAATCTGAGATAGCTTCTTTAAAGTTCAGGCAGAAACCTAGAGTGGAATCAGAGCCTCCACTGATAATCATGAAGGATGATCATGAAGGATGATCACCAAAAGAGGGGAAGCAATTTGAAGGCCTGAGCACCTGAAGAGTCTCTCCCTGCATGCATATTTATTTCGTGAATGCAGAATCTTTTTTAAAAATATATTATTACAGTGGTTCTTAAACTGTGGACTGCAGACATCCACGGGGATGTGATGTTCTCATAGGGTGTCCACAGAGGCTTGAAAGCTTGGAGGCAACTTAGTCCACCTCCTCCCCACAGTGGAGTGGCCACATGACAGGAGCCAAGGCAAAGGCTGGCTGGCTGGGTTTGTCCATTGCCATTCAATCTGTGCCAGCCACAAATGGGTGGAAAGAAACAGGAGAAAAATCTTCTCTCTCCCTTTGGTGCTTCTGAAGGATGTTTTAACTGATGATATAACCATTAATGATTCAGTGTTCAGGTACTATTATTGTTACTATTGTTGTTATTGTTAGAATTCAAAGACAGTTGTGTTAGTCTGGAAAATCAGTATGCAAAGAGATCTTCTAGCATCTTTGAGACTAACTGAAAGAGACAAGCTGGTAGTATAAGAAATATATATCTAAATCAGGATGCAAACAGATCTTGTAGCACTTTTGAGACTAACTGAAAGAAAGAAGCTAGTAGCATGAGCTGTTGTAGATGCATCTGACCAAGTAGGCTCAAGTCTACAAAAGTTCATGCTACCAACTTCTTTCTTTCAATTTGTCTCAAAGGTGGTACAAGAACGCTTTGCATATTGCTGCTGTTGTTAGGGTTTTAAATATTTAATTAAGTCCTGGCTGTCCACAGCAACAAAAGATATTTAAAGAGGGTCCCTGCTAAAGGTTAAAACTCACTGTATTATTAAATATAAGAACATCTTGCCTGCTTTTCATGTAACTATGCTGGCCAGGGCTAGCTCCAGATTTTAAAGGATCGTTGGTAAAGGTTTCATCAATAGACCTGACTGGTCTGTGGGCTTACCTGAGAGCAGCAGTAGGCAGAAACACTCAGATGGAACCACACCACTTAAATTTCCCACAGTGCCCCAGAATGGCACTATGTCAGGGGCACATGGTTCCTTATCCCACTGCCTGACACTAGACTCGTGTGCTGGATAAAATGGGGACCTAGTGGTGGGCATGGCAAGACTACTGTCCAAGGATGCCATAGAAAAATTTCATCAGCCTTGCTTATTTTTGCACAGCAAGTCACTCCTGTCTGTACACAGCTGTAGGCCTATAGCCAGAAAATTTTGGCTGGGATTAGGTGCTATTTTTCATTTATTTATTTAGATAACACAGTCTTAAATATGCTCCACACTCTGCAACAGACAATAAATTTGAGGTGGCAGAACCCCTATGTTCCACTACAATGAAAACCACAGGCCTGCAAAACTATTAATGGAACAGGCATCCTGGCTTCTTTTGTGTTTAGTCATCCCAAATGGGATTCAGTCATCAGACTGTTGGGAAAAGTGAGAAATAATAGTGGATCTCGCTAGCAGAACAATCCAGTTGGCAAGGCAGAAACCTAATAACAACCCATCCCATCCCAACCCCACCTTACTGTCTATCAGAGAAAGAAACAAGTCCAGTCTTCTTTGTAAGAGTGTGTGTGTGTGTGTGTGTGTGTGTGTGTGTGCGCGCGTGTGTGTAGCTTTACTTACAAATTACTTGTGCACAGTCAAACACAGGATCTTATGAAAGGGAGAGGAGAAAAATTGGTTGCAAGTTAGGATGATGTGGGAATGAAGTGCGTGTAGAAAAATATACAAACATGAAGTTAACAAATATGCAAACTAACAAATACTATAAGCATGCAAATGTTGCAAACTCTACCATAGACAAGGAGAAATCCTTCCAAATCTGCATATTCTGAAAAGGCAGAAGCCACTTTAAATAAAGATTTAGTAGTGAGGTTAAGGCGAAGCAAAATTATTAGGAAGAAATATTCAACATTCATGCTTGTTGTCACCATCTCTTCCAGTAAGGCTGGGTTTTTGACTCCGGCTGTAACAGCCCCATAAGAGGGATGGATTATCTCCTTACCTGTCACTTTGGTAAAGTCGTTCGTTAAACAATTACAAGACTCTTGGCATTACTCCTCAGCAGGACATTTCCCACATGAGCTGTCATTGCTAATTTAAAAGATTTGCTCTGCAAGAGGATAAGGGGGCAGCTGCCTTCAGTTGCAAGTCATTAATGAAAGGACTGATGGCCTAAAAGGAAGAAAAGACTGTAAGATGTTGCCCCATTACAGAATTTAAGGCACAATTACAGCTTGCTTTGGCCTTTACCCAATCATCAAAATGATCTGTACCATTTTAAAGTCTATCCAGCGTTTGTGTCACAAAGTCATGAGGAGTTCATATGTGAGAGCGGTTGTCCACTTACAAAAGCGAATGCATTTGGGTATAGGCAGGTTGCCTTCATTGTCACAACTCTGTAATGGCCCAGTGAAATTCAATGTGTTACAATGCAGAGAAGGACCTTTCTTGAGGGGGACATCCACCATATTGAATGAGCTCACTACTGAGATCAAGTGACCTCCCAATATATGATGTTTCTTTTGTAAAAGACAATTTATTTCTTTGCTTGGCCATTTTCCTGATCTCTGTCCTAGCCAGTTAGCCCTTAATTGTTTTAATGAAATATTTTGCTCTATTACCTTTTTGAATTAGTTGGTTTCATTGTATTTTCTGGTTCTAACCAATGAAATATTCTAAACTGCTTTGGGGTTATGGAATCCATGGCCAGAAGATGTGACAATAGCCATTACCTTTGATGGCTTTAAAAGGGAATTACATGAGAGGTGAAGAACCCTTGCCATCCAGAAGCATATTGTGGATGTTATCTCCCCAAAGCCCCAGGCTACATGGACAATGCTAAGGGATTTGGGGAGCTGCCATCAAAAAGAAGCACCAAAGATTAGACTAACTCATGGTTGTCAGGAATACCTGTTGCCAGGGATACTAGTTGCTTTAGTCTATGCTTTTGGTAGGTTTTTCATAGACATCAGATTGACCACTATGAAATCTAGGAAAAAAGCAGCATTTACCTGTAGGAGACAGGGAGGGTGCAAGCCTTTTGTCTGTTCCAGCTTAGCTTTGTTCAGGTTCTTCTAAATGTTCAGTTTGCAAAAGTTATACTTTGGACTCAAACTCCCAGGAACCTCAGTCAGAATGGCAAAAATTTAGCTTTTATAAACTCTGCAGTATGGGAAATTAATCTAACATTGCCCAAACCGATTAGGGGAACCAGTCACAAACTGTTGTTGTTGTTGTTGTTGTTGTTGTTGTTGTGTGCCTTCAAGTTATTTCCAGTTTATGGCAATCCTAAAATGACCCTATCAAGGGTTTTTCTAAGGCTGTGTGACTAGCCCAAGGTCACACAGTGGATTTCCACAGTTGAGCAGGGAATCAAACCCTGGTCTCAAGAGTTCTAGTCCAACACTCAAACCTTGACACAAACTCTATATAAGAAATAATGTATTCATGTATTTCAAATGGACAAATAGGGAAATTGCATCAAATTAACACTTTTGAGTTCCAGAAAGTATAATTGTGTTCGTACCTCTACCTGGCCCCACTCCATTTCATTTCCTAGCTACATTGCAACCCCCACCCCCTTTTCCCTTCTTTTTTTCTTTTTACTGTGTATATCTTTGTAATTGCTCTGGTGAGAATACTGCTACAATAACAATGTATTGCATCCTTTCATCTATACTTCTTTTATCTATTTAAAATGTGAGCTCTTTAAAATAGAGATTCTCTAGCATTGGAAAGTGGAAGCAAATGATTCTCTGATATTCACATGGTGTCATTTATTTGTATAGGATAGGCATTCAGATATTATATTTGACTAGCATTCCTACTAGGGATGTATAATAAAGCACTAGGCATTTGTCTACAATTGCTGGGAGGGGCTGTGCATGTTATCAGAGGCACCACTTTTATAAAATTGCTCAGAGAAACTGAAATGGAGGATAATAGACATGTAAGGTTTTTATTTGGTTTTATATCACACCCATTCATTTGGTGCTGAGTGCCAGATGCAGAAACGTAGCCCATCTCTTCTAGAGACAGTGATCTATTTACTGTATAAAAGCACAGAAGGCCTATCACCACAGTCATTTGGGCTGGACATCTGGAATTTCTTGCTCCATGGTAGAAATCTTTGTTGAAGAATTTTGTGCATTACTTTGCTTGCATGGGAAATGAATGAAATGGCCCTGTAGTTTCTGCAATCCCAGGTGTCCCTTTTCTTTGGGATTGGCATAGATTGAATGTTTCCTGCCACTGTTCTGTTTTCCATATTTGTTGGTAGTTCTTAGTTAGAACTAAAGTAGATTCTTTTTATTTCTACTTGGTCATGTAATATGTTCCCCTACTGGTCACAGAACATCTCCCCTCATATTTGGTCTGAAACCAAATATAACAAATGCACAAACTTTAATTGTCAATTTGAATTTTTTTGCATTTTGTTACCTCCTAATCTCATTGTTTACAATTCTGCCATCATATCCTGTAAACTAAATACATGTACACAGAAAAGGCATCTGATGAAGTGGGTTCTAGACCACAAAAGCAATATGCATATTCTCATAACATAATTTAAGTTTTAATTCAAAAAATCATTTATTTTGGCCATAATTTTAGGCCAAATTTAAGCACAATTCCATGGTGATCAGAGAAGACAGAAATAAAGCTCTTGAAAAGATCATGGAACAAAGTTGTTGGCTTATTTCTATTTTTTCTGTCTACAAATCCCATGTACCACAAAAGCTTTTGGAAATCTTCTTTTATTAAATTCTGAAATCCCAGAACCATTATTCAGTTAGATTTGATGGGGACTTGCAGTCAAGCATTGAATGTAAATTTGCAGCCTTTGCCATAATGTCTGCAGACCCCACCAACACTTCACTGTTCCTTTCTCTTCAGCTTCCCCGTTTCCATCCTCAGTCTCTTCTCCTTCTCCAGATTTTTGTATTCATACTCTCTAATCAGTCTACCTGTATTGATCACATTGGAATGCCAAACTTGATACAGTCTTTTCTTCCTTTGATTGGTTTGTTGAGAGTTGTTGGCTTGCTCAAATCTGGCAATCAGTACTATTCTTTGGCCCCAATCAGTTCTTATTCATACTTTTGTCACAGAATCCTTGAATTGTGGAGTCGGAAGGAATCCCAAAGGTCATCATATCTGAAGCTTTGCTAATGAACTACATCATCTCTGACAGATTAACATCCAAACTCTGTTTAAAAACCTCCAAAAAGTAGAGCCTACTACCTACTATTCTACCACCAAATAAATTTTACCATCAGGAAATTATTCTTAATGGTTAATTGGAATCTCCTTCCTTGTAATTTAAATCCATTAGCTTTTGGAGCAGCTGACAACACATTTCCTCCATTATCCATGTGACAGCTCTTTGGATATTTGAAAATGGTTATCATATCACCCCTTACTTTTCCTTTCTTGAGGCTAAATATATCCAGCTCGCTCAACTATTTTCTTGTTAGATTTGTTTCTAAGTCCTTTACCCTCTTCTGGAATTCTTTGACCTTGTAGGCAATAACCAAAATCCACTTGGGTAGCTACAAATGCATAACCCAGAGTAACACATTTGTTACTGTTTTGTATGCATGATCCCTACTTACTGGGCAGCAGCTACTGCAGTCAATGAGAGTCTATTCCCCTGTCAGTCATAAAGCAGAAGACTGTTTCCATCTACCTTCCTCAAGTGAGCAATTTCTGGTGCAAGAGGAAATTTCTATAGGGACATTCATAAGTGCTCAAGTGGATTCTGAAAATTTCTCTTAAGTGGTGATGTCCTGAATTGGTCAAAGTCTTCCAGTGGAGTCTGACCAAATCAGAATAGAATAGTATTATTACTTACATCTAGACACTATGCATCTATTGATGCAACCTAGAATTGTATTAAATGTTTTAGCTGCTACATCATACTTCTGACTCATGTTTAGCTTCTGGTCTGCTAAAACCCTTAAATCTTTTTTATACTTATTGCTGTTAAACTACCTGTCTCCCACCCTATATATCACATCTGTTTACGCCTGCCTAAATGCAGGAAAATGTCATTGTGAGTTACAATTATGCCTTTTGAAATTCATTTTGTTAGTTTTAGCCATGTGCTCCAGTCTTAAAATCATCACACAGAGGGCAAATTGGTAAAATCCTGTGCAGAAACAGGATTTTAAAATCCAGGTGTTGTTTGTCAGATGTGTTCGTGTGAATTTAGCAAAAGTAAAAAGGAGCTGATTTTGACAACTTTGCATTCAGGTTATTTTTGCGTTATTTCTCTTTCCCGCAAACATTGTCTGAAAAACATCCCACACATGTGGGTTTTTTTCAGATTAACCCCGAATGTCATCTGATAAATGCAGGTTGTTTTCAGTTTAAATTTAATTTCTGCATGGGATTTGTCCCGTGTGATAAACTCCATAGAATCATGAAGTACATTAATCAAAGCATTCCCACAGGTAGCTATCCAGCCTCTGTTTAAAAATTTCCATAGAAGCAGACTCCTCCACACACCAAGGCAGTATATTCCATTGCTGAACAGCTCTTACTATCAGGTTCTTCCTAATGTTTAGGTGGAATCTCTTTTCCTGCAGCTTGAATCCATTGCTCTTTATCCTAGTCTCTCGAGCAGCAGAAAACAAGCTCGCTCCATCTTCAAAATGACATCTTTTCAAATATTTAAACATGGCTGTCATGTCACTTCTTAGTCTTTTCTTCTCTATGCTGAACAGGCCAAGCTCCATAAGCTGCTCCTTAGCATGTTTTTGGGACTTTTGGTTGAGTCCATCTATTTTGTTAATAGTAGCTGTTGGCTACAGGAAGAATCTGAGAGTTGCACTCCAAAATCCTATTTAAAAAAAAACCTCTGCTCTGGAGATGGCTAGAGAAACCTTGTGATTTTCTGGGATTTGGTTGGTCATTTTGGGCTTCAGGGTACATAATTGGACAGGGTTTTGTCCTAATTCATCAGGACTTTTCTTTAGTTCTTTATTTTGCAGTGTTCCATTTTAGGTGGTTTTTCAGTGGGTTTTGAATTGCTTCAGCTAGGAGTGGCAAAAGTGCAATGTGGTTAAAACTCTGTAAATCAGAATTGCTGCTGCTTGGTTTAATTGGCTGTAGTTAGCTATTGTTCAGTTGAAATGCCAATGGCTTTCTACAAAGGAGGAGCAATACAGAAATTCAAATGCATTAGCCAAAATAAGTTAGTGTAATAGGGGGGGAACACTTAACACTCTTGGGACTATTAGTGCATCTGGGTTTGTTTGTTTTTTTCCCACAGAAGAGCTTTCCTGCATCTCCACAGCAGTACAGAAGTCACCTTTATGCCCTGGGACCTTGGACACTGATAAACTCTTGTTTACTCAAAGAAAAAAAATCCTCACAGCATCTCAGTCTCCAACTAGCAACCTCCTAATTACTTCTTCCTGCAGATAACTAGCTTATTAAATCCAGAAGGTCCCAAAATAATCCTCACAGAAACCATCTTGTGGATTAGACTGCAAAGGAATAAGCCATCCTGTTATTTACTCTGGAATTAGAGGAGTGAGGCTTCTGTTATATAACCTCCCTCCATTACAATGCAGAGTTTTGCCTGAAATCAGACCTCATATCAGCTTGAATGTGCAGGAGCAAGAGCTGTGAGGCAATAACTGCAACTCTGGATACAAGTCATGTCCATGAACCCATGGAAGTAGCCTCCACATGTTCACTGGTTCTTCTAGCCATGGCCTATGTGTGTCCATTCTGCTGCAGGATTTTTGACCTCATAGGCACAGTGTGTATGTGTACATGTCAAGTGGATACAGTCAGTGAACATATGGAAGGCAACGGCAGCCCTGCTTTTAGAATCCCTACCTTCCATGCATTAGTTAATGATACTGTGAAGTAGTGCTTAGATCAGGCTGTGAGATTCTGAGAGCATTTGTCCTCAAAAAAGGAACTTTTCCAGGCTATGGTACAAAGTCTGTTTAGGTGACAAAGGACTTACTGAGCAATCATACCAACTCATGGGGCTGGTGGCTTTTTATGTTTCAAGGCAAACCTTGGCAATTCAAATTCCAATCTCTGATAGTTGTTATGCTTCCAGGAATGTCTTTACTAAAATTCGTAGATCCTGTTCTTCTGGGGGTTACAATTTTTAAATTAAGACTTCTACACTAAAAGCATTCCATCTTTATCTTTTGTGGCCTGCCATCTTTGTTCAGGCAGAATGCAAATTTATCCTATTTTTATTTACATAATAAGGGAAGCAAATGATGGAAAGCAAGTAATAATGAAAATAATAGCAATAGCAAGTACATTTCTATACCGCTTATCAGTGCACTTAAGCACTCCCTAAGGGGTTTACAAATTGTAAGCTAATTGCCGACAACAATCTCAGCAACCTCAGAAGGATGCAAGCCTGAGTCAAGCTTCAGCTCTTTTGCTAGTATTGAACTCGCAACTTTATGGTTTGTGAATGAGTGGCTGCAGTACAGGCATTTAACCCTGCACCACCAGGGATCTGAGAAACCTGTTTTTAAGTAAAGATACTTAAAAAATGTTTCCCCAAAATAGGCAGAGTTAAGGTGATTTAGGATTTCCTGAAAAGGCAGAAAACAGTTGATTGCATAGTTGGTTATTGTTGTCTTTTTACTGTGAACAGGGATTTTGTGCCTCCCATGCCAAAATAATTTGACTGGTTTGGAGTGTTATATACTTCAAACTGGAATGTTCAGGGGGGTAACTATTGGGGGGGGGTCAAAATGAGGGCATTCCCCCAACAAATAAAAAATCCCCTGATGAACTTTTCTTCCAGTCCCCAAATTTCAAGCATTGCAGTAATTTAAAACTTCAATTGAACATTTGAAAATACAATTTAGGCATCCAAAGAAAAGGGACCTATGGAATGCAACTACAGCAAGTTCTAGGTCTGTACTATTTTTCAGTTCTCTTTTTGGTGTGTGTGGGGGGGAGGGAATTTTGCCCCCTTGTTTTGCCCCCTTGTATTATTACACCCCTGGGTAGGTGTGTCGGGGGGGGGGGTGACCTTTGCAAGTATCTATTCTGTTGTGTGTGTTTTATGTCAGAGTAATACAAGTAGCAATAGTTCCTGGGCATCTCAATCAATTTGGCCAACTGTACGAAGGAAGGACTTTACTGAAAAAAATGTTATCTTTCCCAAGCTCTTAAAGGTAGCTTAGACAACAACATGGTGATTCATTTCTGTTTCCTTCCATTTCATATGCCTCTGGAATATTCTCATGCAAGAAGTAGTGTCACTAGAGTTGGTGTCATCCAGTGTGGAGTGGCGGCGGCAGCAGAAGATGCCCTACTCACTCCTTCCTCCCCCTACCCAGCCTACCCACCCACCCAGATCCAGAAAGACCCAGGCACCTGGACTGCCAGGTGGGTGAGGCAGTGGACAACCCCACTTCCCTTTCCTCCCATAACTTCCCCCATTCAGTTTGCCTAACCCTAAAAGACCTGGATGGCCAGGCAGGTGGATGAGCCAACAAACTGCACTGTCCTTCTTTCCTGAGAGAGGAAGGGAGACACTGCTGTGCATCACCCCCCTTTTATAGATGTGCCCTGGCTGGCTGGGGAAGCAGCAGGGATGTGGGTGAGACTGACAACAAGCAACTGCCCCACACAGGGCTTTCCAGCCAGTGTGGCCCATTCCCCATCCCCATCTTTAGTGACACTCCTACATGCAAGTTCCCAGGGTTTCCACATTGACAAGTTCCACTTTTACCTAGTCCAAGTATTTATTGCATGCCTTTGCATCTGTGTTCATATCTTCTCAGGTCATGAATTGCCTTCTATCACTGTATGTCCCATCTGCTCCTAGTCATGTTTAACCAACTGACGTCAGTGAGCATAAATAGTGTTGGTAATCTCATTATCTGTCATCTCCTCTTCCCACCTCCCTTCCTCCTACTATTGGAAGCAGGAATAAAGGAGCCATAATGGATCTGAAGAACCAAATACAGGGAAGAAAAATGTTGCAGCTTTCCACTGGGCAGCACAGGTTGACCAATAAGAAGGCTTATAACTGGGAGACTGTTTTTCTGGAGATTTTATTGGGACCACAAGATTTCAAAAAGAGCCAGCAAGAATTTTAAAACCTTGTGGCTAAAGGAAAAAGTTTGAAATCATCAGAGATAAGAATTTCTCCCAAAGGGCTAAGAGTTCAGCAAAATCAACACAACTGCATAACTTTTTGGTGACATGTAAAAAAAATTGCACATGATTTTGAACATCTAGCAAGATGTAGTGTTGCAAGTGTCAGACTAGGACACTGGGAGACCAAGGTCTGAATCCCTACTGTATTAGCAGAAGGCAATGTCAAACCCCCTCTGAACATATCTTACTAAGAAAAACCCATGATAGGTTCACGTTAGGGTCACCATAATTTGGAAGCAACTTGGAAGCACACACGTTGCTGAAATCGTATGGTTGTAGGAGATTAATAACTGTGGCAATGCACAAATCCCTGTGCTACAATGTTTTAACAAATAGCTTAAAAATTATCAGTTTTTGATTATTTTAAATTAAAGTTTTAATTGGCTTGATGGATTATTGCTTTTTAAACTTTTGTACCACATATTGTTTTGGCTATTTAATTTGAACCTATACTGTATTGTAAGTCAATATAGGGTCCCATATTGGAAGAAAGAGAGCCAGCATTATGTAGTGATTTGAGCATTGGATTACTACTCAGGAGATTAGGGTACCTGCTTGGCCATGGAAACCCACTGCATGATCTTGGGCAAGTCATGCACTCTCAACCCCAGAAAATTCAGTGAAAGGTTTGCTTTAGGGTCACCATAAATCAGAAATGGCTTAAGGCACATAACAACAACAATTGGGAGATAGGTGGGATATAAATTAAATCAACTCAATCAATAACCTTGAAAACAATTAAAAACATTGTTCAGCATAGTTTCTCCCCCCGCCCCCAGAAGTGCATTACACAGAATTTGTTGGGTTTTTGCCCAGATCAGCATGATTAGGATGGAACCTTATTACAAACTGTCATCGCTTAAAAGAGCCCTAACAGAGAAGCCATGGAAAAGCATCATTATCTTCTTTAAAACACTAACCAAATGCCATAGTGATCTCTTTTTAAGCACTCTGGGAGCAAGAGGCAAGACAGGCACATGCCTGCCCTCTGAGCCTCACTGGAGTCTTTCCAGACTCAAGAAGCTTTTAATCCCACACAACGAGTCGAACGAGGTCAGCTGAGCTCTAGGCTCAGATAGAGCTATTTCAATTTGCATGATATCTCAGAGTTTATTCAGTCTTCAAATCACACCCTTCTATCCTAGATTAATTAATCCCAAAGATCTGACAGGAACTCACCCTCCCCCTGTCCTCACTAGTCAAATCTCCCTTCATTTTGTAATAAAATTACAAAGGCAAATAGGATGCTTATATCCATCACTACCTACACCAACTATAGTGATTCTTCTCAGGCAATCCCACCACTGTGGCTAAATGTGAGGGTCTTTATATTTAACCCACCAAATGTGATGCATTCCCTCTGTTCTCTCCAAACACTCAGTGTGAGGGCTTTCCCTGATCCCCTCCTGCCACATGTAAGAATCACCTCCTGTCCCCCTTGTTTCACACCAACTGTGGGGTCAGTCTAATTGCCTCCACTGATTCCTATGGTGATTTATACTACTTTTATTCCCAGAGAACATCATCGTCCCACCTTCCTTGCTTCTACCACAGACACCTTGTCTGAAACCAAGCTCTCAAAATGATAGTTGTTCTGGAGACCTAAACTGTATAAAAACAAAATTATTTACAGAAGTGAAAAATTACAACAGCAAATAGTGTGTGTGTGTGTGTGTGTGTGTGTGTGTGTGTGTGTGTGTGTGTACACCTTAGGGTCGCCATCAGTAAAAAAATGGCTTGAAGGCAAACAACATACATTCAGAGCCAGTACAGACAGGCCAAAATAAAGCTGCTTCAGGTCACTTTGGAGGTATGCTGTTTAAATGATGCATGGATTGGAACGCAGCTTTGGCACAGCTTCTGGACTCTTAAGATGCATGTGTCATTTAAAAAGCATACCTCCAAAGTGACCCGAAGCAGCTTTATTTTGGCCTGTCTATACAGGTCCACATACAGACCAACAGCAGTCTGACTCAAACCCCTCTCAAACATCTTTTTTTGCTGCACTCTTCTCAAACCTCAGGCTAAAATTTCTCTCCACTCATACTGAAACTCTAACTGTCAATCAGCAATTGCCTCGTGCAAATCTCCTCAAGCACTCCACCAATCAGCATTCCACTTCACCACTGCATACTCCCACCCCCAACATCTACTTACCTCATACTCACACAATAAATTCAGCAACATTTTTATATAAGAATCCATGACGTCACAAGTAAAGAATCAGCACATCACACATTGGCAAAAACTAGAGCTTGGACAAATTGCTTGTTTAGACTGGGATTCCTAAAATTCCCCAATTAACGTGGTTGGTGGCCATTCTGTCTGGAGTACTATGGAAATTGTAGTCCAAAAAGCAACTTTTTCAAGCTCTGGTAGCAGGGACGTAGCCAAGGGGGGGGCCTTGTGGTCCGGACTACCCCCTGGGTTAGATAAAATGAATGGTGCATGCCACCGCACCACCGCACCCAAGCCCCTTATAATGGTGGTACTTAGTCTGGACCCCCCCCCTCCCAAAATCCTGGCTATGTCCTGCTGGCAGGAACTGAAACCATGGGAGCAATCCACCCTTTCCCCACCTGAAAATGTGCATAAGGGAGGATGTTTGAAGAGTGATAAAGAGTAACTAATCCATATTAACAGGCTGCCTATGAGCTATCATGCTGGCACAGTGGCTCAAGATCAGCATGCCTGCCCTGCAGAGGGATTTGACCTCATGTATTGCTGAGCTAGCAACAGATCCAGCACTGTAAAAAGACGAAGAACTGACGAAAATAACTGGCTCGTACATGAGCCCTACAGAGCATAGTGGAATAGCGTGGGCACAGAACTGATCAGTTCTGAATGAGAACATCACCCTAAAAACAGGGTTGGGAATTATGCAACTGTCCAGATATTAGGTACTGCAGTCCTAGCAAGCATTGTCAGTGGTCTGTAATGGCAGGTAGTGCAGTTCAACAAATTGGAAGGTTACGTATCCCACCCTTCTCCACCCTAAGGACTGAAATCTTGGGAGGCAATAGCTGGGCACAAATGGTCCCTATATCAATTACAGATATTGTCTTATAAAAATAAATCTTGCAGCACCACTGAGACTAAGAGAAAGAAGTTTGTAGCATAAGGTTTCAGTTTGCTTCATCAGAAGTATGAAAATCTTATCCAGGCATGTTGTTGTTATGGCCAGGTCAGTCTTTGACTACTAAACTGTTGTCTGTTCCGGGAAGATGGAATGGTATTCAAGGATATGACCACAGTCCAAAATGGAGAGTAAGATTTTCTCAGCACCATAAAGACTGCCTCCTTGTTTGCTGCTAAATAACTAGAGTGACATTGTTTGAGAATATTTTTTCCTATAGTTTTCACTTGCAAGCTCTGAATACTGAACAGATGTTCTAGAGCATTAATGTGCATTTTTTTTTCCACTGGGGAATGTTCTCCATGGAGAACAGACATGACATGTACACGTCCAACCGGTGCAGGATGCACCAATTAACACCTCAGGCAGACTTGGGAGAAGGAAATTCTACTCCCTTGGTGATAAGAGCAACATCTTGCCACTGTTTTGGTTGCACCCATCACAGGTGACATTGTCTAAAGGTAGACTGAGTACAGATTGAAAGCACCCAATAAATTTGTTTTACCTTCAATTCAGTCCTAAACTGTAAGACACGTGAGGTGGGAAAAATGGAAGAAATGGAAGAAAATTTAATGTTTAGTTCACAAGTATCCATAGAGCTTTCTGAAAATTTTCCTTGTGAAATGTTGCATCTGGGGGGAGGGAAATCTTCAAATTTATTTTGGAAAAGCATATGAACCCTTTTAACATGGTAAATCAGATTTAGACAGAACAACTGGAAACTAATGAAGTGTGACGGCAGGAATGGAAATTTTCCACAAACTGTTGTTGCTCTTCTTAATTGTTTTCAAGTTAGTTCTACTGTGGTGACCCTATGAATCTGACATCTCCAAGTCACCCTGCTAACAGCCCTGCTCACCAAATCCAGGCGTGGGCCGTTACAGACAGCCAAATAAAGATGCTTCAAGTCACTTTGGAGGTATGCTGTTTAAATGATACATGTGTCTAAGAGTCCAGAAGCTGAACCAAAGCCACGCTCCAGTCCTAAGGACTGGAGTGCAGCTTTGGTGCAGCTTCCAGACTCTTAGGACGCATGCATCATTGAAACACCATACCTCCAAAGTGACTTGAAGCAGCTTTATTTGGCTGTCTGTAGAGGGCCTTAGCTTCCTTAATTGAGTTCTATCTACCTATAATATGTCGTCTTCTTCCTACTGCCTTCCACTTCTTAAGGATATCATATTTTCTAATGAGTCATAGCATCTCATGATATGGCCAAAGTAGATAGCCTCAATTTAATCATTTTGACTTCTAGGGAGTGTTCAGGCTTAATGTCTCTTGAACTCATTCAGCAAGCCAACATTAACTAAACCTTCATGCATTCATGATGGGGCAAGAGCAATTAAACCTATTTGCATCTGTTCTTTTCTAGGTATGTAAAACTTCAAGAGAAATTGATTCAAGAGACTAATTCATTCCCACCCCTGTAATGATAAAGGACAGAAAATATATGTATATATAAAGTTTTACACTTTACAGCATGCCGTAGTGGTTTAAATGCTGTACTAGGACAATTGGAGACCAGGGTTCAATCCCTGCCCATGGAAATGCACTGGGGTGACCTTGGAAAAGTCACACACTCTCAGCCTGTCCAAGGGCAAACCTCTTCTGAACACATTTGCCAGTTATAACGCCTGATAGGTTCATCTTAGAGTCACCATAAGTCAGAAATGACTTGAAGGCACAAAATAACAACACATTAATTAGCCTCATGTTCATAGTTACACTGGTATATCAGATTTTTTAATCTACATACTGAAAAATAGTTCCTTTCTAATGACCAGAAAGTTACAACCAACTCTCAGGCTGTGTGCTATTATTAAACAAAAGAGGCAAAGATGGGTATTGTGAGGCAGGTAGAAAGGCAACCCCAATTTCAGAAATAAAAGAAACTTTTTTCTCTGTTTATGATATTTATCTGTGGAATGAAGGATTGGGTGGTCAGTTTGATGAGGGGCTCTATATACAAGTTGTGACTAAGTCCCCAAAATGATGCTCAGGTGCGGGCTGCTGACAGGAAAAGATTCTGCTGACAGGAGGGGACTTGCACTGTCAGAAGAGGCTTGGGCCAAATCCTATCTCTCATACAACTGGTACATCTTTGAGAGGATTGCACCTGGCTGTCATATTCCAGCCTCACCAAATAAATAAAAATAAATAATAGGCATCATTTTGCTTATTATGCAAAATATTATATGCAGGCAATTTTTTACCACATGTTCAGTCTTGAAACATTTTTTATAGAAATACTCTTCTGAAGAATGACTCTAGATTAAGTTTCAGAGTGCTGGACTTTGAAGAAAGACACGCACATTCAAAGCCCTGCATGGTCTTGTGATCATGGGCTATCACTACTTTTCAGCAAATCTGCTACAGCAATCTTTGTCTGTGTTAATCTGTTTGTCTGTGCTGACAACTGTGTTGTCACCCACCTAACGGTCTGGTAATGAACAATGGCCTGTTACAGACTGCCAAAATAAAGCTGCTTCGGGTCTCTTTGGAGGTATGCTATTTAAATGATGCAGGCATCCTAAGAATCCGGAAGCTGCACCAAAGCTGCACTCTGGTGCTTAGGAATGGAGTGTGGCTTTGGCGCGACTTCCGGACTCTTAGGACCCATGCATCATTTAAATAGCATACCTCCAAGAGAGACTCAAAACAGCTTTATTTTGGCAGTCTGTAAAGGCCAATATCATAATAAGTTATCAGTATTTGAAGTGTGTCATTTTAATTCCTCAACAGCCCCAACTACCCAAGCATATTTTAAAGTATCTATAAACTGAGGCAACTCCCCGTACATATAAAGAAGTGGACTGCAGTTCACAAATGTATGCCAATAAAATTTGTTAGTCCTTAAGGTGTTGCTAGTCATCCCCCCTTAAATGTAACTACAATGGCAAGTATGCCATTGTTGTTTGAAGCCATTGGAACTATAATTGTAATTAATTGGCTTTTTAAAAGTTATTTCCCAAACTCTGGACATGCAGGCTGTCTAGCACAAATCTGCAACATCTTGTCTTCTCCACAATGCATCTGCTTATTGATAAACCTTGGTTCTTCCCTTCAGCCCATTCTGTCTTCCCAGCATCACGGCTTTTTTGTTTACAGTTCAGTGCCTCTACCATGCTAAACCCATATTCACCTTATGGGGTCGGTCCTCATTCCCAGGGAAATAAATTAAACATTTCCTTTGGTGTTACCAATCAGAATACCTTGTTTTGAAAGCTCTGAAAATCTGCTGTGCTTTCTGAACACGACTCCCAGGCACTGAAGATCCTCATGGATCTGAGCAGTTCTTCTCCTTTTGTTAAAAATGAATCTCTGGCCTGTTACAGACAGCCAAAATAAAACTGCTTCGAGTCACTTTGGAGTTATGGTATTTCAATGATACATGCATCCTAAGAGTCCAAAGGCCGCACCAAAGCCACGCTCCACTCTAAGGCTGGAATGCAGCTTGGTGAAGCTTCCAGACTCTTAGGATCATGCATCATTGAAATACCATACCTCCAAAGTGACCGAAGCAGCTTTATTTTGGCTGTCGTAACAGGCCTCTGTTTCCCAGGACAGTCTAAATTACAATTTTTTGTCTCAGCTCTCTGATCTCATGCACATGCAAACACAGAGGAATATGCTGTATACTTTTTCCAATTAGAACATGGGAAATTATCTTATATACTAGGTCCAGAATAACTTATTGCTTGGAAAATTTTTCTGCCAAAATAAACAAAGGCATAATAAGTAGTGAGAGCCATTGCTGTGTAATGGTTTAATGTTGGACTCATATTCTGGGAGGCCAATCCCTGCTCAGCCATGGAAATCTACTGGAAGATCTTGGGGAAGTCATGCTCTCCAGCGTAAGAGGAATGCAGCAGCAAATACTCTCTGAAAAATCTTTCCAAGAAAACCCTGCAATAGGTTTGCCTTGGAGTTGCCATGACTCTAGGTTTGGGGTGGAACCAGTAGTAGAGTCCTGTTGCCTCTATTGAATGTGAATCTACTTCATGCATATAACAGTCAAAGGAGGCTTGCATACAATAAAATCCTTCATAATATAACACAGGAAGATAATTAGGACGGCAGCTGTGGATGGCAAAAAGCAGGATAGAAATAAAAAAATATATTATTATTATTATTATTATTATCATTATTATTATTAGGGCTTTCTTTTTATTTGTTTTTTCAAAAACACGAACAGTGTACAAATCGACACACACTTCATTCCCTTGTATCAATTAGTTATATACATCGCAGTAATCAATGTTTATTAAATCTATATTTTATTATAAACACTAAACATACACAATATAATCTATACAAAATATATTATATTATTATAATGTAATTATGCATTTTCATCTGTTAAAGCAGAATCCACTTTTCTCCTTCCCTGGCATTTTACAAGAGTTGTCACTGCCCTTAACATTGCTTATACTGCAATATTTTAAATAATTTGTGCAATTGTGTTTTAATATATAACATGGGTTTTATCCAGCACTTTTTAAAAAGTTATTCTTTTTGTGAATTTCCTCAGTCTCTTTAAGCAATAAGAAAAGGGGCAGAAGTCCCATTGTATCACTAAACTTGCTCTCATGTTGTTGTGTGCCTTCAGGTCATTTTCAACTTGTGGTAACTCCAAGGTGAACCTATCACAAGGTTTCTTGGCAAGATTTGTTTAGAGTGATTTGCCATTACCACCTCCTTCTGAGACTTACGAGTATGATTTGTCAAAGTGGGAATCAAACTCTGGTCTTCAACATAACAGTCCCACACTCAAACCACTACACCATGGTGGCTAACTCTCTTCCAGACCCCTGACATTATGCATCTCATGGTAGGCTGCACAGGAGAATACAGTCCTCCAGCTTATATGATTCTGGACCTCTTCTGTACAGCATATATTAGTAGCATATACTAGTTTGCTTCTTAATACTTTAATTGGGGCTTTTCCATGCCGAACAGTTATAACCCTGCTTTAACAGCCATAGCAGCATCCTATGAAACCCTTAGATTTGTAGTTAGTAAGGCACTAGAGCTTTCTGGTTGAGAATTCTAAACACCGTTCCTTAAACTACAAATTCCATGATTTCATTAGATAAAACCATGACAGTTAAAGTGGAATCATAGTGCTGTAACTGTGATGTGAAAGGACCCCACATGAAATAGCCCCAAGTGTTTTGTGCATCCATTCTAGATGGCTAAAGAAGTAATCTGCTATACCCATATGGGGATGTGTCTATATGTATGCAAGCATGCGTGAATGAAAGAGAGGGAGAGTAATAATCATAATGAGATGATGATGATGATGACTGATGATGATGATGATGATGATGATGATGATGATTTCAAAGGTTTTTGTCTCGCCTTTCTCCCACAATGGGATTCAAAGCAGGTTTGCCTAGAGTCTGAGAACAATGGAAGCAAAATTGGTTGTTTCCGTTGCACATTGTTTTCATTTCACATTGCAACCCCCCATTTGATTTTAAAAAACAACAGCAGCACATGATTCCTTAATGTAATTTCATTTCAGACTCATAGCCCTATTCACTTCTGTGAAAAGGCTGTGTACAGTTTTCTAACTAGGTCTCTCAGTGTAATGTCACTAAATAACATATACAGTAGAGTGCATTGAAATATACAGAATGAAATGCAATATAATACAGGTAGTAGTGGGACCTTTTGTTTAACAAAAAAACAGAGACAGAATGGATGAGCATGGAATCCCTAATATGTACTCCTTTATGACTCAAAGACATTGCACAACTGTGCATTTGATTTCTTAGAATCTGTTGTCACAGCTAAATTTTGTCATTCAGAAGTGGGTGTCATAGCAATGTTTGGACAACTGCCAACAGATTCAAAGTTTGGAAAAGATCATCATTGCTTTGTGATCTGTTATTGGCAATGAGGTCTATCTCACATACACCCTGCAGGCACCTGACATTTCTAAGAGTGTCCTCTTGTATTGGAGGGATCTTGCCCAACTGATGAACTGTTTGATTGTTCTGTGCAACTCTTTCTAAAGTTACTTCCTCTCAGAGATGTTTATATTTCAGAGGCAGATGCCTTTAGATTTTTGACACCTCAGGAGGTTGCCTGATGCAGCCCTGGCAATGTGACTGGAGATGTGTTTAATTTGTCACTGCATTTTCCATGTGCACTTTCCCCTGGGACAATCAGCATTTGGCTTGCTAAGACCTCCCATGCAATTAGCCAGCTGCTTGAGCAATTAAGGAATCATAATGAGGGTATCACACAGATTACCTGAGAATTACATAGTACCTCTGAAGAAAGTATCTCTCCAAGCCAACCTCCCCAGCTCTACCTATTTATAAACACTGTGCAGTGTTTGTCTGTATTGTGTGCAAGCATGCCTGTGTATATCCTTCTACATCCCTCAAGCTTAGCTTTAAAGCCAACCCAGCTAGCTCTCTGTATGTCATTGTTACTGTAATCCAGCCATCCAAATTGGCTTCAGCAGCCACACAGCTCTTCATGCTATCCTGTGGTGCTACCTTGTGGGGTACAATGGTGATCTTGTCTTCCAAAGTTTCATTTTGTCAAACTAAACTTCAGAATTGGATCATCCACAACCTCATAAATGGGTAGGAGTAGGGTTAGCAAGGCTATCCCACATGCATTGCTGTCCATGCTCTGCTTCCCTGAATGATCATACTGAAAGCAGCGCTCCAGCCCAAGGTTTCTTGTTGCTCTAGGCAAATCCATGTTATACCAAACTGGGATGGTACAAGAGATGCAGTGGCTTAATGGATAAGATGTCAATTCTGACTATCATAAGATCAGAAGGTTGGCAGTTTGAAGCCCCAGTGCCACTTGATGGAGTGAGCTCCCATCACTAATCCCAGCTTCTGCCAACCTAGCAGTTCAAAAGCATGCAAATGCAAGTAGGTAAATAAGTACCACTTTGGTAGAAAGGTAACAGCATTCAGTGCAGTTATGTTGCCCACATGACCACTAGAGCCATCTTTGGACAACGTTGGCTCTTTGGCTTAGTAACGGAGGTAAGCACCGCCCCTACAGTTGGCTACAACTAGACATTCACGTCAAGGGAAAACCTTTACCTTTACCTTGATACCAAACTGAGTGGCATAAAATTTAAACTGAACATAGGCAGCTGTCATATATTTCTAAAAATTAATTATTCAGTTGATATATTATTATTATTATTATTAACCTTTATTTATAAAGCGCTGTAAGTTTACACAGCGCTGTACATCAATTTTTTAGTCAGACGGTTCCCCATATACTGGCTACCATATCAGAAAAGTGGTGATAGAAAGAAGTCACATAATTGGTGCATGTAGCACAGTACTGTATTTGAGAGCCAGTGTGGCATAGCGATTTGAGTGTTGGACTATGACTTTGGAGAGCAGGAGCCAATTCTAAGTTTGACCATGAGGTCCATTGGGTGACCTTGGGAAAGTCACATGCTCTCAGCCTCAGGGGAAGGCAATGGCAAACTGCCACTGAACCAAATCTTGCCAAGAAAATCCACCTTAGGGTCACCATAAGTCTGAAGAAACTTGAAGGCCCACAACAAAAGCACAGTATTTTCTGCTCTGCCTGGCAGAAGTTCCCCAGGGTCTCAGGATGTAGGCCTTTTCTAGCACCTACTGTCTGGCTCTTTTCACTGAAGACTGAACCCAGGACCTTCTGCCTACATGTGCAATACCATTCAAGTTCTCCCTAAGAGCTGCCCCGAGATACAGCTTCCCCTTTATACTTGCGCCTTTGCCTTGGGCAACCAGTGGAGGTGAGATGGCTGTCAGTTGCCTCTGCAGACCAGGTTCTCAGTTGTTTTCAGAAAACAGATACCATTTTGCCAATTAAATCACATAGCCAGTAATGTACCTTTGAAAGCATTTACACACAGTGTGATATAGTGCTTTCTCTGTTTAAGTTATCATAATTATTTTCAAGTCTAGATCTTTGCTACCTGCAAACATATAAATATGTTATGCAATTTTGTGTCTTCCTTTCTGGTTTCACTTTTCCCCCCCTGCAATATGTAGGGGTTCACCAAGACATTGGCTGTCTCCAAAATACTGCTGCTTCTCCAAAATACTATTGTTACAGGCTGGAATCCTGTATTGGGATTTATGTATGTGTTGAACAGTGAATTAAAGTGTGACCTGTAAATCTACTGGGCAGCAGCAGCTGCAATGAATAGGAGCTCCCATCTCCTGTTACTCTGGAAGCAGCTGGCTGCTGTTTTTATCCCCTCCTGTGTCCCACTCGGACAGGCAAAAGTAGGAACCCTATCACAATTTCCCTTTGTGCTGCAGATTGCTTGCTGTGACTGGGAGGTGGCAACAGCAACAGCTGTACCCCAAGCAACAGGGGAACAAACCCCTATCAATCAATCGCAAATACCGCTGACCAGAAAGTGGGGATGAAAGAACTGTCACAGTCTCTATGTAGCTCCTAAATAAGGGGCTACATAGAGATCAAGAATATTTAAGAGTCATGAACATGTAACTCCAGGTTTTGCTTTCATAACTGCCATACAAGGTATGGCCATCATCATCACCATCTCATATCTCCACTGTTCCTCAGCCCTTGGATTCAAAATACAAAAATTACAACAAATATGGACAAAGACACACACAAAGACATGACTAAAGACGTAGAAAAATTTATTATTGAAATGTAATTAAATGGAGCATGGGATTAAAAGCATTTAAAACAATTCAATTGAAATGACAAAAGATGAGCATCAGTGAAACAGCATACAATTTAAAATTCTGCAATCAGCCTGTCAGAACAGGAAAAGAAATTCACTTGTCAAGAGAAGGACAGCAAGTAGTGAACCGTCCTGAGAGGAGAACCAGTTATGATTTTTATCAGCAAGAATATTATTATTATTATTATTATTATTATTATTATTAGTATTCCGCTTTTTCCCAAAGGATTCAAAGTGGATTCCAACAGTATAAATAAAACTTCAAACAATTAAAAACCCCTGGAACCCAACCCTCCCCCCAGTCATAAAAACAGTGATTGACTCATTAAAAGAGATTAAACATCAAAGAATTTAAAACTACCCAATAGCAATACATTAAAATTTTGGGCAGATTAGCGGAAGAAATGAATCTTCCTCTAGAGGAGGGCGGGCGGGGGGATGGTATCAAACAATTTCAGTATCAGTAGCAATAGAGGTGTCAATAGAGGGGGAGGCAAGTCTAATGGATCTAATGGGTTTGCCTTTGCTTTCCTCTGAGGCTGAGAGATTACACTTTTCTGTTCACAATTCCCTTAAGGGGCTTGTGGGGACTTGCTCAGAGGAAGCGAGTCAGAAACTTGCCTCTGGAACTAGCTAGTAGCCAGGAGCTCTCTAAATAACTAAAGTCCCAGTTGACTGAGCTGGCTAACAGAGTTTGGGGACAAAGGCCAGGCCCACAGGGGTTCTTTACACAGGTGTTTAATAGGGGAAGCCCACAATCTTGTTCAGTGCCTCCTTAAGACTTTTCAGTATGGACACTGAGGGACCTGCTACAGTCACCTGCAACACTTGTGGGATGTTTGTCTTCTTGCCCACAGATGTGGGGAACTTCTCCTGCACTAAGTGCAAGTTGGTAGTCCTCTTAGAAGAGAAAGTACAGCAGCTGAAGGTCGAGGTAGCTACACTTCAGCATCATTGGGAGCAAGAGGATTTCCTGACCAGAATGGACCAGACGGTCCTGAATGGGAAACACACAGAGGAAGTTGCTGGGGAGGAGGAGGTCACTTCACACACAACAGAAGTAGACAGTTGGAGGAATGTCACACACAGAAGTAGGAAAACCAGGGAACGTTCTGTGAGCTTGCAGCTGAAGAATCGATTTGAATCTCTCTCTATTATCAAGGATGATGAAGAACAGCATCAGGAACAGACTTTGGAGACAGAGCAGGGGACCCTGAGAGTACCACCAAAGGGAACAGCCACTGCTAAGCCTCAGAGGAGGCATGTGGTGGTCATGGGGGACTCCTTGCTGAGAGGCACTGAACCAGTGGTTTGTGAGCCTGACAAGATGTCTCGGGAGGTGTGCTGTCTCCCTGGGGCAAAGATCCGTGTTGTCAAGCCTACTGAACATTACCCCTTTCTTTTGGTTCATGTGGGAACCAATTATACTGCAAGGCACAGCCTTCAGAATATCATAAGGGATTATGAGGCTTTGGATAGTAAGTTGAAAGAGATGGATGCACAGGTTGTCATCTTGTCTTTTCTCCCAGTCGAAGGGCATGGTCCAGGAAGGGAGAGGAAAATAGCAGAGGTGAATAACTGGTTCTGCAGATGGTGCCGCCAAGAACAATTTGGATTTTTGGATCATGGTCTGAGGTTCCATGAGGAGGGACTTCAGGCAAGGGATGGGTTGCATCTCACACCAGTGAGCAAAAATGTTTTTGCCAATAGTCTTAAAACTTTGATCAGGAAGGCTTTAAACTGAGTTATGTGGGGGAGGGGGACAGTATTCTGGAAGGCAAAAAGGGCTGGAGAAAATAGTCAAACTGTCATAGGGGGAACAAGACAAACAGTCCAAGGACCCAAAATTGGGAGGCAAAAAAAATTGCACAGGCAGCAAGTAAAGGGGACTTGTGGTCTGCGATGTCTCTACACTAATGCACAGAGCATGGGAAATAAGCAAGATGAACTTGAACTCCTAGTACAACAAAGCAAATATAATATAATAGGCATCACTGAAACCTGGTGGGATGAGTCTCAGAACTGGAATGTAGAAAAAGGGGGGGTATAACCGTTTTAAGAGAAATAGGCCAAACAGGAAAGGAGGAGGAATAGCACTATATGTCAGAGATATTTACACCAGTGAAGAGATCCAGGACATCAATACTGGAAGCCAGGTGGAGAGCATCTGGATAAAAATTAAAGGGGACGGAAACAACAAGGATGTTATGGTGGGAGTCTACTACAGAACCCCCAGTCAGATGGAGGAATTTGATGACACCTTTCTAGAAGAGATGACTACACACTCAGAAAGGAGAGATGTAGTAGTGATAGGTGGCTTCAACTATCCTGATATTTGCTGGAATTGAAACTCAGCAAAATCTTCAACGTCTAGCAAATTCTTCACTTGCCTTGAAGACAATTTCATTGTCCAAAAGGTGGAAGAGGCAACAAGGGGGTCAGCTATTTTGAATCTGATTCTAATCAACAGGGATGACCTAGTTAATGGAGTGCAAGTGGTGGGATCCTTAGGTGGAAGTGATCATGTACTCCTGGACTTTGTTATGCAATGAAAAAGAGAAGCCAGGCATAGTCAGACACACATTCTAGACTTAAGGAAAGCTGATTTTAGTAAACTGGAGAAATACTGGGGGTGATCCCATCGTCAGGAATACAAAAAGAGAAGGGAGTTCAAGATGAATGGGAGTTTCTCAAGGGGGAGATACTGAAGGCACAATTTCAAACAGTTCCAGTGAGAAACAAAAATGGGAGATGTCTCAAGAAACCAGGATGGATGACTAAGGAACTTTCTACTGAGCTAACATTTAAACAGAACATGTATAAGAAATTGAAAAATGGGGAAATCACCAAAGAGGAGTTCAAACAAATAGCAAGCATGTGTAGGGGTAAAGTCAGAAAAGCTAAAGCGCAGAATGAACTCAGGCTTGGGCTTCAACTACCCCTGAGTTGCCTGGATTGAAACTCAGCAAATCAATCTTCAACGTTCTAGCAATTTTGCACTTGCCTGAAGACAATTTCATTGTCCAAAAGGTGGAAGAGGCAACAAGGGGGTCAGCTATTTGAATCTGATTCTAATCAACGGGATGACCTAGGTAATGGAGTGCAGTGGGGTGGATCCTTAGGTGGAAGTGATCATGTACTCCTGGACTTTGTTATGCAATGAAAAAGAGAAGCCAGGCAAGTCGACACACATTCTAGACTTAAGGAAAGCTGATTAGTAAACTGGGAGAATACTGGGGGTGATCCATCGTCAGGAAACAAAAAGAAAGGGAGTTCAAGATGAATGGGAGTTCTCAAGGGGGAGATACGAAGGCACAATTTCAAACAGTTTCCAGTGAGAAACAAAAATGGGAGAGGTCTCAAGAAACCAGGATGGATGACTAAGGAACTTTCTACTGAGCTAACATTTAAACAGAACATGTAGAGAAATTGAAAAATGGGGAAACACCAAAGAGAGTTCAAACAAATAGCAAGCATGTGTAGGGGTAAAGTCAGAAAGCAAAGCGCAGAAGAACTCAGGCTTGCTGAGAGGTTAAGAACAACAAAAGGGGCTTTTGGATATGTCCGCAGCAAAAGGAAGAAGGAACTGGTAGGGCCAGTGCATGGAGGAAGATGGCAAAATGCTAACAGAGGACAGAGAAAAGCGCAGAATTACTCAACACCTCTTTACTTCAGTCTTCTCAGAAAAGGCAAAGGTGCCAACCTGAGGATAATGGAGCAGAGGACAGAATAGGAGAAACTCAGCACAGAAAGCAAAGACGATAGTACAGGAAACTGGTGAATCTAAATGAATAAGTCTCCAGGGCCAGATGAACTACATCCAGGGTATTAAAGAGCTGGCAAAGTAATATTGGAGCCATTGGCAATAATCTTTGAGAATTCTGGGAAAACAGGAGAAGTCCACGACTGGAGGAGGGCAGACATTGTCCCCATCTTCAAAAGAGGGGGAAAAGAGGGATCCCAACAATTACATCCAGTTAGTCTGATATCTTTCCAGAATGATTCTAGAGCAGATAATTAAAGAGAATGTTTAGATGGCAATTCCATAATCACAAAAGTCACACCCGGGTTCAAAGAAAGAAGTCATTCCAGACAAATCTAATCTCTCTTTTGATAAAATTACCAGCATGTTAGATGGAGAATGCTGGGATATAGTATATCTTGATTTCAGTAGGCTTTTGCCAGGGTTCCCCATGACATTTTGCAAACAAGCTAATGAAATGTGGGCTAGACAACATAACTGCTACATGGATTTGTATTGGTTGACTGGCTGAACCCAAGGGTGTTCAGCAATGGCTCCTTTTCATCCTGGGAGAGAAGTGACCAGTGGGGTCCCATAGGGCTCTGTCCTGGGGCCAGTCGTTCACGCTTTATCAAGACTTGGATGACAGAATGTGGGTATACTAGCAAAATGTGCAGATGATATCAAATTAGGAGGAGGACAGGATAAAACGTCAGAATGACCTAATAGATTTGAAGGGTGGGCCAAAGCAACAAATGAATTCAACATGGGAGAAATGCAAGGTACTGCACTTAGGGCAGAAAACTGAAATGCACCAGATATAGGATGGGTGACCCTGGCTTAAGAGACAACATGCAAAGGGATCGAGGAGTCCCAAGTAGACCAAAAACTGAACTGAGTCAACAGTGCGATGTGGCAGCTAAAGGCCAATGTGATTTTAGGCTGCATCATAGAAGTATAGGAGATTACCCGCACTAGGGTAAAAGTGTTCCCCATGCGTCTCATGGGACAGCCTGGAACATGTGAGGGCCAGAACGCTAGTTACACGCACAGCGGAACGCCGCCGTCGCGCGCCGGGTTCCAAATGTGTTCCCAATGTGTCCCAATGTGTTCCAGGGAGGCTATTTCTGGGAACGGTTTCAAACCATCCCAGAATGGCCTCCCTGGAACACATTGGGAACCATTTGGAATGCTCGGCGGCGACGGCGGCGTTCCGCTATGGCGGTACACTAGCGTTCTGGCCCATCACGTTCCAGGCTTGCGCGCCTGTAGAACGCATTGGGGAAGCTTTTACCCTAGTGCGGTAATCTCCATTGTGTCGGGGAAGTAATAATGCACACTCTATTCTGCATGGTCAGGCCCCACCTGCATATTGTGTCCAGTTCTGGGCACCACATTCAAAAAGAATGTTGAGAAACTGGAGTGTGTCCAAGGAGGGTGACCAAATGGTGAGGGTCTGGAAACCATGTCCTTTGAGAACGACTTAGGGAGCTGGGAATGTTAGCTTGGAGAAGAGAAGGTTAAGGGGTGATTGATAGCCCTGTTTAAATACTTTAAGGATGTCATATTGAGGAAGGAGCAAGCTTGTTTTCTGCTACTCCAGAGACGGAGACCCAGACCAATGAATGCAAGCACAGAAAAGAGAATCCACAACATTAGGAGGAACTTCCTGGACAGTAAAGGGCTGTTTACAGTGGAACAAACTTCCTCGGAGTGTGGTGGAGTATCTCTCCTTAGAGGTCTTAAACAGAGGCTGGAATGGCCATCTGTCGGGGATGCTTTGATTGAGAGTTCCTGTAGGGCAGGG
>NC_056525.1:76222383-76292345 GCF_019175285.1 Sceloporus undulatus | reverse complement strand
GCAGGGGGTTGGACTGGATGGCCCTTGCAGCCTCTTCCAACTTTATGGTGTAATAGATGCATAGCATCCACATGTTGCATTACGCCAGTTACATCACAAGTGCGCCATTGGCACACTCACATCGTAACTATGGCAGCGCAAAAAGAACCCGTTTTTTCCAGCTTCTTTTTCCTCTGCAGTGACAGCACGCCGTTTGGGGGCTGTGCCGTCCCTGCACAGGAAAATAGGTCGCCAGTAGGCTACCCTTTTGGGGCGGCCTGTCCCGGGCCATTGTCTTTTTTCTCGTTGGAAAGGAATGGGGGATCATGCTGTCTTGTTTCTGTTTTCAATGTGTATTTTATTATATTATGTATTGTATTATGTATTGCACTGTATTCTGTAACCCACCTCTACCCATATGAAGAAATGAGATATATATATATATATATATATATATATATATATATATATATTCTGTCCAGGTAGAATTCCAAAATGTCCTCCATTTTGAGCATGACCAAGAAGCATTAATTTATATTTATATTTATATTAGTGTTTATACCTCTCATTTTGTAATGTTCTACATTTTTCTTAAATGTCACACATTTTGTGATGCCTTATCCTCCTTTGTAGTTATGATATCTGGTCACCCTGTGTGTACCTTCAAGTTGTTTCCAACTTTTGGCAATCCTAAGGCGAACCTATCATGGGTTTTTCTTGACAAGATTTCTTCAGAGGAAGTTTGCCATTGTCTTCCCCTGAGGCTGAGAACATGTGACTTGCCCAAAGTCACCCAGTGGGTTTCATGGCTGAGCTGGAAATCGAACCCTGGTCTCCAGAGTCATAGTCCAACATTCAGACAACTACAGTACACCACACTGGACCTGAGCCATATAGGTATCCATATGTTTGATAAGTGAATGAGGTACCTCTGGAATCTTAGTACCACTGGCTGTTGAAGAGCCTGAAGAAAATTACTTGACTACAACTCCCATAATCCTTCACCAGCATGGTCAGTATAGCTATAGACCAAAAAATCCAATTTCTCAAGCCTGAATTTTGTAGCTAAGAATTCTGTAGTTGTAAAAGTTCTGACTGATGAACACCTAGCAAATTAAATAGGAAACAGTAAAGCCCATGCTTGATTTACATATACTTGCAGCATTAGTGAGCACATGTTCAGTCTACCAAAAGCTTTATCTCTTTTTGGCTTCAAACAAGGATGGATGTTGTTTACCAGTATTGCCAAAATAATAGGCCCCATCCCAGCAACGAATACTCACAGTGACAAGTCTCTTCTGAAAGGCTTAATTTGGTTTATTTTCCCCTAAGGAATTAACAGTTTGATTTAAGCTGCATGCCATATTCTTTACTTCTGAAGCTGAACAGCAGATTTTCTCTTTCTCAGTAAGCTGAGAGATATGGCAAAGCTGACAGGCTGAATAAATAATACCAAGTGATGGAAGGTGCTTAGAGAAAGTTGGGGATTCAGAATACCTAGGGATGTTTAATTAGGGAAGAGATTCCAGAGCATCCTTGCTTGGGGAGATTACAGCAGAAGCAAGCCTTCACTTTAGAGAGAGAGGATGAGTCCAAACAAATAATTATCTCCAGAGCAGACTTGTTTAAATCCTGTGTGTGTGTGTGTGTGTGCGCGCGCGCCTTCCAATTGTCAGTTGACTTATGGTGACTCCATGAATTCATAGGGTTTTCTTAGGCAAGGACTATTCAGGGATGGTTTGCCAATTCCTTCCTCTGAAATACAGCCTACATCACCTGGTATTCATTATTACATTGCATTACATTACATTACATTACTAGTCTCACACTTGCCTTCCCATATCATTGTAGCACTCACTTTTCTGTTTTGTTGTTACTCTTGCAGACTGGATATTTGGTCCAAACCCAGATGACAACAGCAACAAGAGTGATGTGAACTGCATCAGCAATAATGTGAATGAGATGGGTGAGATTCATGAGACCTACTGCCACCATCAGGAACTCCAGCCTCAAGATGTGGTCATTTCTATCAGTGAAAACATGTGTCATCTACCCCAGCAGACTTGAACAGAGAAATCCCTGGATATACTTAAAGCACATATGGAAAGGATGATAGGGAGAGCATGGGAATTGCTCCATTTATCAAAAAGGCTGGATTTTTTTCCTCAAGGAACTTTGCAGTTTTTGATTGTTGACAGCTTTGGATTAAAACTGGACTGCAGTGAAAATGTACCAGGCTTTGGGAGGATCCAACCAGAAGTGCATCTAATTAGCACTGAACAGTCATCCCCTGCTACTTCTATAAAACCTGGGAGTTGCAAAAACTCTTCACAACAAATTTGTTCCAGGGCTCCCACAAAAAGCAGGAGCAAACCTTCAGAACATTTGGTGGATTCTGAGATTCTGTAGCATCATATAAGATCTGCTGTTCCTTTCTAGGTGGTACAGTTTTCTACTTGCTGACAAATGTTGTACTGCAAAAGGTGATTCTGCTTCACCTGTTGTAATCATGGCAGGTGTCCTGCTACTGAAGACACAGAAGCCTGCTTTGTGTCCAGAAGTGGTAAAGTTATGCACAAGGAGACTTGGAAAAAAACGAGTAAAGCAATGGCAAAATATCAATACTGTCATCTGGCTGAAGAGAAGTGGCTGGCTGTACACATGGAAAGCTTTGCCAGTATCAAATGGAGCACAACAAAGTGCAAAATAACTGTGTATTATACACCATACTACTAATTTTTGTTGCTAATTCTCCTGATTACTTACATGTCTGCCCTTATTTTCAGTTAAATAATGTGTGGATGTGCACACACAGAGAGACACAGTCCTACCATTTTCTGTGCAAAACAGCTTGTTTTCATTGTTTCTACTGATTTCCAGTCTCTGTTTCACTTTCTGTGTGCAATAGGGAAAATATGATTTTAAAAACAACCTGGTCTCAGATGTCATGGCTGTTTTGTCTGTTCGTTTTTAAAACCCTCCCTCCTTTATCGGCCTTTTTGTTTTGTTGTGCCATTTCCTTATTGTACTGATGTTTGGATTTCCTGAAAGAGATGGGAAGAACATTAGCTCTCAGTTCTTTAGACCTGTTCAACCTGTTTGGGCAGGGACGTAGCCAAGGGGGGGGGGGGTTTCTGGGGGTCCGGACCCCCCCCTCCATTACAAAAATGAATGGTGTGTGCTGCTGCGCCGCCGCACTCAAGCCCCATTATAATGATGGCACTTAATCTGGACCCCCCCTTCCTAAAATCCTAGCTACGTCCCTGGGTTGGGTAAGATAAACACGGGGAGATGCCTTATCATGAATCAGATAGTAAGGCTATCTAGCCTAGTCTTGCCAACACTGGTTTGAAGCAGCTCTCCAAGTTTATAGGCACGATGGAGCCCTAGATGATGCCAGGAACAGAACCTGGGGTCTTTTACTACTGAGCTGGAGCCTCTCTCCTGAACCAAGATGAGGCTGTGATTAGCACTGGACAGGAAAGACTTCTGTTGCTTCTCCTGAAGTGACTGCTTGCTGACTTCCTACATGAAGATAATGATTACTAGCAATGCAAATCAACATTCTTTTGTTTTATGCTCTTCCTTCCTTAACTGAGATTTGAGTAGAGGCCAGAATCCTTTAACCACATTATTATGTCACTACAGTAGCTACTTATCTCTGTGGTGAATCCTGCCAATCCCCATTTACTAGTCAACAGCCATTGAAAGTGATGGAGAACTGTTTCCCTGTCACCCAGGAAATGGCTGACTAATGTTTCCATTCTTTTGGCAAGTGATCTCCAGTATGACAGGCAGAATCATGGTACTTGTTTCCCCTAATCTCTCCTTGCACTTGAGATAGCTCCTGCCATGGGCAGGGGGAGCATAAGACAGCTGCTTCCTGATGGACAGGGAACAGATCTGGTAGTGCAGACTGGCTGAGTTTCACGGTCTCTACATAGCCCCTAAAACTGTGGCTACATAGAGACCATGAATATATAACAGTCACAAGTGCATAACTTCAGGTTACACATTTGTAACTGTTATAGAGCATTCTGGCAAGGGTTTTTAAGTGTTTACCATAAATTCTCCTCATGTTTGTCACAGTAATCGGGCTTAAATAAAAATACAAGGGAACCTTTTGCAAATCCACATTTGAGTACCCCATAAGCCACACTTATTGTCCAGGTAGGAATCCAAACACTCATGCTTCTCTCCTCAGAGACTCTTTCATTCACATCCTTCCTACACCAGCCACAACCCCTGCAGTGCTACAGAATAATTTCTATTTCTCATGCTTGACAACCAACCAGCATGGCCAGTAGAGCTGTAGATGAAAAAATCAGTTTCTCAAGCCTGGATTTTGTTGCTAAGAATTCTGTAGTTGTAACAGTTCTGACTGATGAACTTCTAGCAAGTTAAATAGGAAACAGAAAAGTCCATGCTTGATTTATGTTTGCTTGTGGCATTAGTAAGCACATGTTCAGCCGGCCAAATGCTCTATCTCTTTTTTTGGCTTCAAGCAAGGATTGAGGCTGTTTATCACTATTGCCAAAATGCTAAGCCCCATCCCAGCAAAGAATACCCAGAGAGACAAGTGTCTTCTGATAGGCTTTATCTGCTTTATTTTCCCCTCAAGAATTAACAGTTCAGTTTAAATTGCATTATTATATTATTTACGTCTGAACCTCTGGTTCCACAACAAACTGCATATTCCAGGATTCTATAAGATGGTGCCATGTCAAAGTAGTGTCAAACTGCACTAATTCTTCAGTGTGGCAGCAACCTTGATGGGGAACAGTGAGTGCCTCTAATTTTCTTTAACACACACACACACACAAACACACACCACCTACTGTGTCTTATAGGTTTGTTGTTTATCCAAGCATGCTGCATATTGAGTATACACCAAACCATGCTGAAATGCCCCCTTCAATAGCCTCTATGATGTAGCTGCTTATAGACTGTTGTGCACTGTTACGTAATGAAGAGTGAATGCCCCTTAAAAAAAATAAGGGAAGAAATAGGAATAATGTGTATGTCTTCTATAGGATGTGAGGCCTTGATCCATGGTAACCAGTAAATAGCTAGGGCCTCTTGGAGAAACCAAGAGGAGAGGGAGAATACATTGTGGTGGGGTAGGGAGATCAGATTCACTTGGCTAATTTTTTCCACCTGGAATGGCAGTGGAAAAGAAAGCAACCTCTGACAGCTTTGTGGGTCCCTCACTCCATGAGCCTTTTGCTGCATTAAGAAAACTGTATCTTGTTGCCGGTGATGTATAGTGGTTTGAGTGTTGAACCAGGATACTGGGAGATCAGGGGCTGAATACCCCCTCAGCCATGGAAACCCACTGGTTGATCTTGGACAAGTCACACCCTCTCAGCCTTAGAGAGGGGCAACAGCAAACCCCCTTTGAACAAATCTTGCCAAGAAAATCCTGAGATAGGATCACCTTGGGGTTGTCATAAGTAAGAAATTACTTGAAAACACACAACAACAATCTTGTTTGCCATTGGGAAATCTTCCCAAAGAAGCAAAAATGTACATACACAGAAACAAATAATGTTTGGCATCCTATTAGTGACACAAACAAGCTTTATTGATAGTTAACCTTGCATATTGAATATTTTGGGTGCTTGTGAAGGGAAGAATTCACTACCTGCCTCACATACTCCTGGGCACAACTTCTTTGTGCAGGAACTCCCCTCTATGGGCATTTAGTGGCCTTAGCCAACTAAAGTGTCTAGGTCCCCTGGATTTTTCTAGTGCATGTCATAGCCAATGCTTTCTACTCTCCAGTATCACTAAATGGGCATGAAAGATGTCCTCTTCACGGGATAGTAAGCCCTTCAGGAAGGGAGACACACCATATATCCACCTGGGTAGAATTTTATAATACATGTAGAATGTCAACTAATGTTTAGGGATGATGCCATCATGGCAGAAAAGGAAGAAATAATATATTTACATAATTTCCAAACAAGAATATACATACACAGAAGAATTGCCACTATGATACTGTGTGCATCAATTTTTGTCCTGGATATTGTTTTGGATGTATATTTCCAGGAAAGGATGGAAAGCATTAATACAAGTTATTCAGTCTCTTGTTTCAAGGGTGGTGATCCAAGGATTCCTGTTAGAGGATTGGAAATCATACTACATAAAGGTAGAAGAGGCATGATCCACCTTTCTTCAGTCTTCCTTTCCCCCATAGAAGTTTCAGCCATATTGCATATATTATGAGGACTGGCTGTTTCTGATATTGTGCCACTGAGTCTTTTTTAGACAAAAATGGAAGAATGGACCATTGTTCTATAAGAACACCTACTGTATCATCATCACATATTTTATTTTTCAATACCACTGTTCTGAGACTGTTAACACAAACCTTCAGCAGATCAAGTGATACAGTGAGCAGGCATAGAAGCACAGAAGTCAAGAGAGATTTTGCCTGCTTACTCTAGGGCCCTGTTCAGATGATAAAAATAATCCATGATGAATCCAGGTTGAAACTATTGTTCACATGCATCCCAAAAGCACCCAATTAAGTTTTTTAGTGGGCTGCTAAAACACCCATTTAACCCCAGGATAATCTACATTGTTTTTCCCCTGAGTTTAAAAAAAAGATTAACATCATTCACAATGTTAATAACTGATGTGAACAGACCTGGAGTAATTTGGAATTAAACTCTGCATGCCTTCAATGCATTTCAAGTACATGTGCATTGTCAGCTCCATGCTTATTTGAGTGTTGGCATGTGTGAGCAACTGAACTCTCAGAGATGTGCATAGATGAAGTTCCATAGTGCAAATAACAAACCTGGAATGTGTGAGTGAAGTTACATGCATAGTTCCACTAAAAAAAAAAAAGACATCTGAATGACCCCTTGATGTGTTCAGCCATGGAAATCTACTAGCTGACCTTGGGCAAATCACACTTTCTTAGCCTAAAAGTAAGGCAATGGCAAACCTCCCTGAACAAATCTTTCCAAGAAAATCCTAGGAAAGGATCACCATAAGTCAACATCAACTTGAAGACAACAACAGCAGTCCAGCTGTTATTAACATGAAGTAATGGCAAAAGAAGAGTAAAGAATTATCTTGCATTAATCCCCCTTTGGAAGCCTTTAGGCTAAAGGGTAAAAACACTTGCCCCCTTTTTTCGGTTACAAATTAATAAAAATTGTTCATGATTCTTTTGCTTTCAAAGGATATGCTTTTGAGTCAGCAGACTTCTCCAGACTTTATATTATATTAAGCGAAGGCTGTTTTTTATATATCTTTGAGTTCTTCAAAATCAATTGCATTGATTTTGAAGAACCAAATTGAAGCAGAACTTTTAAAATGCAAAATATTTTAATAACTTTGATCTTGAATTAGTTCAGTTCATGTAAATGTGTGGTTCAATCAGATGTGCCTTTTTTCCCAGGAAAGAGAAGACATAGGAAGAGGAAAGGTATCCTTGTTCAACCTAGATCACAGAATCATAGCATCAGAGTTCGAAGAGACCTCAAGGGCCATCCAGTCCACCCCCTGCTACGCAGGAATTCACAATCAAAGCACCCCCAACAGATGCCATCCAACCTCTGTTTAAAAACCTCCAAAGAATGAGACTCCACCAACATCAAGGGAACATTTTCCACTGTTAGATCAGCCTTTCACAATTTAGTGTCCCAACGTAGATCTCTGTCCAGATGTGTACTAGACCTTTCATAGGGAACAATTATAGACCTATGACTTCACTTGAATTGCCATGGGTGCATCCTATGAAATCCTGGAGTTATAGTCTGGTGAGGCACATGAGCTCTCTGGCTGGGAATTCTAAACATGTCTGCCAAAATTGCTAATCCCATGATTTCATAGGATGCAGACATGCAGTTCAAGTGAATCACAGTGCTATAACTGTATACTGTGAAAGGTCTTGAGTGTGTTCAATTAAATTATTCACAAACTATATTATAGTAGAACTTTTGAAATCATAAAAATAATTGTTCATACCTCCACAAACTTTGCCAGTTGGTAACCATTTTCTTTCTCCATATTCTGTTCTAACTTGTTCAAACAGTAGAGTCTTGTCCTAAGTACATATTTCTCCTCAGGGCTATCAAATGTAATGGCACTCCCATGACTTTAAGAGCAATCTATATCTTTTTATGATTTATGCAGTCAAAAGCTCTGCTATAATCAATAAAGCACATGCTGTTTCTTATTCTGGAATTCCTTGGTGTGCTCCATTAGCCAATGTAGGTTTTCAGTGTAGTTCCTAGTACCTGTTCCTTTCCTGAGCCCTGCTTGCAAAGTGGAGTAATTATAACCCTACTAGAAACTCCTAAAACTCTGCTATCCCTTTCCATATTTCCATGTGCCCCCTAGTGCCTGTTCCTTTCCTGAACGCCACTTGTAAAGTGGAGTAATTATAATCCCAGTAGAAACACCTATAACTCTGCTGTCCCTTTCTATATTTTCATTTTGGTTAGCTCTGTTGCTGTGGTTGTGTAATTTGCTACCTTGCGTGTGTATTGCACTCTGCATATCTTCTAAATAAATAAAACCTTCTTAGTTCACACAAAATCTGGAGTCCTCCCCATAAATACTGGTATATATTAGTGCAAATGGTCCAAATGTAACCCAAGCCTCTTGTAAAGCTAATTTCCCCAACATTTGAAGTAACACTGACAGTTGGTGGGGACCTGCACCTGGTCTCTGGGTAACACACACTTGTATATTTTCTCTGGTAAAGCAAGTAGGAGTTTAAGTATGGGGAGCCATTTATATCAATAAAATGACATATGGAAAGAGTACAATGACTCTCCATCCAGAGCCCAGAGGTCCATACCTTCTGATTTTTAACTTTTCCAGAGCAGAAGTGTTGCTTCACTACTCAGGATGACAAGCTCCCACTTGTCATATTCTTATTCTAAAAGTAAATGAAAATAACTTCAGAAATTTCTGAATAAAAAAATGAAAAAGAGAGGAATTGTGTAACTCTAGCAGCCACTAGCCCTTTAGTGGGGTGACCAGGCAGGCTTTGAACTGTAGCTAGCTAAGTTTTCTAAGTAGCCTTCCAAGCTCAAGGAAATGGGAATGGACTCTTAGCTGTAGCTAAGAGCTTTGAAATTGAACTGCTAGCAGAGGGCCTTATGCTGAGAAACTTTCCTACATATTAATAGTAATTTCCATCCCATCAGGAAATTGCTGCTCTGCCATAGTTCACAGATGCTAGTGGAACAGCATGTGTTAAGCTGACAGAGAGGCAAAAAGCCAGCACAAGTGCTATTGGACCAGCACAGATACGAAGCTGGATTTTCTCATACTACCCTGTATTAAACAGAATAGGTAAGTGAGATTCAAGAGGAGCATCAGTAGGAAAGGCTAGTACTGAGCATTATCAGTAGTCCTGGGGAGCCTTTTGAACAAAGCCAAGTTCACCGTGTGGGACTACCTTATGTGAAGGACTGTATTCTCCCATAAAATCATGCCTTGGCCCTCAGATCAGGGAAGACCCTTCTTTCAGTCCCGGCCTCCCCAGAGAGACATCCAGTCAAAACCTGAGAGGGGGTCTTTGAAGCTGCTGCTCTTAGGTGCTGAATCCTCCTTCTTAGGGATACTAGACTGCCCCCCTTCACCTTCTGAGAACAGGAAAATATATATTTACATATATAGATATAGATAAATAGATATACATCTGACTGTCTTTTAGGAAAGGATTTTTAACAGTGTGATGTACTGCTTTTTCTCTTTTCAAAACATTTTAATTCATGCCTTAAATTGTTTCTCATGTTATACATAACTTAATTGCTAGAATTCAAAGATATAGTCGCATTAGACTGTAGAATCAGTATGTAAAGAGATCTTGTTGCACCTTTGAAAGAAAGAAGTTGGCAGCATGAGCTTTCATGGACTTAAGCCTACTTCCTCAGATACACTTGCTGGAATTTGATGCAATTGCTATTTAATGATAATCTTATGTATGTTTTTTTTTTAAATCTATACTGTATTTGTTTTAATTTTGTAAAGCACCTTCAGTCCCAGTTAGGGGGTGGGAAAGCCATGATATAGAAGAAAATAAATGTATTCAGAAAGAGAAGTCAGAGGATTCAAATCTACCATTCCATCTGTTTCATGAACAGTAAGGCATCCCCCAAAAATGTCAGTTAGCAAGCATGCCATTCTCCTAAGGGCAATGCTGAAGCCGACATCAATCACCATTTTAAGCCAGGCTGCACCTGAAGTTCTTTTGGAGTACCCAGATGCACATCCTGCTAGGGGAATAGATACAAATGTGGAGTTCTGTTAATAACACATCTTTTTTATTATTTAAAAACAGCAGATAGTGGAGGAGTTGACAAAGTGTTGGCTGGAAGAAAGAACTAACCTTTTCCTATAGAGATGGGAGAAACGCCACTATGTTAAATACAAGATACACTGTCGCCATGACAGATATGCCAGCAGAACAGCAAATATGTGCTCAGAATAGGAGAGGAGTACACATACGTTGGATCCCATACTCCAGACCAGAGACATGCCCCTTAAGAACAGTGTGATTTCAGACCAAGGATGTAGCTACAAGGAGAACAAAATGAGAGCATTACTCCTTTAAAAAAAAAATTCTGCCCCCCTCCCATAAAATTTCCCTTCAGTCACCCAGTTCCTAGCATTGCAATGAGCTAAAACTTTTGTTGAGCATTTAGAAGTACAGTTTAGACATCCAAAGAAAAGGGACATGGAAAGTTACAGAGGGAATGCAAATACAGCAAATGGAAGAGTTCTAGAGTGAACAATTTTCACTTTCTCCCTCTGCAATGGTAGAAATTTTAAGAGTGAAGAACAACTTCATTTGAGGGACAGAATTATTATTTGGAAAGGTGATGCCCTAATTTTGCCCCCTCCCATAGCTACACTCCTGTTTCAGACCAAATGTAGAATTCACGCAGTCCGTCAGATGATGTCGCATTGCAACTCCCAGTGGCCCTCACCTTTGCTTATGTTGGTTGGGGACTTTTTCACATTGGGACCTATGTGCTCCCACCCCAAAAATGGTTAAAGCGTTGGCATCCTGGAAAAGCAAACAAATTCGCTAATGCTTATCACACAGAGAGCACAACAAGGGGTTAAAAGCACATTACTTAGGCAAAAAAGTGGGTTGAAAGCAAATTTGGGTTTCAGACAGATGAGGACCAATCCCCTTGCTAGCTTGGAAATAACTTTTTTGTGCATGCTCCAAACTGTTATTTCTGCAAGTGCACACACACACATGCCCCAGAGAGGGAAGGGAAACGGGGAGGAAAATCCTCTTTGCCCCAGAAGCTGTTTCAGACTAAGGCAGGCTGAGGTTTTCCTTTGCAAACTCCCATAAAACCACACACACACACACACACACGAGAGAGAGAGAGAGAGAGAGAGAGAGAAGGTGGCTGGTCCATAAACTTGCCTGATTTCAGTGAGGGTTGAAATTCCCAGATGCCCTCCTTTTCCAGGACATATCCTCCATTTCTTTCTCCTGTACTGGAGGAATTCCAAAACATCCTCTTTCTCCCTCTCCTTGTTCCCTGCTGCAGGAGGAAGGAGACCAACTGCTCGAGAGAAAGAATTGTGTGTGTGTGTATATCCCTTTAAGAACAAGGCTTTCTCCCTCTCCTTGGTACAGCAAGGAACCATGGGAAATCTGGAAACGGAGAATCGGGGACATGGTTTTCGCACTGCTGCAATTACATTTTCCACTGCTGCAATTTGAGAATTTGCAAATGAAATGGACATGAAAATGGACATGAATTTTGCGAAAATGCTTATTTCTTGATTCACCTCACTTTCTGTCTTGAGTCTGACTGGTTTGTGCACACCATCATCTGAAAAGCAACTGCGAAATTGTCCCTAATGCCTGGATAACCCTACATTTTGACCAGTTTAACCTTCCAATTTTCCCTGTGTGAAAAAGTCCTGGAAGTTGCAGTCCACCAACATCTGGCATATACTACTGCTGCCACTAGCATATAAGACCCACACAGGGAGAAAGACTACCACAGCTAGACAGCACAACATATGGTGAGGAAAAACAAGGGGAAAGACAAAGGGCACACAAAGGGAACATTTTCCATACTCTTGCTCTACAAATTAGGACGTGACTTTGCCGATGCCGATGCTTCTCCACCTGTCAGAATCCTAGCAGGTCCTCCTGCCTCAAGACCTCTGGCTTATTTATTTGTTTGTTTATTTTGTTTTCCCCAAATTGGATCCAAGGCTGTTCACAAAAGAAGCTTAAAAACAACAACAAGAATAAAATGGTACAGTTTTAAAACACAATTAAAATGCCACATTAATATAACAAAATCCTTTAAAATACTAAGTTAAAAATATAAAACCATTGAACACATACCAAAGCAAATACCCCAATAAGAAGCCTCCCTGGGTGCAATTATGTATTAAAAGTATATATATTCACTACACCAGTGTGGTATAGCCATTTGAGTGATGGCCTATGTCTCTTGAGATTTGATTCCCTGCTCAGCTATGAAAACACACTGGGTGGCCTTGGGCAAATCACATACCCTCAATCTCAGAAAGCCCCGTGATAGGTCCGCCTTAAGATTGCCATACAACAAAAATGGCTTGAAGACACACAACAACAACAACAACAACGTGCCTCTACCTCACTACCTCTCGGTGCCACTACTATGATATACATGCACACTGGTAAGCAAGGAGGTGTTCATGTTATGCAGAAAAACAGCTCAAAATCTTTCTCATGTATCAAATTTGCAGATGACACCAAATTAGGAGGAGTAGCTAAAACCCCAGAGGACAGGAGCAAAATTCAAAATGACTTGAATAGACTAGAAAGCTGGGCCAAAGATAACAAAATTAAATTCAAAACAGAGAAATGTAAGGTTAGGGTGGAAAAATAAAAGGCACAGATATAGGACGGAGGACACCTGGCTGAATGGGACTATGTGTGAAAGGGATCTAGGAGTCCAAGTAGACCATAAGTTGAACATGAGTCAACAGTGCGATGCGGCAGCTAAAAAGGCCAATGCAATTTTAAGCTGCATCAATAAAAGTATAGTGTCTAGATCTAGGGAAGTAATAGTGCCATTATTTTCTGCTTTGGTCAGGCCCCACCCGGAATACTGTGTCCAGTTCTGGGCACCACAATTTAAAAAGGATGTTGAGAAACTGGAGTGTGTCCAAAGGAGAGCGACTAAAATGGTGAAGGGTCTGGAAATCATGTCTTATGAGGAAAGACTCAGGAAGCTGGGGATGTTTAGCCTGGAGAAGAGAAGGTTAAGAGGTGATATGATAGCCCTGTTTAAATATTTGAAGGGATGTCATATTGAGGAGGGAGCTACCTTGTTTTCTGCTGCTCTGGAGACTAGGACCCGGAGCAATGGATGCAAGCTCCAGGAAAAGAGATTCCACCTCAACATTAGGAGGAACTTCCTGATAGCATGGGCTGTTCGACAGTGGAACACACTCCCTTGAAGTGTAGTGGAGTGTCCTTCTTTGGAGGTCTTTAAACAGAGGCTGGATGGCCACCTGTTGGGTGTGCTTTGATTGAGAGTTCCTGCATGGCAAGGGGTTGGACTGGATGGCCCTTGTGGTCTTTTCCAACATTATGATTCTATGATTCTATGATCCATATGGACTGTAACCCTTGTTTCTTGTTCAGCCCCTAATTCAGGAGGAAAGGATATTATTGGTGTTAAAGTGGTTACTTGTGCATCAGTCATAACTAATTACTTTTAAATTTAATTTTCCAGACTGTGAGCGCAACTGTATTCTTACCAACATTCACTATTCAAAATCAAACTTCCTTTCTGGTGTGCTAGAACAAGTGCAGTCCCAAAGTGCTGTCATATGGATGTGTGTATGTATGTCTTCAAGTCAACTGTTGACTTATGGTGACCCCATTTTTTTAGCAGTTTCCTCTCTCTTCCAGGGCCTTGTGAGTACAAGAGGCAGTGGTTGCTCCTAGCAGCTTAGCAATAGTAAGCATATCAGCTAGTGTAAATGACATACAGAATTGCTCAGTAAAGTCAAAGATGCATCGAATTAGATGGCTATTAAGATGCAAATTCATGAGCTTTCCATAGCACTATCCTTCATCATTTGGACAACACTGCTTCGATGGCATTATCATTTTAATTTGATTGATTGATTGATTGATTGAAAACGGTGTTGTGAAAAACAAATCTTACATTTGAAACCTCCCTTAGATGATAGGCATGGTAAGTATATGAAGTATGAACTTCAGTAAGATCAAGGCTATCATTCAGTTTTATAAACACTGAAAAGTGGGCCATTACAGACTTGCCTAGAGCTGAAGGGTAAAAAGAGGGGTGTTACTCTGAAAGGCTGCATAACAGGCAAGGCTAGCTGGTGGCTACCATATTAGTGAAGCAGTGAATCCGCTCTATCTCTTAGTATTAAATTTAAAACTATTGTCCAAGGTTCTAAAGTTACTCCCAAGAGGGCCAACTCCTTAGAGAGCTCATTTAACATTTCTTCTAAACAATGGCATCACTAGGGTTGGTGTCACACCAGTGCAGTAATTCATGCTGTCATCTCCAGGCTCTGAGCCACCAGGCCAATAGTCCCTCATGAGTAGATCAGGCTACTATAGACGAGAAAGGCACTGGTCTGCTTGCTGCTGATGGCTGGTGGACTGAGGCACTTGGGGACTGTCCATCTCCCAGGATGTTCCTGTCTACCTGCCTTGTTTGCAAGGTCTGAAGAGGACCAGGCACCATTCATTGATGGAAGTGGCCTCCAGAGATTCCCCATGGCATGCTGACAGCATCTCAGAAGGTCTCCTTTCTGCCTTTGGGTGGGTGAACCAAGTCCTTTCCAGGACCTTCAGTCTCCAGGAGTCCTGATCTACCTACAGAGAGGCACAGTGGTACAGTCCATCCCCATTAGCAATGCCCTTGGTTCTAAAACCTGGAGTGGATTTCTCACTTTTCTGACATTCGAGCCACCTGTCTCCACTAATGGAGGCTGCTCCTGAGTGGAATTCAGAAGCTACAACTAGTGCAAAACATAGCAGCAAGATTGCTGACGAGCACCATACAGATAACATATAATTTTGGTCTTACAGAGAAGCTGCACTGGCTGCCAATTCACTTCCAGTCTGAACTCAAGGTGTAGGTGATGACATTTAACATCTATATGGCTCGGGATCTCAATACCTGAAAGAGCACCTCTCCCTATATATACTTGCCAGAGAACAAAGGTGTGCAGGGGGGGGGCTCTCCTCTTCGTCCCACCATGGAGATGATACAAAGTAGGAGGACATGGGAGAGGTCCTCCTCAGATGTGGCCTCTCAATGGTGGAATGCCCTCCCCTTGGAGATCCAACTGGCACCAGTACTGGTTTCTTTCTGGCACCAGGCTCAAACATGGCTTTTTATTAAAGCCTTCAGGGCCTACTTTACTTCAAAGTATATATGTACATGATTTTAGAAGACAGAAGCACACTCCTCCTGGACAAATCTTGCCAAGAAAACCCTGTGATAGGCTTGTCTTAGGGTGTCCATAAGTCAGAAACAACTTGAAGGCACACAGCAGCAACAACAAAGTTTAACTAGTTTTAACTGTTGTATTTCAAGTGATTTCAACTCCTGCTAAATCTAATACATTTTCATCTTGTTCAAATCTTTTATGTTTTAATCTGGGAATTTAAAGTTGTTTATATTACACACCACCCTGAGACACTGTGATAAAGAGCAGGACCAAAGTATTTTAATAAATAAAATAAATGGATAATGGCTCTTTTCTAGAGCCAATTCTTTCCTCAATCCTCTCAGCAGCAAGGAAATAATTCTCATTCCTATCCCCCTGCCCCCAAAATCTAGGAAGTAGGATTATGTCTCAGAGTATATCCTCTACCATACAAATGTTCTCAGAATTCAAAGCCCTAGATTATAAGGAAACAAAGAGAAGGCCACTAATTTCTATTCAGACTTTTGAATGGTCACATCCAAACGTGTCTGTATGTGCCTTCAAGTCACCTGTCAACTTACAGTGACCCCATGAATTGCATAGTGTTTTCTTAGGCAAGGAATACTCAGAGGTGTTTTTGCCAATTCCTTCATATGAAATGTAGTCTACAGCATCTGGTATTTATTGGTGTGGTTTCCCATTCAAGTACGAACTGGAGCTGACCCTGCTTAGATTCTAAGATCAGACAGAATCTGGTGCCTTATATGGCCTCTACATAGAATCATAGAATCATAGAATCATAGAGTTGGAAGAGACCACAAGGGCCATCCAGTCCAACCCCCTGCCATGCAGGAAATCCCAATCAAAGCATCCCCGACAGATGGCCATCCAGCCTCTACTTGAAGACCTCCAAGGAAGGAGACTCCACTACACTCCGAGGGAGTGTGTTCCACTGTCAAACAGCCCTTACTGTCAGGAAGTCCCTCCTAATGTTGAGGTGGAATCTCTTTTCCTGTAGCTTGCATCCATTGCTTTGGGTCCTAGTCTCTGGAGCAGCAGAAAACAAGCTTGCTCCCTCCTCAATATGACATTCTTTCAAATATTTAAACAGGGCTATCATATCACCTCTTAACCTTCTCTTCTCCAGGCTAAACATCCCCAGCTCCCTAAGTCGTTCCTCATAAGGCAAGGTTTCCAGACCTTTCACCATTTTAGTCACCCTCCTCTGGACACGCTCCAGTTTCTCAATGTCCTTTTTGAATTGTGGTGCCCAGAACTGAACACAATATTCCAGGTGGGGCCTGACCAGAGTAGAGTGGCACTATGACTTCCCTTGATTTAGACACTATACTTCTATTGATGCAGCCTAAAATCGCATTGGCCTTGTTTGCTGCCGCATCACATTGTTGACTCATGTTCAACTTATGGTCTACTTGGACTCCTAGATCCCTTTCACACATAGTTTCATTCAGCCAGGTGTCCCCCATCCTATATCTGTGCTTTTCATTTTTCTGCCCTAAGTGCAGTACGTTACATTTCTCCGTGTTGAATTTCATTTTGTTAGCTATGGCCCAGTTTTCTAGTCTGTTCAGGTCATTTTGAATCTTGATCCTGTCCTCTGGGGTATTAGCTACTCCCCCTAATTTGGTGTCATCTGCAAATTTGATAAGTATGCTCCCAATTTTGTCCTCCAAGTCATTGATAAAGATGTTGAATAGCACTGGGCCCAGGACAGAGCCCTGTGGGACCCCACTGGTCACTTCTCTCCAGGATGAAAAGGAGCCATTGTTGAGCACCCTCTGGGTTCGGCCAGTCAACCAATTACAAATCCATGTAACAGTTGCCTTGTCTAGCCCACATTTTACAAGCTTGTTTGCAAGAATATCATGGGGAACTTTGTCAAAGGCCTTACTGAAATCAAGATATACTACATCCACAGCATTCCCTTCATCTAACAAGTTGGTAATTTTATCAAAAAAAGAGATCAGGTTTGTCTGGCATGACTTGTTTCTCTGAAACCCGTGTTGACTTTTTGTAATTATGGAATTGCTTTCTAGATGTTCACAGACTCTTTGTTTAATTATCTGCTCTAGAATCTTTCCTAGTATCGATGTCAGACTAACTGGACGATAATTGTTGGGATCCTCTTTCTTCCCCTTTTTGAAGATGGGGACAACGTTTACCCTCCTCCAGTCTTCTGGCACCTCTCCTGTTCTCCAGGACTTCTCAAAGATTATTGCCAATGGCTCCGATATTACATTTGCCAGTTCTTTTAATACCATTGGATGTAGTTCATCTGGTCCTGGAAACTTATATTCGTTTAGGTTAAACAGGTATTCCTGTACTATCTCTTTGCTTATTCTGTGCTGAAATTCCTCTTTTCTGTCCTCTGCTCCATTATCTTCCGGTTGAGTTCCCTTTGCCTTTTCTGAGAAGACTGAGGCAAAGAAGGTGTTGAGTAATTCTGCCTTTTCTCTGTCCTCTGTTAGCATTTTGTCATCTTCTCCATACAGTGGCCCTACCGTTTCCTTCTTCTTACTTTTGCTGCGGACATATCCAAAAAAGCCCTTTTTGTTGTTCTTAACCTCTCTAGCAAGCCTGAGTTCATTCTGTGCTTTGGCTTTTCTGACTTTACCCCTACATAGGCTCGCTATTTGTTTGAATTCCTCTTTGGTGATATCCCCATTTTTCCATTTCTTATACATGTCCCTTTTTAATCTTAGCTCAGTTGAAAGTTCTTTAGTCATCCATCCTGGTTTCTTGAGACATCTCCCATTTTTCTTTCTCACTGGAACTGTTTGAAATTGTGCCTTCAGTATCTCTCTTTTGAGAAACTCCCATCCGTCCTGAACTCCCTTCACTTTTAGTATTTCTGACCACCGGATCACCCTCAATACTTCTCTAAGTTTAGTGAAATCCGCTCTCCTAAAGTCTAGAATGCGTGTCTGACTATGCCTGGTTTCTCCTTTCCATTGTATAACAAACTCCAGGAGAGCATGATCACTTCCACCTAAGGATCCCACCGCTTGTACCCCATTAACCAAGTCATCCTTGTTGGTTAGGATAAGATCTAGAATAGTTGAACCCCTTGTTGCCTCTTCCACCTTTTGGACAATGAAATTGTCTCCAAGGCAAGTGAGGAAATTGCTAGACCTTGAGGATTTTGCTGAGTTTGACTTCCAGCAAATATCAGGATAGTTGAAGTCGCCCATCACTACTACATCTCTCCTTTCTGAATGTGGTTATCTGTTCTAGAAAGACATCATCCAATTCCTCAGTCTGACTTGGGGGTCTGTAGTAGACTCCCACCATAACATCCTTGTTGTTTCCCTGCCCTTTAATTTTTATCCAGATGCTGTCCACCTGGCTTCCAGGATTGATGTCCTGGATCTCTTCACTGGTGTAAATATCTCTGACATATAGTGCTATTCCTCCTCCTTTCCTGTTTGGCCTATTTCTCATGAAAAGGTTATACCCCTCTATTTCCACATTCCAATTATGAGACTCATCCCACCAGGTTTCAGTGATGCCTATTATATCATATACATTCACAGTACCTTTTTTTTTTCAAGGGAACGTTTGGGAAACTGGGCTTTCCCCATCAATGAAAAGGTCACTCTAACCATGCTTTTGAGGCACAGCAGTGATAGGACGGATATGACATCATCCAAGAAGTATATCCAAAGATTCTATTTTCCAGCTTTAAATGCAGTTTAAAAGCTCCATAGAGAGTAGACTTATTTGGTTGAAACAACACTCTGTTAGAAAGATATAGTGTTGCAATGTGACTGCCCAGCAAACAGGCAATTAAAGCTTATATGACCTTCTTGTAAAACTACAAGCAATTAGTCAAACTAATAATGAGCAAGCTGTAATTCCAAAGTACACATGTCAAAACTTGATTCGTTTTAGGTCAGACTAAGTGTCCTGTAAAATGTATAACTTGTTCCTGCTTTTCCTTTGGAATTTCTGAGAGCTGTCACATAGCTTACAGAGTTCATTGTGGTTAAATAGAATGTCCTCTGTGACTATTTCCCTTTGACCTAATGTCATTTCAACCCCTTCCCTGTCAGGTGACAATAGCAATACAGCAGAGGGCACATTGCTATAACTCTGTCCCCCAGGACTGGCACTGGAATAGCAGCCTCCCATCTTCATATTTGAATAATGAAAGTTTACAGAGAGCTAACACAAAAATACTTTAAGAGTTATTGTCTGAATTCTGTAATATGTTCTTGACACTGTTCTAATAAAACAGCAGACTAATAAACCAAGCAAAACTGACTTCAAATGCAACCAGCTCCCAAATGCGTTCCTGAGTTGTTCAGCCACAGAGGTGGAAAGTATAACTTGGAAACAGCCATCTTTAGAAACTGATCCTCTCATAATTACTGCTAGATGAGATGCAAAACCCTGAGGATGCTGGGTAATAATATGTAAATCAGGTTAGCCTGCTGTAGCAGAACCAAGCTTTAGACTTCAAATTACTTTCAAACATGACTGGGAAGCAATACCATTGAAGCTTAAGCATGACACATTAATCACAGCACCAGAAAGCTGGTGGATTTGGAGAGGCAAAAATCAAGTAAATGTGCTGAAATTTCAGAGGGAGGAAAATAAGTGGGTGTTATATTTTCCCTGGCACTGATACAACTGACGTTTAGGGTAAAGTTTGGGAAACTAGGAAAGTAATGGCACAACAGTGCCACTACACAACTGACTGTAAACTTTATGATAAGTTTTCTATTTCATTTCATCAAAACCCTCCCCATTTGCTCCCAATGAATTGTGTAAGGTGAAGAGATGGGAAGCTGTTCTCAGACCAACTGTATCATGATTTAAGAAGCTTCACAAGGGCATGGTGCATTAGCAGATGGAGCTCAGGACAAGGCCAAAGCAATGTAGGTGTGGTCAGATGCAGTTATTAATATTTTAGGAATATGAAGTACTGTACTTGACAGATTGGAAAACAGGGCAAGAACTAAGTAAGCAGGTGAAATTAAATCTATAATTTTCAGTGTTTGTCTTTCTCAGAGTTCTATAAATTTATTGCAAAACAACAAGGGACTTTAACAAAGATAAATTCATCAGAAAAATATAGTTAAGTACATAATAAAATACAGTATATGTAATATAGTTGTAAAGAAATCATATGAAATGAATTTATATTTATATTAGTATTGTTAGCTTTTATTTGGTAATAGCCTACATTTTTCTTGAATGTCCTACATTTTGTGGTGCCTTGTCCTTTAATTCTGTTCTTTGAGGGTTTTGATACCTTCGTTCCCTTTGGTATTATCTAAAAATTTGATAAGTATGTCTTTTATTTCATCTTCCAAGTCATTTATTAAAATGTTGAACACCAGGCCCAGGAGAGAACCCTGACAGGCCCCTTTGATTACCTCTCTCCTGAATGAAGAACAATAATTTGTGAACCCTTTCTGTGTTCAGTCAATCAAACAGTTATTAAGCACCTAACAGTAGCAATCAAGACATAGTACAGTACAGCATTCCTCTGATCTACCCATCATTCCAGGTAGTTGCTGTTTGCACTTGCTGTTGACACAAACATCTAGAAGGTGCTAAATTGTGGAAGACTGAAGCTAACTATTGCAGCTCATTAGAGACGAATGGGTTCAAACAGTAACAGTAAAAATCAATCCTACAGTTAGGGGATGTAAGGCAGCTTTATTGGGTAGGATATTTTAGCCAAGACGCAAGCATAAATCTGTGGCAGCATAGTTATACCAGTGATCAATGGAACATTATTTCTTCTCCTCCCTCAGAGGCACAAGGATAGCCAGATAGCTCCCAGGCATACCCTATGGCTAGTCAGTAACCAGGAAGACAAGAATGTGCTCAGAAGCCTCTGGCTGCCATTTCACTTCTGACAAAGATATTGTACAAGATGGTATGGGGAAACTCCTTCCATAATGTCTTAGAAATACACAGTGGTGGAATTGTGAGTTACACTAACATAAGCCACCCACAGGATTCTAGCCTTTGAATCCTAACACAATGGAGATTATCACATGTGACTCACATATAATTATTCCCAATGATATAGCCGTGCATTTAACCCTCAATGACTGATCTACCATGCTCTCCTGTGGTCGGGCCATAGGCAACCCGAATGCAGCCAGTGCTTGTCCTGTAGCTTTTCAAAAACAGGATTTTCCATTCTTGAAAAGCTATGGGATAAACCCAAATTGCATATCGGCTGTACATGGCCCAACCATGAGAGAGTGTAGTAAGATCCATCCTTGAGGATTAAATATGCATCTATCCCATCGGGGATAGTTGTGTGCCAGTCTTGTGTGATAACCTCTAACAACAGCAAATTGCTGGTTTCAGCATACCTGGGACTTCATGCAAAATAATAATAATAATAATAATAATAATAATAATAATAATAATAATAATTTGTTGTTGTTGTTGTTTACTCACCTCTCCCTATGGATTGATGATGAAAATGATCAAAAGACAACTGAATGTACAACACAAAAATGCAGAAAGTCTTGCAACCAATGAAAACAGGAGTCATCACTGAGGAGGTTGTAAGCTTTCACTGTCCATTGATGTTTATGATGATACCTTTCTGCCTTCTTCTACCTCTGTGGTTTAATATGTTGTGTGTGTGTGTGTGTTGTTACTTGAGCTGTTGAGATAAGGTGGGTTTGAAATATGGGTAGATGGATGGCAAGTGCAATGGTCCATGTGCTTGAGCACTATATGAATTAGTCTCCTTTAGCTGCTGGAAAGGATCAAATGCAAGGCATTAAGATGGATGGGCCTGTGTCTGGGACAGTGCAACACAAATCACATCCAAGATGCAGCCAAGATTACTAGGGATGAAGAAATCAAACTGTTTTGCTTTATTCTGCATTTGAAATGTTCAAACATCAACCTCTCAAATATGATGAAATATGCATATTTTGATTTATTTTTTAAAAAATCCAAAAAGAAATTCTTCCCCATTGGCACTGGTGGAGTTAAATAAGTCCACAATTTTCAGCATTGAAAGGACTATATTGCCCTGCCTGCCTGCTTGCCTGCCTGCCTGCTGGGAGGCTGTCAGGAAGAAAGAAGCAACAACCCTAAATCAGCACCAGAAACAGGCAGCAGGGATTCAAATTCAGACTTTGCAGAGTTATGCCTTGAGTTAAATTGGGGTGAGGAACTGTGTGAGGGCAGCATCCCACACACACATACACACACACAGAGCAAACCAAACTACCCCCATTTTCTTCTGCAGTTCTTCTCAAAATGGTGATAGGAAGTGATGCTGTCAAGGTAGTACAGACTTCTGAGGTCCTTGTGGGGAGGAGTGAAGATATTTTTGCATGTGTTAATGCATTGTGGGATTCTGCAAGGTTTGTGGGAGGTACAAGTTGCTTGAAAATCATGTTAATCTTTAGAGCGGGGGGAAGCTTTGTGGAGCAAGGCTTCATGAGTCAAAGAGCCCACCCATAAATAGATAGACTCCATAGGCTGGAACCTTGGCAGTTAACATGAAATCATAGCACTACAACTGTATAGCAAAAAGGAGGGGTGGCTGTATTTCAAAATCTTGCAGTCTCACAATACAAGGACAGAAAGTGATATCAGCTTCAATACTCCACATCCTGGAATTTTCTAGTTCTTAAAGACTTCAGAGGTAGGCTCCAAAAGCATATGTCTAGTGAAATCTCACAATCTACCACATGAGATAAGCAGGACTGTCACTCAAAATAGGAGCAAGGCATCTGTGTCCTTCACAGCTATTTGACTTTTTGCAGGACAAGCAGAAGGGCAAGCAGAAGCAATCTGTGTATATTAAAGCAGAGTAAACCAAGCAATTTGCATAACTGAAGTATTTTACAGAAACTGAGATTTTCTCCACACTGAATTTGGATTACATCACTTGTGTGTATCTACATAGTAACACAATAGTGTGGATTTGCTACCCAGTGGAAGCATTGCACCTTCACAGCTAGAAAATCTTGCTCTTTGCAATGATTGAAAACTCTCCTCCTTTTCTTGTGCAGGAAAACCCTAGGTCACAGCTTCACGAGATGAATGAGGCTGCTTTCTCAGTTTCTGTTGTCGTTAACCACCCTCAAATTGATCTTGACCCATGGTGACTCTGTGGATGAGATATCTACAAGACTCCCTGTCCTGCACTGCACTGGTCAGTTCTTGCAAACCCATACTTGTGACCTCCTTAATAGAGTCCATCCATCTAGCATGCTTCCTTCCTCTCTTTCTACTTCCCTCCACCTTTCCTAGCATTATTGCTTTTTTCCAGTGAGTCATGCCTTCTCATGATGACCCCAAAGTATTCCTGCCTCAGTTTTGTCATCTTAGCTTCCATGGAGATTTCTGGCTTAATCTGTTCTAGGACCCATTTGTTTGTCTTCTTAGCTGTCCACAGAATTCTTTCTCAATTACTTGACTCAATTACTATGAGTCAGTAGTTTGCACGGCAACAAGAACCGGCAGGACAAAGAGTAAGGACACATATATTGCTTTTCTGAAATGCATTGCTTTCTGGACTTCATTGTGTAGTGGCAAGCAATACATTTCTTGGAGCAACATTGAAGATGAATGGGACAGACACAATGGGATTTTTCTTTCTTCACAAAGCAAGCAACTTGTGGACGGGTCTATAGATGAAAGCAATGTTTAAAAATGGTCAACAATTGGTCAAAAACTTTTCTCAGGTTGTCAGGAAATGTTGATAAAGAAAATTTATAGATAAGAATCTTTGAAGTTCAGGATGAATTCTGCATGAAAAGTACATATGGTTTTGTGTGTGTGTGTGTGTGTGCAGAAAATGGCATTTTCTATGCAACAATAACATTTCTGCACAGACAAATAAACAGATTTGTGTGCAGAGAACTGCAATTATTTTGTGTAGAACAGCTCTGCAAAAAGTATTGTCTGTGCAGAAATTTTGTTTCCCCGAAAATGCAGTTTTCTATGAAAAAGTTGTATTTTTTGCACAGAATAAGTCTCAAACTATGAATAGTCCTCGAATATTGCAGAGTTTTTGGTTATTTTCTTGTAGCAAATGGGGGAAATATCCATTCTTTCCTGCCAGAGCAAAATTTACAAAGATTTACATCTCTAGATTGGTCTAATAACTGAGATTTATTTGGGAATCTTTCACAGCAGATTCCTCTTACTGACATTTTGGCAGTCAGAATGAATCAATCCGCTGCAGAACATCTTTGTAGCATAAAAAGGAGGAAGGGAGGAGATGGAAAGAGAAGAAATGTAGTAGCACCTTTAAGACTAATTTGTTTTTATTTTAGCATGAGCATTCATGATATAAACTAACTTCATTCCTTTTTCCTGATATCATTCAGACGCAGTACAGCTGTACAGAGTAATATCTAGGCCTCAGGATATCAAGCATACTTACACAGATGTGAGAGTGAGATGGAATGGAATACCATGAAGCCATTGTCTTTGTTCATATCTCTGTTAACAGAATGTAATTTATGAATTTAATTAAATTCAGCTATTCCTCTTTCCAGTCTTCCTTTGGAAATGCCTTGTTCAAGGACTATGATCTTAAATCCCTTTCTGTATGTCCAGGGAAGATGAAATGTTCTCCAACTTGACCTCTAATGCACAATTTGTGTCCATTTATCCTCTGGCACAAAGAATGTTCTGTTTGTCCAATGTAGAGTATAGAATGTATTGCTGGCATAGAATGGCACATATCACATTGGAGGAAGAACAAGTGATGCACATGCCTCTGATGTTGTGTGTGATATTATTGGGCCATGTAATATTGCTTCAAGATGTGGGAACAGAGTTGACATCTGGGTTTGTGGCAGGGACTTGTCCTTATATTACCACCTATGTTATGCATCATATTGTAAATGAGTAGTTGTTTAAAATATGAAGGCTCTCTGTAGGCCAATAAAAGCAAGCCTTCCAAAGATTGTGGAGACAGCTGTATTGTACTGTAGAATTGGTTGTAGCTTTTTTTTACACTTCATTTTATTAAAACATACAAAACAGAATATATGTATACATTAAATCACATATAAAACACATATAAAAAGTTACATTCCAGTAGCAGTGATATCACTGGGGTGTGTGTGCAGTGGTCTGGCCTGCACTGGGTGACACCCCAGAAAGTGTCCATTCCTGCACCCCCATGTGTGCTCTCTTCATGCCATCCTGGACGGGGCAGCATGGAGGAGGGAATGCACACTGCCCTGGACGCCCTGCCCCCTAGAAGTCCCACCCCCTCACCAGGCGACACCCGGTGCAGGGACACCACTGTCCAGTACTGACATTCATTCGGTCTTCTAATCCCAAATCTTCAAAATACATTAAACACACCGACACCGACACCGACACCGACACCGCCGCCTCCTCCTCCTCCTCCTCCTTCTTCTTCTTCTTCCCTCTGTTCATTTTCTCCATCTCATTCCTCTATTTAATACACTCACACTTTCATAATCTTCCTTTTATTACTATGTTCTTTGACACATACTTTTTCACCCTATCCTCCTCCTCTCTCTCTTATCCTATTTCACTTACTCATACCTTCTCACAAACTTACTTAAGCATTCATCCTGACTTCCTTCCTGTCAGTACTGGTCCAGCTTTGATTATCTTAGGCGCAAAACAAACCGCTCCAAAAGGGCAGGCTGGAAGTGGCCAGTTTACGTACTATTTGGTGGTCTGTAACCCGCCTCAGTCTCCTTTCTTTACTTGCTTTGTTCATCCAAATTTCCACATTTCATAGTTTCTGCCATATTTACACATATATGCATATATTACAAATGCATTCTAGGCATAACACTTCAACCGTCTAGAAGCCTATTATCCTTATTTTCCCCCATTTTTCTTTGAAGAATTTAAAAATTTAACTATTGACCATCCCATCTTAATTTTTTTCTAGTGAATTGTATTTTATTAGTTTGTGTTAATTTATCCATTTCTATCACATCATATGCCCTAAGCAACCATTCTTCTTGTTTGGGGATATACTTTTGTCATTCATTTTTCTGCAGAATTGGTTGTAGCTTATTGACAATGTGCTTGAGTGATCTCAGGTGGGGACTGTAGGTGATCACTAGGGATATTCTGTCATTTTGTATTGTTGGTCTGTCCTATAGTATATGGCTTCTGGGAGTGAATCTTGCCTTGTTGATTTGTTTCTTCAAATCCTTAATTGGATGTTGTAGTTGGGGAAATGTCTATTACAAATCTAAGAATTCTGAATCTCTGTCTTGAGGGTCTAGTCAGATGCACTTTTATTACAAGGCTTGACTGCAATAATAGTTTTGTTAGTGTGTTCTGGGTGGAACCTGAAGGCATGAAAGTATGGGTAGCAATCAGTGGGTTTTTGGTCAAGTGTGGTGCTTAGAAGTCCATTGTGCAGTTGCACAGTGGTGTCAAGAAAGTGAATTTGTTGTGTAGATTATTCCAGGCTCAGACTGATGGTAGGGTGGAAGCTGTTGAAATCCTGGTGAAACTTTTTGTGTAGTTGCTTTCATCATCATTATTAGTAGTAGTAGTAGTGGTAGTAGTTTCTTATCCACCTCTCCCCACTGCTCAAGTAGGGGTACAAGATTAAAATACAATATATAACTAACTGTTAAATGCATAAGTTAAAATTCATAAATATAGGATTAAAATGGCCATTACATATTAACATCATCCACGTTAAAATACACCTATTTTAAAATTCATTGTTGTTGTTTTTTCAAATAATAAGGATGCCATAAAAGTTATCAAAGATAGAGGAGATGTTTCTGATACATGTGCTGGAAAAGTGTTGTTCCAAGTCACCATGGAGATATTAGCATACTGTGGTGCTATACAGGTGTGCATAGCAGTGGCACTGTCTTGGAGATACATATTATTCTCAGAAGTGAAAATGTTATGAGTGAGTACAAATTGGTAGAATTTGGTGGCTAGGTGTACTATTTAGGTCTTTGCCAGGAGAGGGCAGACTTGCATTAGGGATGAGTCCTCTTCTCCTGTGAAAATTCTGCTTTCTGTGTTCTGACCTAGGACATTATCACATGGGGGAAATTGGGAGAAATTGGAAGGTCAATGCAGTGTGATCCTGGATGCAATCATGAGGTTTCATGCTATTGTGCGAGAGGTTATCACACATAATCAAAGTCAGTGCTAGGTCAGTTCAAACCCAATCCAGGGTCAACAGAGAGATGTGTAAATTCAGGGAAATACAAAATTTAGAAATCCTTTTCCACTCCAAAGTTGAGTTCAATTTGAATTTGGCAGGTATGGAACGCATATCTGAGTCACCCTTGGATTGCCTTCGAATCACACTACAATTCCCAAGCTCCTTTGCTGGCTGCAATTTTTTCCTCCCTCCCTTCCTCTGGGTGTGGGGGGCTTTTCTTCCCTCTCAGAGTGTTTCTGGAGCTGTTTTGGGGATGAAGCAGCCCTCCCCACAGACACACACACACACTACTACAGACCTTTCAAGTTTCTTCTATTGGGAATGGGATGAAAAAGTCAGTTCTCCATGTTTGCTCCTTTTCATATGCTCACTCTTAAATTCATTCAGTATTTACTTCAAAAGTGTTCTCCCCTAAAATTTGAATGTTGAAGTGCTTTTGGATACTGAGCCCATTCACACTACACAATTATAGCACTATTAGTCCACTTTAATTGCAATGTTTCCATTCTATGGGCTCCCAGGATTGGAAGTTTAGGGAAGGACATTTAAAATTCTCAACCAGAGAGCTTTAGTGCTTCACCAAATTACAAACCCCAGGAATCCACAGAATCGAACCACAGCAGTTAAAGTGGAATCACATCATTGTAATTATGTAGTGTGAATGGGTCCACCTTCACTTTGAGCTGAGCACTATCTCCAAACATTCAGGAAATGCAAAAATGAATCTGAGAAGTGCAAAAAAGGTTAATCTGCACTGGAAAGTACAATTACCAAATCCTTCAAGCACAGTATTTGTGTGCATACTATGTACAATTCCTGCTGGGAGATGCAATCCAACTAGATCTGGAAGGCCACATATTTCCCACCCCTGCCCTAGAAGAGACAAATTCAAGGCTAATAAGGCTATTGTTAAGGTCAAAATCTTGTTAGTAACATTTGGATGTTCTGGGGTGTTCATGTCCTATTTGGAATGGGACGTGGGAGACTATTATCTAGGCCCTTCTGCTACATATAAAATCTCCCCTGTGGGGCCACTTACATGGGGTAAGGGGAGATAGGGAGATGACAAAGCAGGTGAGTTAGCTTCACACTTGCTGAAGTTTGCTAAAGAGAGAGGCAGAGCAGGGACGTAGCTAGGATTTTAGGAAGGGGGGGCAGACTAAGTGCCACCATTATAATGGGGCTTGGGTGCGGCAGTGCAGCAGCACACACCATTTATTTTTCTAATGGAAGGGGGGGTCCGGACCCCATGTCTACATCCCTGGGCAGAGGAATGGGGTCATGGACAGCAGTGCATTTTCACTGCAGTCCATAAAAACTTATGCCAAATAAAACTTATTAGTCTTGAATGTGCTGCAGGACTCTTGGTTATTTGACTTGGAATTTAACCATTAGTCAACATGACTAGATCCTACATGTTTTTACTATTGCTAAAAGAGTTACACTCCAAAATTAGGAAGGTAAACATTCACCATTAATCATTCAGTGCTCAGAAGATCTTACTGTATGCATGAACATGCATTTTAGAAACTTCATCTTTGAGAAAAGGTATTTGGAGATATTTATTTTTGTTAACCACCCTTAAGAAAACTTAGACTCATTTTGACCCTGTAGATGAGACATGTTCAATACCCCCTATCTTCCACTGCTCTGCTTAAGTCATACAGATTCATGCTCATGACCTCTCTAATTGAGTTCAGCCATCTGGCATGCAATTTTCCTTTCTTTCTACTACCTTCTACCTTTCCTTGCATTATTGCCTTTTCCAGTAAGTCATGCTTTCTCATGCTGTGGCCAAAGTACGACAATCTCAATTTGACCATCTTGGCTTCTAGGAGTATTTCAGCCTTGATCCGTTCTAGGAAACATTTGTTTGTCTTTTTGGCTGTCTGTGGTATCCTCAGCACTCTTCTCCAGCATCACATCTCAGAGGTTATTTTCTTTTCCACTTTTTTCACTGTCCAGCTTTCACATCTGTAGATAGTAATGGGGAATAGCATGGGGTGGATTATTCTAACTTTAGCACTCAATTGTATATCTTTGCTCTTTAAGATTTTGTCTAGTTCTTTCATCACTATCCTCCCCCCTCCTCCTCCTTCTTACAGTCTCCATTCTGATCAATGTTTGATCCAAGGTATGAGAATTTTTAAAAACTATTTCTATTTCCTTATTGTCTTGGTTAAATTATTCCAAGCCAATTATGTTTACACTAGTAATATGGTGTCTTCTGCATATCTTAGATTATTGACATTCCTTCCTCCTGTTTTCACACCTCCTTCTTTTAAATCTAACCCTGCTCTTCCTATGATGATTTCTGCATACAATTATAGTCAGATTTGTTGATGTATGTACCTATTCCCTAGCCCGTGTTCATATGTGTTCTCTTCTAACTCTTCAGTCTTCTTCCCTCTCTTTTCTTTGTGTTTCTACTTTTAAAGTGTAAAATTAATATAAAAATGAAAGAAAAACTGTCTAAACCTTCCACCATATATATACAATCCTAAAATCTATAGCACTGCACACAATCTCGCAGAAGTTTCAGAACCTAAAGGTGACCTTCACAGCTGGCCTAGAGGTCAGAGAAGGCTATGACAAAACCAGAAAAATAGTTGAATGCAGAACCCTTATTTCATAGCCCCTGGTTGATCTCAAGAGGAATCTTGGGAAATTATAAAACATCTTCCCATTGCCTGTCTCAAGAGTCCAGTTAAATCTTCACAATCTAACTGGGGTTACAGGCAGAAAGAGGCAAAGCTCACAAAGGTTCCTGGGAACCAAGACCAAGGGGGAATCATGCTGTTGTAACACCAAGTTGTAAATCAACCACCATCGCCCCTCCTTCTTCAGCACAAAGGCTATTAAATACCACAGATTGGTTTCTAAGTCTGCCTTTCCTGTCCTAAGCATCTTACAGGAATGCACGAGGAGAAATACAAGGTTATTTTTAACAGCCTAATCCAGAGATTCACTGCTCTCTTTTCTGGTTGCTTCCAAATCCCAAAAGGGTCTGATCTGCCTGTGTGACAGATAAACAGGCAGCTTTTCATTGAAGTAGGAGGTGGAGAGAGAAAGTTCCCTCCCTGAGACCATGAGGACAATATCCTTGGGCAAGGAAGCTTGGATTTGTTTCAGCAATGTTGTTGGATTGTTTGCATTAGGGGCCTGAGGAAGTGAGAGGCCAAGCTCTCTATAAATGCCATTTTGTGTGGGAGGATTATTTATATAGAGTCACAGGAGGATTCATTTTCACCCCCCTTCTCTCCACCCGGTACTGTCACTTCCATGGAGTTTTCATTGGCATGTAACACATTAGCAGGCCTTGATGAGAGGGGGATTTGGGAAGTTGCAATCCAAAAAAGCAACATTTCCAGCTCTGGCCACTAGCTTTTGGCTCCTAGCATTTAGTCTGTGTTAAATGATAGTGGAGTATCTGTATAGGGCAGTGATTCTCAAACTGTGGGGCAAAACCCGGGGGGGGGGGGGCAACATTTGTTCAAGGGGAGTGGGAGACATGGAGGCCCTGATTCTCCCCTCCCCCTCATCTTCCTCCTCTACTTCCCAAATCTTTTTTGTTCTGGAGAGAATGAAAAAGGCAAGGAGGGTACTTGGAGCCTGTACCCAGTTGAGGAGGAGGAGCAGAGCTACTTTTTTATAAGATGTTAAAATGGGAATCTACATGAATGTGTGAGTGACAATAGTCACAGTAAATAAAGTATTTGTATTGATATGCTATGTCAAACAAGGAGGGGCACAACATCCAAATGTAGATGCGAAGGGGGTCCTAAGGTATGCAAAGTCCACCCTAAATGGAAGGGCAATGAAAAAGATAGGGGAGATGAACAACTACCAACTGGAATCCCTGACAAGGAGAGCAATGGTTTTAACACATGTTTAACCAAAGACATATCTGAAATAATCTTAATTTTTAAAGCCCTGAACTGCTTGGGACCTCAGTACTTCAAGGAGCACCTCTCCCTATGTTCACCTGCCTGAGGACTGGAGGGAGCCTCCCCATGTCCCATCACTGGAGACAATTCAAGAGGATGAGGGAGAGGGCTTTCTTTGAGATGGTACCCCAGCTTTGGATAACCCTCCCCTTAATAGCCTGACATGTGTCAACCTTGGTTTCTTTCTGGTGCCAAGCCAAGATATGGCTTTTCATCAAAGCCTTTGGGACTTAAGTTATTTAAAATGCACATAATTTACACTCATTTAATTGAGCAGGAAGGAGAGGACAGGACAGAAGACGAGAGAGGCAGAATATTGTCTTTCTCAGTAGGCTCAGGCAAAAGAAAAATGCTGCAGCTACTCCTAGGTTGTGTGTTCTTTCTCATTAATAACTTTTTTCATCTTGGCTGTATTCTCATGTTGTTTGGCCACAAATTTCATGTGTGAAATATGGAAGGCTATGGTGCCAGTCCTCAAACCACTGGCTGCCAATCTGTGGTGAGTTTCCAGGAAAGAAAGAAAGAAAGAAAGAAAGAAAGAAAGAAAGAAAGAAAGAGTTATCACTAATGGGCACAAATATTATACTGGTCCCTAGTGTGTGCATATGTGCCTTCAAGTTGCCTGTCAACTTAAGGTTACCCCATGAATTTCATAAGGTTTTCTTAGGCAAGGAATACTCAGGTGGTTTTGCCAGTTCCTGCTTCTACAAAATAGCACATAGCATCTGGTATTAATTCTTGGTCTCCCATCCAAATACTAACCAGGGCTGCCTCTGATTAGCTTCCAAGATCAGGTGGGATCTGGTGCCTGCACTTTAGAAAAGAAAATGCAAGTTACCCACATCATATAGCCTAAGGAGCACTGCTTTAGGAGAAGCTGGGTCATCTTTCTTCACATTTGGCTCTGCCAAATTTCTAAAGCAGCCCTATAGGTTGGTGAATTTTGTACACCTTCTCAGTCTTTTCTTTTCTTGGACAAAGCTGGGATTGCATTAAATCTTTCAGAGGCATGAGGACAGAAGTTTTAAATCTGACTCTCCCCATACATCATTTTTAATTATCACCTACAAAAGAAAATAACACAAAAATGTTACTGAGATTGTTATCAGATGTGTTCACACTATTCTGGCTGCTTTGGATTGACCTAAAAATGAGGGTAACTAACTGATAATGATGAGACAGAGATCAAGGGGGCAATTGATTGTTCCTTGTTTGTTTGCAGAACTTTGCTTTCCTATAAATTTGCCCAGCATGATTGCACAGAATGCTGTCTACCTTCCCACCAGAGTGGTACCTATTTATCTACTTGTATTTGCATACCTTTGAACTGCTGAGTTGGCAGAAACTGGGACTAGTGATGGGAGCTCATTCCATCATGCAGCACCTGGGCCTTGAACTGCCAACCTGCCAGTCTTGCAGTCAACAGAGTAGCATCTTAACCACTTGAGCCACCACATCCCAATCAAGATATAATGCTATTGAAAACTAACATACCAGGTTGTGAAAATGAACTGTACAGTGTTGGAGGTGAAGAACGATACAGTAGGACCTACTGATACAAATACTAGTCTCACACACTTGACCACACAGCCTATCTTCCTAGCTAATTGCAAAAGAACACAGGGATTCTGCACCTTATATTAGTGGATGAGAGGGAATGTCACCAATCATGTCACATTTGCTGAAATTCTCTCTTCTGCATGACCATTGAAGGCACAGGATCTCTGTCTTATTTTGCATCCAGTGCCCCCTCTCCCCACTTTCTCCTGACCTAAACTTTCAGCCTCTTCAAAGGGTGCATCTACACAGCAGAAATAATGCAATTTGAGCCCTCTTTAATTGCCTTGGCTCCATCCTATAGACTCCTGGGATTTGTTGTTTTGTAGGCACCAGCACTTTTTGACAGAGAAGTCTAAAGACCTTGTAAAACTACAAATCCCAGAATTCCATAGGATGGAGTTACACCATTTAAAGTGGTGTCAAACAGCATTATTTCTACAGTGTAAATGTACCCCAAAGCATCCCCAATAATCCCTTGAAAAAAATAGTTAAAATAGCAGTTAATTGAAATTAGTTCCTTCCCCCAATAACAAATAATTATATCATGAAATTAATGTGAGAAATAACTTCACCTTTTTTGTAGTATACATAATTTTAATCACTTTTATAGTTACTAAGGTGTGGTCTCACTAAATGATAGAGGAGGAATATTATATGGTTCAAGTGCTGGCTCAGGCTTCTAACTTCTAGCAAATGAGACGGAAGGGAAGACTGTGATAAGTTCCAGAAACCAGTGGTTTGGAGCATTCTGATTTTTTAAAAAGTAAATAAAAAGAAATTATTTTAGTCACTTTTGAAAAAGAGGAAAGTAAAAAGTTTCTTTTTTGAACACTTCCAAGGGGTGGCTGTGTTCAGAAAATGAAGTCTTGTGCAAGAGAAACAAGCAAGTATTATTTGCAAGAAGCTTTTGTGGATAGCAGCCCAGTCCATCAGGTGTATCTACAAAAGCTTATATCAAATGAAACTTATTAGTCTTCAAAGGTGTCCAGAGGTGTTTTCTTAGAATTATAGCTGTAATTATCACTGGGATGGAAGGATCATAGCATAGCTGTAACCAATTGCTTTTCCAAAGTAACTTTCTAGATTCTGCTCCCTCATCCCTTCTCACCCTTACACTTTGAAGTGATCTATCCTTGCAGACCTGAGCCTCAGGCCACATTGATCAGCTCTCATCTGGTAAGCAGCATAGTCCACATGTTGTGATGACTATATAAGCTGTTATTGGCTGTAGCTTCCTATTCTCTGTGCATTTCTATGCTTGTTTTCTGTAAAGGATCTCCTCTCATGTTAAAAATGGCACTTAAAAAGTTTAGTGTGAAAACTATAAAAGTAGTTCTTAGTCCACAACAAGAGAAGACAACTAAGTGACAGGTGACAAATGTCAATGATATGGAACCGGGGCAATCACTCATCCTACACTTGCTGTTAAAGAGGCACAGATTGTTAAGAAAAAATAACAAGCATAATTCTCTTCCTGCAATCCTGTTCAACCTGGCAATGGAGCCAATAGCATCCATTTCAGTAGGGCAGTGACTCTGTTCTAAGTTTTAGTCCAAACTTTAAAGGGCCTATCTAATAGCCTTTGTCTATCTATCATCCTCCATCCATCCATCCCTCTTTTTTAAAAATGTCTGATTGAAATCCTGTTTCCTTTGTACATATATTTAGACTTCATGTTACCGAGCTTCAGTTCTGCAAACAATTCTGTGATCAAAGGTAGATGTTCAAATATGTCCTTAGATTTGTGGAGATAAGAAATGGTATGTCATATTTCTTGGGTAGCCTAATAGATAAGCATGAATGAGGCAAGACAGCATTGTTCATTTTATTTCATTTTTGTTTTTGCCAGCTTGCTAATGTGTTTTGCGAGGCCCCTGCTGTTCATCTGTTTAAAACAAAGTGGTTCAGCAAACTAATCTTATAATTTTGTTTCCACAATCTGGGATTACTGCAACATCAAATTACTAACATGTGAAGTGGGCTAATTCCTATCCAGTGTGGAGAAAAGAAAATGGTCTGAAATATAGAAGAGGGAAAGGCAAAAAGAGGAGAGAGCGCTTGAACCTTTGTTATTCATTTAGTGCTTTTCTGCCCATCAGGGCTTCTCCCAGAGCAATTCACACAAAAAAAGATAAAAACTATATTTAAACACATACATACACAATTTTAAAAGTCAATAAAAAAGCCAGTTTTTTAAAAAAAAAGTTCTATATGATTTATTTATTTGTATTACAGTACAATTCAATAATCTGCTTGTCTGTTTTATATGACTCGCTGCCTTCACTGCTCTCAACACCTGGCCAGCCTCCACCTCCTGGTCAGCAACTTCATAAACCATGATATGGAGCTTGTTCCCTTCCTGGCTCTCACGTTGTGGGCACGGCTCTTCCAGAATGATCTCTCCCAAGGCCCACCGCCAGGTTCGGATCTCGCTCAGGAACACCTCCAGCTCTTGCTCCATGCAGGCCAGTTGCCACGCATTGGCTCACTGGGCCTGAGTGTAGATGGGAGGACGAGAGCCACATCAGGGCAGAGTGCAGGGGTGCACCAGGGAGGACGAGGCACATACAGCCACTCTGCTCTCCTTGGTTTCTCCACAAGACCTCTGGCTCCTCTCACATTCCTCTTCTGTGTTGGGGCCACAGAGAATCTTCTTTGTGCACAGGTAATGGAGAGCATACATGGCTAAGAGACACATGGCACAGCTGCTGCTGAGCATGGTCATGGTGGCAAACCAGTTGCCTCCCAATTCCACAGCCCCTTGGCAGAACTGTAGGTGCTGATCGCAAGATTCCTCCAGAGAACACTCTTGACTTATTGCACTCAACATCAACCAGACCAAAACTGGGATCCAAAACACACTGAAGTCAGCCATGTCTCAACCATAGGGTTGCCAAAGGTACAATTGGAGGCATTTTTGGAAACTTATGGGCCATGCATACCTCTCCCATTGTGAGTGCATATGACCTCAGGGCTGAGCTGCCACTCAGGTGGCTCAGGTGTCTCCAAAAACATGGTTACAAAGATAACCTGTTATTTTTATTTATTTACTGCATTTATACCCTGGCCTTTCTCCTGGGCTATCGTCCACCGAGGGCTGGTCAGAAGCTTCTTGTAGAGAAAAGACAGATTGAGCTGGGATCACAACAGCCAATCACAAGCCAGTTAGTGTTAACCAATAGGCTGTTGGCTGGGGAAGGTTGAAAATTCCATTGTGGGAGTTGGAATCTTAGATAGGGTTTAGACTCCAGAGAGTTGTGGTCTTGCTGAGTCCAGAGAAGGACATTTTGTTTAAGAGTTCCAGGGTAGAACTGAGGTTAAAGTCCAAAAGTAGGGGCTTATAAATGAATAAATACTCCAAGTGAGGGCGCTGTGTTGAAGTAAATAACCTGAGAGTTAAAGCTAGCCTGAGTGGCAGGATCTTTAGACAGTCGGAGACTAGGCAGGGAAAGGACAGTGTGTGGGTCCTTGAAACAGTAACATTGAATCTCTGTGGAGAGTTATATAAGGAAACTGAATTTGTAACAAAGTTAACACTAAAGAAAGTAAAAGTGCCAACTGACTCATACTGACTCATATAACACAAGTGCCTGAACAACAATTCCTATATTTATTAATATTCAAGTAATTTTAGAACATTTGTTTAATAAAATTCTGATTTTATTTCAACAAAAGCTTGTCTGCTGTGTAAATCACATCCATGTTACCACCATCATTAATACACAGTAATTTAAAACAGAGATTTGTAAAAGGGTTTGCTTCAGTTTGGGGACCCACTGACACACAAGTAACATATTTTGGTGGCAGTAATAAGAGAGTGTGTGTCACACTTCTTGCTTCTAATTTTCTTTTTTCTTGATATAGCTTGATATCATTTGAGGTTCCTTTATATGTATAAGAGAGATTTTATCCAAAGTAAAAGTAGAAGTAGGGAGAGTGATATTCTAATTTAGTGTTCAAATTATTCAAGTCCCAATATAAAGCTCAACAGGGATAGAGACAATGGACTTTATCACATGGGGAGAAATTGTGGGTTTAAAAGAGCATTTTCCAGAGACAGTCGCATGATCATGACAAAGATTTTCACATACATCGCACTTAGAGAGGACTTATCCCAGGAAGAACCAGGAATGCTCCAGCAACAAATCATTCATGGGATTTTCCTGTGAATGATTTGTTGCTGGAGCATTCCTTGTCCTTTCCAGGAAAAGTCCTTTGTAATTGTGATGTCATGTTAAAATCTTTTCTGCGATCATGAGACTGTCTATGGAAAATGCCTGTTTAAACCCCCATTTTCCCCCCATGTGATAAATTCCAACCTGACACCCATTTGGAGGAAGATCAGATACCCTCCAACTGTTCCAGTTTGTCAGAGACAGTCTTGGTTAATCCTCTATTGTGTCACTTTTTCAGTGGCTTTTTAAATACCCCATTTTCTCTCTCCTCCCACTTTCCCCTTTCTCCTCAGCTGAGAACTGAAACAGAGTTCAAAATGCAAAAGTAATTTGCATTCAATTAATTTAGCAGGGTAGGGAGAGGAGAAGGTGGAATCTTGCTCTTTCTAGTAAGCCCACGCAAAAACAAACTGCTGTTGTCTCTTCTAGATTGTGTGTTCTTCCTCATTAATAACTTTTGCCATCTTGACCATGCTTTGATCCTGCTTCGCCATATATGTCCCTGTTTGTCATCTGTGAAATGTTGGATGGTATGAGTTCTACTGAGGTACTTATACAGGGAAAGCCGTGTTTCACCAAACTGAATTCACCAAATTGTTTCTTGATGTAGTAGGACATGCAACAGGTGCTAATATTTGTGTAGAAGAGGGAATTTCAGTAGGGATTAGCTGCCTACCTGACAAAGGGCACCTACTGAAATTCCTCTTTCTATACAACTGTACAGGTGCTCTGTGGTCTTTTTCATGTGCCTACTTCAGGTTGAACCTCTCTGCTGCTATATTTATGTACTTGTGTCCTTATTCAGTCAATGGCCAGAGAACAAAGTATTGGAAATAAGGTAAGAACTATCACACCAGCCTGCTGCCCCACCACAATTGTGCTAGTTTAAGAGTGAAAACACTGGTTTCACATAATTTATTATCACACTTTTCCCCAAGATACTGCTTTGGCAATCCATGGTCATGAGATTTGTTTTCTGCATTGTCAAATACCACCTTCTGGGATGAAGGATGGGAATGAGTGATTGTGACTGCCAACTGCCTCCTGAAGCCAGCAGTAGTATGAATATGCACACAGCAGCTGACTTCAGGAAGGTTTTGTTTGCCACAATCACCGGTCCCTTATCCCCCCCTCCCCTGAGCAAAGGGCTGCTGTATGAATGTGCACACAGCAGCCAACTTCGGGAAGCTGTTGGCAGCTGCCGTCACTGCAAGGGAGAGAGGAAGAGGAGCTGAATCACACCAACTGACACCATGTGACTTCCTGAGAAGTGGAACTGCAGTTGAAGGGACCTGTCTCATGAAGGCAGTAATGGAACAACAGTGTAACTGAGAGCCTATTGACAGGTTTTGCCCATCATGGAATGCAAGGCAGCAGGAGGACAGACACAACACCGTGTGATAAGTGCCAGCCAAAGCTGATTTTATCCTATAAAATTCTGCTTCTCTAACTTAATGTGATAATGTCTTAAGATTTCCATCTATTTCATGCCATGTATGTATGACAAAAGAAAGCAGTAGCGGCCACAAGGATCATCCCACAGCCTGCAAGTCAAAAGTTACATTTGTACAACCAAACCGAGGGCTACACCCATTGCATTTCATTCACTTTTCCCTGCGATGGTGCCTATACCTTAAAGCAGGGGTAGGCAACCTTTTGGAGCCGGGGGCCGGGTTGCTGTCCCTCAGACAAGTCGGGGGGCCGAAGCCGGGGGTGGAGCTTCCACCCTCCGGGGCAGGGCTGCATGCTGGGGGCGGAGCTTCCACCCTCCAGGGCGGAGCCACCCTCCGGGGGCGGAGCCTCCACCGAAGCCCTGCAAGGAGGAGGAGGCATGTGCCCGCCCTCTCCTCCTCGGTCCCTTTCTGGACAAACACCCCCAACCTGCATTCCAAAACACACACAACAGCACAGTTGTGCATTTCACATGGCTTTACTTAACATGGCCTCTTGCATATTTCAGAGGCTTATTCCATAACCAAACCCCTTGGGTTTAACACTTAGCATGGTTTAACATGACTATGCATATTGAACATGTCAAGGTGGTTTCACCGTTCTTGGACCAAGTGTACTTCTCAGAAGTGTGTACTTGGTCAAGGAACTTTGGTATTTCTTCACTGCGCATGGGTTTGTAAAAATCACAGCAATTTACATTGGCCTTGCCTCAGAGGCTTTCTGATATCAATATCACCATTAAAGAACCAAAAACACACAGAAAAGGCACTTTGGAAAGTCACACTCTCTTGGCTTCAGAAACAGTGCATGCGTGCCTCTCAAGCTGACTCATCATTATCATTATCATCATCATCATCATCATCATCATCACCACCACACTATCATTGTCAAAAGGGAGACTTGTTAGCATTAAAAGCACACAAAACACACTTTGCAAGGTGACACTTTGCAAGGTGACACTCTCTCAGCTTCTGAAACAGTAGTTGCATGCTTCTCAAGCTGACTCATCATCACCATCACCACACTATCATTGTCAAAGCAAGGGAGACTTGTTAACAATAAAAGCACACAAAAAACACTTTGGAAGGTGACACTCTCTTGGCTTCAGAAACAGTGCCTCCACGCCTCTCAAGCTGGCTTATATATCGTCGTCGTCGTCGTCATCATCATCACACTATCATTGTCAAAGCAGGGAGACTTGTTAGCAATTAAAAAGAATGCAAAATAAAACCAAAAAAAAAAAAAAACCAAAAAACAAAAAACCCTGTGGCCTCTGGCCACTCACTCACCTCTTCTTCCTCCTGCAGCCCCATCTCCTCTTCCTCCTCTTCCTCCTCCTGCTCTTCCTCCCTCCTCTTCCTCCACCTGCTGTCCCATCTCCTCTTCCTCCTTCTGCTGCCTCCTCCTGCTCTTCCTCCCTCCTCTTCCTCCTCCTGCTGCCCCATCTCCTCTTCCTCCTCTTCCTCCTTCTGCTGCCTCCTCCTGCTCTTCCTCCCTCCTCTTCCTCCTCCTCCTCCTCCTCTTCTTTCTTCTCCTCCTCCTCCTCCATGCGCCGCGCGGCCTGGGGGCAGGACGGAGGAGACAGAGGAGGAGGTGAGTGGCGCGGGGCCGCGTGAAGCCCCGCAGGGAGGCGGGGAGAGTGGCGTGAGGGCCGCGTGGAGCTCTGCGGGGAGGCAGGGAGGGCCCCGCGGAGCCCCACGGGGACGCAGGGAGAGCCACGCAGAGCCCCGTGGGGAGGCGGGGAGAGCGGCGCAAGGCCCCACAGGGATGCGGGGAGGGCTGCGCGGGGCCTCGCAGGGAGGCAGGGAGGGCGGCGCGGGTCTTCACCCTTTGCCTCCTCCACCCCAGGCCGCGCGGCCCTCCTCTTCCTCCTTCGCCGCCATTTTGTTTTTCAAAATGGTGGCAAAGTCTCGCGTGACCTTTCCCGTCCTGGGAAAGGTCACACGAGACTTCGGCTGCCATTTTGAAAAACAAAATGGCGCCCGGAGTAGCGCGAAAATGGGGGCAATCGGCGGCAATCGGCGGCAGGACTGCGCGGGGGCCGGTAGAAAGGCCTCGGCGGGCTGGATCCGGCCCACGGGCCATAGGTTGCCGACCCCCTGCCTTAAAGGAACTAGGACCACCTTCTCTAGTCCTTCACTCTTGATACACATCGAACCAAAGTTTTCATCATTGCCAATCAGCGTCCCTATGCAAGTTTGAATTATGAGGATTTTAGCCTGATACATCTGAAAGACACTAGGATGAGTAAGACTGGCCTAGGAATACAAAGAAAAAAACAGCATCTTGAATCTTCTACCCCATTCCTCACCCAGTCCTTCTCCCCACTCTTTTCCCATCTGCTATAGCCAGGATGCATCTATTTTTGCTTTAAAACAAGCATGGCAGGAAGGTGGAGAAGAAGCCAAAAGAAGAATGAGGCCCAGTACAGAAGGGCAGTTTGTGGCACCCTGGGGCCAAAACTAGGGTTTGAGAGAGGGGAGCGAGCGCATGCTCCCGAACCCTAGTATGTAATGGTGTCACCATCATGGTGGCCGCCCATCCACATGGGACTGCCATCATAATGCAAGCACAGCGCAGGATCCACACATCGTGGTGTCACGCTTGCATCATCGGCACGTGACATTGCGCCAATGGCGCAATCATGGCATCAGCCAAACACACCCAAAAGAACCTGCTTTTAGCAGGTTCTATTGGGTGCAGAGGGAGGCCACACGGTTTAGCTGCTGTGGCCTCCCTCAGGAGCAAAAACGGGTGCCTCGAGCCGGCTCTTTCGGGGCAGTCTGTCAAGCCGCTGAGTCAAGGGATGCTGGGGCTAACTCCTTGTTGGTGCTTCAGACCACTGAAAAGCAGGAAACAATTCTAAGAACCTCCAGTTAATCATGAGGGGAGTTTGGGAGAAAGATACTAAGACTTTCAAAGCTAAGATTCTCAAAACTCTCAAATGGCAAATTAAAAATAACCAGGTGGAATTTTTTAAAATCCCTTCTTCAGACAAGAGAATGGGAAAATGGCTTCCATATGAACCATGTACTTTCTGCTGTCACTCTGGAAAGAAGCCACTAAAGAGAATCAGCTTTCTTGCTGGAGACAATTAGTAGTAGAACCACTTCCTGCTTCTTGCTGTAGGTGTGCCAAGTTTTGTTTCTGTTTTTTATGTTTTAAAGGAAAATATAGAGGAGAGACACCAAATCATGACAGGCTTTCCCTAGGAGCTCACCAAGTATCTTTAAATGGGTGTTCTTAAAAAAATCTGGAAGTGGTTGTTTTGCTATAAATTTGTTCTCCCGCAGCCAGCAACATGCATTCTTGCTTGCAAAAAGACTCATGTAAGAACACACATCATTTGAAAGGCCATGAGCTCATTCATCTTGACTAGGGAGATATTTATCTCAGGAAGCCTAACTCAAGGTCAATGGTGGGGACTCCCCACAAAATTCAGTTTGATATTGATTAGGCCATCAGCAAGCAAAATTCAGAGGATATGCCAAGCTACTTCTTTTGACCAGCAGAATCTCTGACTAGTGACTAGTGACCACTCTAGCTAGAGGATCCAGCACCCATAGTCTAAAACTGAGCTCTGGAGATGCCATTTTTCTTGACATTTTCCCAAGTGGGCCAGTCTATGCCCAGTTCATTGCCCCTCTTCTCCCTATCCATTTCCCAGAAATCAGGTGGCTGTATATAATTTATCTCACTCTGTGTCTGTGAATGTCTGTGCCTTGAAGTTGCCTGTTGACTTATGGTGACCCCATGAATTTCATAGGTTTTGAACAAAAAATAGAAAAAGGGTGGGTGTTAGTGTCAGTGAGACAGTGAGTTAAAAGAGTTATCCAAAGTTGATCCTTTTCTGAAAAATAAGCCAAGCACCATGAAAAACTCTTCTAAAGTTTAGCTTTAAACTGAACTGCTCTACTGACACAGGAACCAAATGATGCCACTGGATGGAAACCCACGGAGACATAAACTTGCACAGAAAGTGAAAGGCAAGGCTGAAAACTGTTCCAATGCCAACAGTGTTGCAAGAGACACTGCACAGCCTTCTGAATTGAGCACTTTATTGACAGCGATTTATGAGAATTATATATTCTCCACAGTTCCTTCTTTCTTTTGTTGTTAGACTTCCTCTCCCACCCGCTCTCTTTTTCTTGGTCCAGCCCAACATTCTTCCAGGCTGGGCCCTGAAGGTTTAGCAGAGGAAGTAGCAAAGTATTTGAAAGAATTGGGGATGCTGTAAACAATGGCAAGCCCAGAGACTAATGAGTTGATTTTGAGCTACGTCTGCTGCCTCCTTTGGCAGCTGTCTGCTCCTTTGCCAACTACTTGGAGGCTGTGCCAAGTTGGGCAGGCCGTGGCTTCACCAACAGTGCAGAAAGAAAAGAGAAAGAAAAGAAAACTTGAGATCAGATGGGGTCAGGGATTCCAGATAGAGATCTATGCCTTCAGCTTTGCTCATGTGTTTGTTTCTTTTGCCTAGGGAGCCTAATGCAGCTGAAAATAAACATGAAGTCTCCTTGGTAAATAAACACAAAGAAACACTATTCAAAATCCCTGCCCTTGCCAGAAGAGGTCTGCTGCACCAGAATGATCTTAATCTGTTGCAATTAAAAAAACAAACCCATTTTGCAGTACAGTAAAGATAAATGGCTGTATTAAGAACTATAGGAATATGATATTTATATTGGTCAGCCTAGTGTAATGGTGGAAGTGTTTGGATTAGGACTGAGACTCCAGGGGATTAGTGTTCAAATCCTCACTCAGTCATGAGGACCCACTAGGTGACATTGGAGAAGCTACACTCTCTTAGCCTCAGAAGCCAGGCTCCCTCTGGTCAAATCTTGCCAAGAAAAATAGGGTGTGCGCTTCCTTGTACCATGGACGTATGGCTGCTGGTGACATGAGATGTTGTCATGTGAATAGGGTTTTTGTTGTTGTTTTTACAATAAGCATATGTGGCATATGCAGAGCACAGTGGTTTTGTTACTGAATAGGTGTCTATAGATGAAAGTAAATATTTTGAGAACAGGTAATTGGTGGAAGAAACTTACACTACATTATATGAGATAAATTAAAAGAAAAACTGTGGTTTATCAATGTCACTAAAGGTTTTCATTTCAGCCATTATAGAGATATATGGCATGCTTTTCCATTAAAAGGAGAACTAACTGACCAAAAATAATGACCATGAAGGATCTACATAAATTCAATCTAGACAATGAGGAAGTTGAAATAGTTAAAGAATTCCTGTACCTTGGATCAAACATTGATCAGAACAGAGACTGCAGTCAAGAGACTGCAGAAGAAGACTAGGAATGGGAAGAGCAGCTATGAAAGAACTAGAAAAGATTCTAAAAAGTAAAGATATATACCATATATACTCATGTATAAGTCAACCTCATGTATAAGTAGAGGGCAGCTTTTGGTTCTGAAATCATGGATTTTGATATGACCCATGGATAAGTCGAGGGGCAAACACTAGAGGATGTTACAAAAGATCTAAAGGTGGGAGGGGGGGGGACAAAGCACCACTTACCTCCCTATATCTCACTCTCTGGACCTCTCCCAAGCATCAGTCTCAGCATGGAAAGGGGGAAACAAACCTCAGCGTGTGCATGAGCACACACACACTCTTCCCCTTACGAGAAGCATCTCCAAGGCTCATGGCTTGCGAAAAGGAGGACAGACCCCACTGTCTTTCTGCTTGTCACCCCCAGGACTCCAAGGTTCATGGCTTGCAGAAATAATGGAGGACAAAGCATTCTCTCCCTCTCTGCATTTCACCCCCCAAGACCCCCCAGGCCCATAGCTTGCAGAAATGGAAGACAAAGCATTCTCTTTCTCTGCCTTTCCCCCCCCCAGGACCCCCCAGCCTTATAGCTTGCAGAAATGGAGGACAAAGCATTCTCTCTCTTTCTGCATTTCACCTCCCAAGACCCCCCAAGCCCATAGCTTGCAGAAATGCAGGACAAAGCATTCTCTCTCTATGCCTTTCACCCCCCAGGACCCCCCAGGCCCATAGCTTGCAGAAATGGAGGACAAAGCATTCTCTCTCTCTCTGCCTTTCACTCCCAAGACTTCCAGGCAAAACGGGGTACAAGCCTGGGCATAATTTCTGTATGTTCCTTTCCTCAGCAAGTCAGCAGCAGCTGCGCGGGAAGGCAGAGAGGGAAACAGATACACACACACACACACACACACACACATGAGGGAGAAAGGAGGAGAGGAGGAAATGAGAGCCGGCACCGGGGCTTCAAACAGGGAGCCGTTACAAGGCTACAGAGGAAGGTGGGCACTTCTTCTTTCACAAATTTTTTTTAGCATTAACTCATTGACCCTTCCATAAGTCTACCCAGGATTTTGGAGTTCATTTTGGGGCATAAATTTTTCGTCTTATAGTCGAGTATATACGGTAACTGAGCACTTAAGTTAGAATCGTATGAGCCATTGTATTCAACATCACCATGTGATGTGAGAGCTGGTCAATGAAGAAAGTGAGCAAGCAGAAAATCAACTCATTTGAGATGTGGTGCTGGAGAAGAGTGCTGAGGATACCATGGATGACCAAAAAGACAAAAAATTGGTCCTTTAATAGATCAAGTCTGAAATCTCTCTAGAAGCCAAGATGATCAAACTGAGGCTGTTGTATGTTGGTACCATGATGAGATAGAAATAATTAGAAAAGACAATAATGCTAGGAAAGGTAGACAGGAATAGAAAGAGAGGAAGATCACATACCAAATGGATGGACTCAGTTAGAGGGTCACGACTCTGAGTTTGCAGGACCTGAGCAGAGCAGTTGAAGAGAGGCCCAGGAGGTGTTTCATCCATGGGGCCACCATGAGTCAGGATCAATTCAAGGACACTTAACAACAACAACTGACCTTTTACAGAAAAAAAAAACAGGAAGGAAGTCAAGCCTCAAAACAGTGTTGTCTATATCCACAAATAATTACTTAAGAGGGGAAAGATACCTGGGTTCTCCTTGCTATCTAGTACCCCCTAGTTACTTACTGATGCTCACTTCCAAAATGGAATTTTAAGAGCTGGTTCTGGCACAAAACTGTTGAATTCAAATTTATCAAGGATAATTTGATCCATTTAGGCATAAAGGAAGACAATGGCTGGATTCTTGTTGGTTACATACATGCATATAACCTAACATGCATACGTTCTTTTTTAAGCCAGTGTGATAGAAGCTATCCATCAGCTTCTTATGGAATGATTCTCCCACCTTCGATTGCTACAAAAGGTGCATGTGCTTCTGTGTGCAAAGAGATCTTGTAGCACCTTTGAGACTAACTGAAAGAGAGAAGTTGGTAGCATGAGCTTCCCCAGATTTGAGTCTATCTCCTCAGATGCTTTTCAGTGGCTGGGGTTATGGGGCAGCTGGGGGAAAAGAGCAGCATACTTTCTGAAAATCCAAGAAAGGGAGAGCTACTGTTTCTTTCTAGCTACAGAAGTACAACTAGCTGCTGCCCAGGCGGCCATTGTTCTTTGCCAGCCACTAAATTAAGGGTTGTGCTAGTATAATTGGTTTGGTTTTTTGTTTTGTTTTTACATGGTGCAAGGAGGTATCCAGTATCCTGACATGCTAGGCTGCACAATGGATAACAGATGATGAACTGGTATAGATCTTCCCTCTCCAACCCTGATGGCCACTATTTGACTGCAGAGATACACCTGGAAAGTTTCCTCATGCCACTGTATTTTGGAAGAAGGGTAGGAAACTTCTTTCACTCCAAGGTCCAAATGCAGAGAAGTTCTCAAAAGCCACATTTCAATCGAAGGTGGGGGCAAAGGCAAAAAAGTATGGAACCAAAACTACCAATATATTTCTGGTTCATTTTCTTCCTACCAGAAGCTAAATCTCAGGAAGCTTGGGATTTCAATATTTTACAATGGATAAACCAACATGGTGAATGTGGGGAACCAGAAAATTGTGATGACAAACAGAGCATGGAATACATGGGTCCCAGGAAAGCCAGATTCAGCTTCAGGACCTGGGATTCACCACCAGTGGTGACTAATAGCTGCACCCATGTCAGTAGGGTGGTAGAATAACACTGGGCTATCTAAGGTGCTGAATCTGTTTTGGAGATGTGGTTCAGTAATTTGACTAGTTCATTTAAAGTTCAGTCTTTAAAACTCAGAATAGATTTATCCCACTGAGATGGAAACCACCAACTAACATTGTTCTCTTCCCTCAAAACACACACAGAGAGAAAGACAGACAGACTCGCACACCATTCTTTATGAATCTTAAGTAAGAAGCAGGTAGTGGCATTCACTCAGTGCAACTAATCAGAAATCACTTTTACATTTTGGGTGTCTGTCTCCCACTACAGCTTCTTTCAAAAGGTATTATGGCTCAGGCAGAGCTTGTCCTTGCTCTTCTCACAAAAGCTGCTAGGGATTACCAAGTGAACTCTTAGCATGCTGAAAAGATCCAAAGGAAGTAAAAGAGAATCTGTCCAGTTTTAATGATATATTTCTCTTGGGAGGAAAGCAGGCATTACTAGCCAAGGCATTTATCTTATTGACCCCTTTAGAGGAATAAAAAGGGTGAGGAGTCTCAAATAGATTATCATTCTGACTCTGGGAAACTCACAAGGACAACATTTGAAGGTCTGTATTCACTTAATCATTGAGGGGAGGGCAAAGAAGCAGAGTAATTTAAGATGGATTTCTGAACTATAAAATTGCATTTAATTTTACTGTTGCTGTGAATGTTAGTATGAGAAATGGAACCAGAAATTTATGTATATAGGGCACCAATAGCTTTACTTCAATGATTTGCTTCTGTGGAATTCACCTGACAACACAACGATTCTTTATCGCTTGCTGAACATGTCTTATTATGCAAAGCGCTTTGTGCTTATCATATCCAGCTAATCTTCATGCTAGTCTTGCATGATCATTATAATTCCTATGAGATTTCACAAACAGAAAAATGAAGTTTAGAGAGATAACTAATACTCCATTGCTACTTAATCAGAAGTTGAGCTGTTCTGATTTTCTATGTCAGGGATATGTAACCACTTTGGGCAAATCCCAGAACTCTAAAACAAATCAGGTGATTTGGACTGATTCAGATCAGGTACAAAGCAGGGCAGATCAGCTTGATTCAGATCCAGAGGGAAGATGAGCTTGGTCCAAAGCATTTTGGATCAATTCAAGGGAGTGGGTGGGTAGACAATGTGTCTACAATTACATCAGATAAGGAAAACATCAGAGTAAAGTGATGAGGAAGGAGGAGAACCTGATTCTGCTCAGTGATTGCTCCAGTTTTCAATTTGGAGCAACTCTCCAAACATAATGCTGGGGGTGGGGGGTGAGACTGTGTGAAATCACTGAATTTCACATACTTGCTTTTCCCCAGCAGATTTCTGCTCTTTTTTGAGATTTACTTGGTAAATCTCCTCCTTTGTTGTCCAGCTAATGCCAGCTTTGTTGTGTCTCAGTGGAGAATTTTCTCCTCTTTATTTTTTCTCTCTTTTCACATACACTGCATCTATGAATGTGTCAGCTATGTTTAAAAACTTAGCCTGGAATTGTGTTAGTGATTTATGCACATAGCAGTTTTTGCATGGGTTGTGGGGGGACAGTCTCTAGTACTTTGCACCCTGCCCCATACCTCCCTCTTAGCAGTTGTTAAGCCCCAGGGGTTTGCCATTGCGGCTGGTTACAAGTGGCAGGGGGGAGACAATTGGATGGAGAAGGAGGATGTTGGCCTTGGCTCTGAAGGATGAACTCCATATTTCCCCTTCACAAGTGAAATGAGCCAAATCTTCCTTTGAGCTGTTTCCTCTCCTCCCCACAGGAAATATCTGTAGCAGCAGCAACTGGTAGGACCTATTCACTTGTGAAGGAGTTAATATGCCTTCCAAATTCAGGAACTTGTATAGAAGGCCCAAAACACTTTAGCTGCTTTCATGTACAATTTCAGTAGCCTCTTTTTCAGTGCAAACCACTGTGACCAGATCATAGCTGGCAGACCAGATAAAGCTGGGCAAAGGCACTCATGGCCACCCCATCAATCAATCAATCTAGGCTTTTTCTTTTCTCAACCAATAAACTGTGTCAAATCAAATGGACTGAACCTCAGACTGCTTCAATTTGACCCTGCAGGCAAGGAACAGCATTTCATTGCTAATCATCTATATTGATTATCATTTTTAAGATAATTTGAAAAATAATGAATTCATTCTTGAGAAAGGAACATTACTTATAATCACAACGTTTGTATTTCCAGAAAGAAGAGAATGACAAATATATGGAATATGTTAGGGCAGGTCATTTCTGTTTAAGAGTAAAACCACATCATTTCACAAGTTTATATGAGACTTGAATAGCATCAGAAGTGGATAACATAAGTTATTATTAGCATGATATAAATGCATATTTAATGTATCAAAACATATACATAAGTATTAGCATAATCATCTCTCTTTTTCTATCTTTTAAAGGAAATTCAGCTTCAATATTGGTCAGTGTTGTTCATATTCTCTTTATTTGAATGAATATAATGTAAGCTCAAGGGATACACCAGGGCAGGAATAGATTGTTCAGAAGTGGAGATAATTCAGAAAGTGCCCATATGAATTGCTCCCAAACTCAAGACTATCCTAGCTGAATAATTTGGTATGTGTAGCTAATTCCTTCCTTATACTCTGCAACTTGAATCATCCCCCCCAAAAAAAATCATCACATAAAAAAAGAGGCGGCATGTTTGGTTGTTTGTTTTTCTGTCACTGGATTGTTCAGTGTCATTGAAGGCCTCAAGTAAACCCATCATAGTATGAAGGGACAGTATCTATGTGGGTCAGAGATTAAACAGCGCAAGCAGCTGTGAATTCACTGAGAGGGAATTCAGGTCCAGAGATTGAAAATGTCTCCCTTTTCCCCCTGCTGTCAAAGTTTATATGCACCCATTGAATACTCAAGCTGGATGAGATGGTGGAGATGAGATCCAGATGGTTAACCATTTTGGGGGGGGGGGGAGACAAGGGAGCATATTTGAGGGCATTGTCTTCCTGGCAGGACTGAGCATTTATAGAAAACGTTTCATGTCTTCAAAACCCTGTGGGTAATCCTTCTAACAAGGGGCTGTCCTTGAGAAACAGCAGCTTGCTTAAGGCTACCTAAGGACATTGCAGCTGAGCTGATATTTGACCTGGAGGTTTTCCTGAAAACATAGGGCCTGAACAGACAGGCCAAAATAAAACTGCTTTGGGTCACTTTGGAGGTATGCTGTTTAAATGCTGCATGTGTCCTAAGAGGCCTGAATCAATGCCAAAACCACGCTCCAGTCCTAAGGACTCAAGTGCAGCTTTGGCACAGATTCTGGCTTCTTAAAATGAGTGTGTCATGTAAACAGCATACCTCCAAAGTGACCTGAAGCAGCTTTATTTTGGTCTGTCTGTTCGGGCCCATAGTTTAGCTTACACTAAGGGTTCTCCAGGTGTTGTTAGACTGCAACCCCATCAGACCTAGCCAACATAGCTAGTTGTGAGGAATTTCAGGAGTTGCAATGACATTTGGAGGGCCACACTTTCCCTAATCCAGGTTTACACATTTTAGTGCAATCCTATATATGTTTACATGGAAGAAAGTTGGATCTATGGCTGCTGCCACACTGCAGAATTAATGCAGACTTGCACCATTTTAACTGTCATGGCTCCATCTTAGGAAATCCTGAGATTTTTAGTTTGCCGTGGCACCAGAGCTCTCTGACGGAGAATGCTAAATATCTCACAAAACTACAAATCCCAGAATTCCATAGCATTGAGCTATGGCAGATAGAACATTGCCAATAATTCTGCAGTGTAGTTTTCAAGTGAATTCATATATCTTGTTCTTGTAGATACTGGATGTACATGGACAGGAGATGGCAAATTACATCTCTAATCTGTATATGTTCATTCAAACTGAAAGGGGTCCTATTCCTGTTCCAAATTATATACTTCAAAATGGCTCTCTCCACATGTTCAGAACCTTGCAGGAGATACCAAAGCTCCACACTAATTTATGCAAAGATGCCTAGACCCCTGGGGTGAGGAACATGTGGACCTCCACATGTTGTTGGACTGCAGCTCCCATCAGCCTTGCCTGAATAACCACGGATGAGAAGTGGTGATGAGAGTAATAGTCCAGAAATATCCATTCCCCATCCATGCATATCCAATAGCTACTGAATACAGTGAGTCCTTGGTATCCTCTGGGGTTTGGTTCCAGGACTCCTCGTGGATACCAAAATCCATGGATGCTCAAGTCCCATTAAATACAATGGCATAGTGAAATGGTGCCCCTTATATAAAATGGCAAAATAAAGGTTTGCTTTGGGGAATTTATGTATACGTATTTAATATTTTCAATCTGTGGTTGGCTGAATACATGGATAAAGAATCAGTGAATAAGGAGGGCCAATTGTACTTGAACTGGACTGCACAGCAGCTTATCTCACTTCTGTTTCATGCAGAATTGGCATAGACTGAACACATTCGAGAGCCAGCATGGCGTAGTGGTTTGAGCACTGGACAAGGACTGTGGTTCAAATCCTTGCTTAGCAATGGAAACCTGCTGGGTGAGTTTGGGCAAGTCATATACTCTCTTGGCCTCAGAGGAAGGTAAAGGCAAACTCTCTTTGAACATGAAGTCAAAGGCTTTCACAGTCGGCATCCATATTTTTTGTGGGTTTTTCAGGCTATGTGGCCATGTTCTGGAAGAGTTTGTTCCTGACATTATGCCAACATCTGTGGCTGGCATCTTCAGGGAATGAAGATGCCAGTCACAGATGCTGGCAAAAGTCAGGAATGAACTCTTCTAGAACATGGCCACTTAGCCCAAAAAACCCACAAAAATTATCCCTCTAAATAAATCTTGCCAAGAAAATCCCATGAAAATCCCAAGGGTCACCTAAGGCACACTTGAAAGCACACAACCACAGAACATTCACCACTTATACATTCACACACAGAGAAAGAGCCTATATCAGGAATACTGTGATGTCTTCTTGCAATGATGTGTACAAATACATACCTTAAAACAAAGCTGGCCTACTTATTTTTGCAGTTAATTCCCAGACTTGTGGGCTAAATGGGAGTGAGTTGTTTTTGGACTGGACTGGTGTTTTTTAATCAGTGAGTGTTGGTGTTGTTTTAAATTAGACTCAGAGTTCTTAATAACATAATAAAGAACTGCTAGTGCCAGCACATAATAAATAGATTTTGACAGTGCTAGACCCCATTCCTAAAGAGTCATGGGACATTGCCCTGTCCTTGAATGTACTCTGAGCTATGAGCATAAAGTATGTCTTAATGCCAGAGCCCTCTGAATAAGCTTTCTCCTTTACAGGAATAAGGGGAACCCCTTCTTGCTGGAAACATTAATGGTCTCACAGGAACACAAGATTTTGAGAATAAAACACTAGGATGAGAAAATATATTGCCTCTTGGAGTGATGGGAGAAGTTTTAAAGAGCAGAAGACCATCATTTGGGAGAAGAGGCAGACTCTTTGCTTTCTCCTTGTTTATTTTAAGGATTTTCAAGTCAAGGCAGACTCTGAGATCATTCAGATGTCTTTTTTGTGTGTGCAACAATGTGAATAATCTCATTTATGTATTCAAGGTTTGTTATTTACAATATGGAACTTCATTGATGCTCATCTCTCAGGTTCAGCTGCTCAGACATGCAACTATTCAAATAAAATGGAGTTGATGATGCAAATGTATCCAGAACATGTTCAAGGTATGCAGTGTTTTATCCCAGGTCTATTGTTGTCTATTTGGGTTGGTTATTCACACTACCAATGACATGGATCTTTTAAAAAAACACTCAGGGAAAAACCTGATATCGATTATCCTGGATTAAGTGGCTTTTTTGGCACAACCCCCACCCACCCAGGGATGCCATATCCCACCTGTAGGCAGGGCAATCTCGCTTTGGCCGGTGCCGTCCCGGTCCCGGTCCGTTTTGGCACCAAGACCGGGACGGCACCACCCGCGGCCACCTCCACCCCCGCGTGTGCCGCGGGGTCCTCCAAGCTGAGGCCTGGAGCGCTCTCCGCGGTCGAGCTCCGGCCCGCGAGAACGCTCCCTCCCAGGCCACAGCGAGGCCTTGGAGGAGCTCCGCAATCCGGGGTCCTCCAGGCCTCTGCAAGGCCGGGGGGAGGAGGCCACTTGGCACCTGGCAATGCCGCATGCCAAGGCCCCCACCCTTCCCGGCCTGGAGCAGGCCTAGACTCCTCCCAGGCCGGAGGAGGAGGAGGCCCTTGGCACCGCGGTGATTGCCGCGATGCGCAATCGCGCCCCGCCCTTTCCCGGCCTGGGAGCGGCCTAACTCCTCCCAGCCGGAGGAGGAGGAGGCCGCTTGGCACCCACGGCATCGCCACAATGCCACGGCCCCCGGCGCCCTTCCCAGGGAGCAGCCTAGACTTCCTCCCAACCGGAGGAGAGGAGGAGGACAAGGTTTAAAAATGTAGGATCTTTTTTTAAATTTCCTGGCCAGGAATTTTTTTTAAAAATCCTACATTTTCAAACCTTGTCCTACATTTGTCCCGGTTGGGAGGTCCTCAGGTATGGGCAACCCACCCCCCCCCCCACCAAATTGCATGCATTCAGGATGTGTGTGAGCAATGGAGATTTAAATTGGATTCATCCTGGATTATTTTCACACCGTAATAAATGTGTCCCAATAATTAATGTAGCTAGGGACTTCCAACCACTGTTCAGTATGTAAGTAGTTTTAATACAAAATACAAAAGAACTAAGAGACATGGCGTGTAGGTTAGTGATAGAGTGCATATCTGGAATGTAGAAAGATGCTGGTTCAGTCCCTTGTATCTCAGGAAGCCTGAGGGAAAATTTTGGGGTGAAAGCTACATGCAGATTAGAACTGGGCTAGATGGAGCAATGGCCGGGCTCGGGTCCAAGGTAATAAGGTAAGCATTCCTAAGTAATTAGGTTCCCTGAAGGCCAATAGACAACATTATAATGCAAGGAATGAGTGGGGTGTGCAGTGCAATGTTCCACATATTCTCACCTCCTTATAAAGTGCTCCAGAGAATTGCAAGCAGCTCTGCCCACCAATTGGGGCATTCCCTCCTGTCCCCCAGCCTTCGTTTTCAGTGTGGCATGCAACAGCTAACTGAAAGATTGGCTGAGTTGTCATCTCTAATTTTCTGATCCTCAGAATGTTGTCAATTTAATCTCTCTGTAAATATCATGATATAGATAGAGTTGCATTTCTGTACGGTCGGATCCCCTCCTCCTATATGCGTACCTTTCAATGGCCCCTTTTGCCTCATTCCTGTCCAGCACTCACCACCGCAGTGTCAGAGAAACAGATATGCAGGCATTGCAGGCATCCACAGTTAGCAAAGCCACGACAGTGAAACCCTTTACATCCACCCAATCACCCAACTCATCTTCTCTCTTCTCTAGCTGAAGTTTTTGGCAGCATTGGCATTGGGAGGTGGTGAAGGTGAGCTGGAAAACACAGATTTTTTGCTGTTGGGCTGCAGCAGTATGTCCACAGTAACAATCCAATAAACAAATGTGAGCTGGCAGAGTAAACTCTGCTGTAGCCAATCCTATCATAGGCAAGAGAAACAAAACTCCCTCAGAATCCCTTACAGTGAAAAGGGAGGGTGCAGATAAACCTACTCCACCAGGTAGTCTCAGCTATATATTTCACCTATATTTATTGTTTATTTCACTTATACATATTGATTTTTTTTTTGAGTGTAGCAACCTTTCCCTATTATTTCCATCTATTTCCTACCTCTGGTATCAACATACCAAGTACAAAAAGGTAATGTCGAAAGCACACGCACGTCATCAACTGAAGTATCCCAATATTTGGTTGTTGTTGTTGTTGTGTTACTTTAGTCATTTCCAACTTAGACAACTCTAAGGCAAAAATTTATTCATTAATATGTCTTTACTTAGTGCATCCACATGCTACTTTTTTTTCTACCAAGGCATCCTGTCAATATAATACAAGAAAAAGAAGAAGGAAGGAAGGAAGGAAGGAAGGAGGAAAGAAGAAGGTTCAGGAACCATGGCCCAAAACTCACTGATACTGAACCTCCAGACTTCTACAACACTTTATTCCAGTTGCTAGCACATCAAACTGAAAAATATGCAAATTAATATTGGTTTTAAATAGGTCAAACCAGAAGTTTAAATTCCATTCACATACCAGCATAAACGCTCTGCCTAATTGGAAAAAGCACTCTCCTCATGGAAATTAAGGACATAGCAAGCTAAAGGGCGAAATGCATATATTTAAAGTCTAATATTTATGTCCCCTCCCACTTGAACACTTACTTCATTGCCCGCCTTCCTCCTCCCACCCTTCCTAATACCATGGATGTTTTGACTTGTCTCATTCAGACTTCCATCTGCCTTCCTTTCTAGGAGCCAAAAACACACTGCTTTAGTTTCACCCCGACCCAACATCCACAGACTCAGGCAATGACAAATGAACCTCCATGGGATATATCTACTGCTCCTATTTATTTAGACTGCCATGTCAACTAGCTCACTTGGTTTTGTAAAAGAATGTTACAAAAATCCTCAGTCAACAAGGAAGAAGGTAACACTGCACAATCTTATGTGAGCAGAAAATTTGGTATGAGAAGCAAAACACTACAAAAAGGAGGGGGAGTTAAACATTCAGCAATTTTTTTACTCAGAAACAGTAACATGGACAATATTAAATGAACACTCCAAGTCATGAAAGCCTTGCATAAGGAACAAAACATTTTGAATCTAATAAAGAGCAGTTTAAAGGCTTTCTTCCAAAAGGCATCCAGGAATTCCCATCACCACCATCTTTTGAGCTTGTTCCCACTAGGGGAAACCCCGCGTTCGTGATCGATTTCATTAGGCAGCGTGCCCATTAGGATTCGGTTTAAATCTAGACCAGTTCTAGACCACCCGGAATCGTTCCCACAAGAAATCGAATCCAGAAGCGGGTTAAAATTTAAATCCGTGTTTTCCTCATTTACGCGTGTAAAAAAAACCTAGGGTCTCCTACCTAGTGTTTTTCCCTTGATTCGAGTTAGGAACCGGAGTATTTAGATGAGAACGATAGCATTTGAATCGGGCTAGAAGGATGGGAGGAGCTGACTGCGATGGGGGCTGCATTTGGGGGAGTTCCCTTTCTGTCCCCATCCGTCGTGGCTGTCGCCATTTTTTCTTCCCCACCCCTTTGTTCGTGTGGTCTTCAATAAGGATAAGGATTATTTTTATTTTTTATTTAATGGTTTACAGGCGCTTATCTCTTCAGCGCTTAAGCGCCTGAAGTCTCGGCTGCTCAAACGCCTGCATCGCAAAGGACTACAAGCTTCTCCCGGTGGAGTGATTGCAACCTTCCCCCTGTGTGGGGAGAGCCCATTTCTAACGAGGAGAGGCAAGAAGGAAGGCTCCTCTAAGAACCATTCCCTGCCCGCTTGGACTCGGATCTCGCCCAGCAGGGAAGGGAAGGCTCCTCACGAGGAGGCACTGATCCGCCCGGCAGGGAAGGGCTCTGATCAATGGGGGGGGGGGATAGAGCTGTCTCCCCACTTTCTCAAACGGAATCTGCCTTCCTCCAACCCTAGAAAGAGAACTTTGGGAAGAGTCTCCCTCCCTGTTTTGCACAGAAGCCTCCCCCATTCATCTGAGGGCTCTGTCAAGGGATTTCTCCCTGACTGTCTTGGTGGGAGACATGAACAAAACCTATCCCATAGTTCCTCTGGCAAACGTTCGGTTTCCTACTAATAAATTCGCTTTGCCACAAGCCCCCCCTTCATCCTCTGGCTCTGTCAAGGGATTCTGCCTGACTGTCTTGGTGGGAGACATGAAGAAAACCTATCCCATAGTTCCTCTGGCAAGAGCTTGGTTTCCTGCTAATAAATTCGCTTTGCCACAAGCTCCCCCCTTCATCTCTGGGCTCTGTCAAGGATTCTGCTCTGACTGTCTGGTGGGAGACGGAAGAAAACCTATCCCATAGTTTCCTCTGGAAAGAGCTTGGGTTTCCTAATAATAATCGCTTTGCACAAGCTCCCCCCTTCATCTCTGGGCTCTGTCAAGGATTCTGCCTGATGTCTTGGTGGGAGACATGAGAAAAACACCATAGTTCCGCTGGAAAGATCTGGGTTTCCTACTAAATTCGGAGGGAAAATTATATAAGGCTGACAGCGCTTATGACATTTGATCGTTTAAGCGCCTTGTTTCATTTAAAAAAAAACCGCCAAAATAAATCGAACATAAACGGTCCACAGAGATGGAAACGATGTCACAGATAAATCGATTCCGATTAATGCGGGTTAACATTACGTCATTCTACGTGTATTGATTGACAACTCCAAATAAGGTATGGAGAGAAGAATCGCTTATTTAAACACCGATTCATGCCAAGTGAGAACGCTACTGAACGCTGCAGGTAAAAAATCCGAATTAAACAAGCAGATGGGACGATGAATAAAGCGATTCTGAAAGCGGGATAACAACTGTGTATTTTAATTCAATTTTATTAAAACGTTTTATTTTAATTCGTATCAAAATCCTAAGTGGAACAAGCTCTTTGCTAGCTAGCCTCCACTTATGAGCTCAGTCTGATGGCCAAATATATAGATCTACATTTTTGAAATGCTGCTGGGAGCGGGTTGGGCAGGATATCTGGCTTTCCCCTTCCTCTTTTTTGCGGTTTGCACATGCTCAATAAGGGAGTTTGGAAGCAGCTGCAATTACTTGCCTGTTGTATTCAGGCACACACGGTAAAGTAGGACTGTCTAGAAAAGAATCCCCTTCTTTTTCCAGCTCAAGCTTTGTTATTTCATTGTTACTGCAGACCTGCTGCTGCAGCCCAACACCAAATTCGCCATCCCTCCTTCACCATTTTTCTATTAAATTGTTAAAAGAACTTTCCAGCTCGACAGAGAAAAGGGGAGGCTGGCAGACATAGAAACATTTGTACAAAGGCATGTTTTTGCCAGGGGCTTTGCTAAGTGTGATATGTCTTTTATTTCAGGTCCCAAAAAGGTGTGAAATACTGTTAAAATGGGCAATGGAGCCCTCTGGAGGAGCATTACCCATTTTAAGCATTTCTTGCAACAATTGGGGGCTTAAGGGGAGAATGTATGTTATTAAGGCGTAGTATACTACACATTCTCATCCTGCTCTAAAGAGAAATTGAAAACTGCTAGCTGGTGATTCAATTAGATCTCTCTCATGTGATACCATACACTTCAACGTTGCACAGATGACAACCAGGATACACAACACAGAACAACATGACAGTGTGATTAAAAGGGTATTGGCCAGTAAGAAGAGGGCAAAGTTTCTTAAGGAGAAAAATACACACCCCCCCACCACCATTTAAGTAATGAAACCCGGAATATATGATACACGAGTTTAGAAAAGGTTGAAACAAACAAAGGTGCCTATTGGGAAAGGCAACTCTCACCCTCTCCTCTCATTTCTATCAGCTGAATTGAGGGAGGACAAACAGCTTAGCACTTGGAACTCAGTTTGCACCAGCCAAAGTAAGCCAAATGGGAAGTGTGGAGCAGAGAAGGACATTTTTAAAGCAGCTGGAAAAATGGAATGACCGATTTACTGGGGCCTTCCTTGCCAAGGGATAATTAGAGGATATGTAATCCATAAATCCTGTTGCTCTATTATACAGTAGATATGGCAATGTTGTTTGGGGAATTTAGGGTAAAACTGGAACAAACTATAGACACTAATTCAGCTATTTACTGCACCGTGTCACCTCCAGTCAAGGAGAAGATAAAGGTCGGGGGGGGGCAAATGAATATTTTATTCCCCACATTCCATATTGCAATAATGTAAAACTTTAGTTGAGTGTTTAGAAATAATTGTTTAGGCATCCAAAGAAAAAGGGGAAGGCAAAGGTATCAAAGGAAAGTGAACACAATAAATATAATGTTTCTAGTTATAAACACTTTTCAGAGTCTTACTCTTTGCAATATTAGAAATTAGGGGACTGAAAGAACATTGGGGATGGAATTCTTACTTGGGGTCTATGACCTCATTTTGTCCCCCCCCCCCCTTTATTTGTATGCTAAAAGTCACACTGCCCAGGACTGTCACACAGGAAATCTCTCTTTGTCCAGGGGAAGCCACAGTTGTGGGGCAGCCACTGAAGAGGCCTGTCTCTCTCATCAAATGCTGTTCACCCCTCCAGCCCTTGTTCTCTTCAAGGCTGATGCTCATGAGCTTTCCTCTGTTAGGACATTGTTTATAGATGCACACTTGCTCCACTGACCTAAACCCCAGGAACACAGCCAAGCAGAGAACGGATGTATTCAAATGTGAAACAATTGTCCCCTTTTCTTCTGCTGGTTAAATCATGAGACAGGTGGCGAGACAGAATGGCACAGATCCATGGGTGTGTGGGTGGGCATGTACAATGTACAGTACAGGAGCACTCTGCTTTGGTCAAACACCACTTGGGACAATCCTGAGCAAAAAGAGTGGGGGCTCAGAATTTGAATTTCACCCAGGGGGGTGAATTTGATGGAATACTGTGTAAATGGGGAGGGGGGACTATGTGGATGCATTTAGTATGCCAGCCTCTGCTTTTCTTTCACTGGGTTCTTTCAGTTCCTATTCATCCAATTAGCCAGAGACAAGGGGCTTCTGTACAGCAGCTAGCTAGGCTCTTGCCTCCACTGGCAGCACATTTCAGGGAGACTTGTTCCCCAGTGTGCCCCCTCCATTAATAATCTAGACAATTGTCCTCCCCCTCCCCACTGCCCTTTAACATACCCTAGCACTGGCATGGGCCCAGTCATGCAAATGGTACTTTGTCTCAGAGAAACCCTGGTGGAAGATTTTCTGATCCAGTTAGGTCCTGTATCATCTGTTTTCTTAGGCTGAGTAACAACCTTTTACATTTCCTCTGAAACAGAGGTGTTTACAGATAGTAACAAAATGTAGACCTCCTCAGGCACTGCAAGGACAGTGACACTTCCCCTCACCATTTTGAGAGGGGATGCAGAGAAAAACAGACCATTTGAACTTGCTAAGGGGGTAGCCCATGGCAAGATGTCAGGATGAAATTGGCCCGTTCCCATGCAGCTGTGTACCTCTAGAGATTGTTGGCTTGGGGGATATGATGTTGCTTTCCTCCCCCCCTCCCCAATTCCCTTGATTTGCTCCACACTCCAATCTCACCTACCTGAGAAGGAAGGCAAGATGTGACCCTCACCTACCACCCTATCTGCTTGAATTCTGGCAGCTGTTCCACTCCCCCAAGTAAGGGGTGAGGAACCAACACAAAGACCCTGGTTCCTGGGAGCCAGACCTTGCCCTAACAGCCCACTGTTCATGATGCTCCACCTGGACACCCTACATGACCACCCACAGTTCAGTATTCCAAATCACTGTTTCATGAGAATTCATAGGTACATGTGGATAGGTTCACTTTCTGCCCTCTTGTGCAGCTCAAGATCCTTTTTACCCATTTGGATGGCCCAAATATCTCAAAGAAAAAAGAAAAAGAAAAAGAAAAGATCATGAACTGTACTGTGACAGTTCTGCTGTTATCTTTGGCTTGAATGCACCATCCTCATTCACTTCCTTTGGTGGCCTGTGGGGGCAGGATGGGCTTTGGAATTTGGATTCCTGCTGTAGTGTGGCTGCAAATGTGCTTCCCCATAGCATGGGCATTGTGGATAGTCCCCAGATCTGTGGCATGGTTACATGGGCAGAGCTCTAGATTGGGTGGCATTTGGATCAAGCAGGCTTTATTAGACAGTGCTGCATGGATTCTGGATGCCTTCATATGGATCTCTAGAGTTATAGTGCAACATTCAAACCACTACACCTTGCTGGCTCTCAACATTTCTCTGCTGCATAACACCTGCTTTTGCATCACTTAGCACCAATAACATGATTTTGCATCACTTAGCACCAAATGAAGTCCTGATACAGAAGTGGAGCTCTTCAAGCATATGGTGGGCAAGGATATTATGCAGCCATGTGGCCTGAGGACTAAAGATCATCTTGAACAATCAGTGAGATTCATTATCCTGGGTTGTCCCATCATGCTGTTGAGCTCAAAATGTGAAAGTAGTTGGCACTCAGTTCAGCAGGGGAGTTCCCTTTGCAGTAAACTCAGGCAAAAGCAAATTGCTACAACCTCTCTTAGCTTATTAATATATGTTCTTATTAATAACTTTTGCCATCTTGACCACACTCTGTTGTTGCTTGGCCACAAGTCCCATTTTTCATCTGGATGACAGAACTGGGGGTATACTTACCAAATTTGCAGATGACACCAAATTAGGAGTACTGTAGCTAATACCCCAGAGGACAGGATCAAAATTCAAAATGACCTGAACAGACTAGAAAGCTGGGCCACTGGGCCAAAGCTAACAAAATCAAATTCAACACGGAGAAAGGCAAGGTACTGCACTTAAGAAAGAAAAATGAAATTAACAGATATAGGATGGGTGACACCTGGCTGAACAAGACTACATGTGAAAGAGATCTGGGAGTCCAAGTAGATCACAAATTGAACATGAGTCAACAGTGCGATGCGGCAGCTGAAAAGGCCAATGTGATTTTAGGCTGCATCAATAGAAGTATAGTGTCTAGATCAAGGGAAGTAATAGTGCCACTCTATTCTGCTCTGGTCAGGCACCACCTGGAATATTGTGTCCAGTTCTGGGCACCACAATTTAAAAAGGATGTTGAGAAATTGGAGTGTGTCCAAAGGAGGGCTACTAAAATGGTGAAGGGTCTGGAAACTGTGTCCTATGAGGAACGACTTAGGGAGCTGGGGATGTTTAGCATGGAGAAGAGAAGGTTAAGAGGTGATAAGATAGCCTTGTTTAAATACTTGAAGGGATGTCACATTGAGGAGGGAGCTAGCTTGTTTTCTGCTGCTCCAGAGACTAGGACCCAGAGCAATGGATGCAAACTGCAGGAAAAGAGATTCTGCCTCAATATTAGGGGGAACTTCCTGACAGTAAGGGCTGTTCGACAGTGGAACACACTCCCTCAGAGTGTGGTGGAGTCTCCTTCTTTGGAGATCTTTAAGCAGAGGCTGGATGGCCATCTGTCGGGGATGCTTTGATTGAGATTTCCTGCATGACAGGCCCTTGTGGTCTCTTCCAATTCTATGATTCTATGAAAGTTGGAAGGTAAGCACATGGACCTGAAATTAATTACACCATGGGTTCTTTCACAGCATACAATTATAGTGCTATCATAGCATTTCCTTTACACTCCCCCCCCCAGTCCTCTAATTTACCCTGTTCCTTTCCCTGCTGCAATGAGGCATCTCTATTCTACACAATTATAGCCCCATGCTTCCACTTTAACTTCCATGGCTCCATCCTATAAAATCCTGGAATTTGCAGTTTAGGAAGGGATATTTAGAATTCTCAGCCAGAGAGCTCTATTGCCTCCCCAAACGACAAGTCCCGGAATTTCATAGGATGCAACCATGGCAGTTAAGGTGGAAGCATAGTTCTCTAACTGGATAATGTGCAAGGACTAGCACATGTCCCCTGACTATCTGACTTTGGCAGTTTGTTTGGGTTCTTGTTTTGATGGAACTTTGGATATTCTGGGAGGTGGGTAGTATTCTTTTTTCCATGCCTTCTTTTGGAACATACATGATGATGTCCCCCGATATAGCAGTGGTAGTTAAAGAGCAGGCCTTTAGATGTTGCTAGAATGCAACTCCTGTTATTTTTCAACATTGGCCTCAATGAGTAGGGCTGTCATCCAGCATCAACTGGGAGTTATGACCACACCACATCAGGATAGTCACACTTTACTCCCAGTCCCAGTTGGTCCTCTGTCCTCCCACATTTCCTGCTGCTTTTTAAATTCCCCGCTTTTTCTTTGATCCTCCATCTTTTTTCTTTTGTCCTTAGCTTACTTCACTTACTGCTGACTGAATTCAATGTTCAAAAATAGTTTGCAGTTAATTAATTCAACGGAAGGGAGAGGAAATGAGAGGCGAGGGTGGCCCTTTCTAGTAGACTCAGGCAAAAGTAGACCACGGTGGCCTCTCTTAGCCTGTGTATTCTTCTTAATAACTTTTTAGTAATTTTTGCCATCTTGACCACACTGATGTTGCTTGGCCACATGCATCCCAGTTTTCATATGTGAAAGGAACATATGTTTTAACATAAAAGGTACTCCAATGTCATTTTAACAAACCAATTGGCCCCTCTCTTCCTTCCCCCTACCCTCCCCCAAAAGCACTCCAAATATGCCCATTTTTGCTTCTGAAATCCCCAGGAGCAGAACTTGTTCATTACAACAAGAGCCCTGTGCATTGTTTCCCCCTGTCCCCATAGACTAAGGTGTCCATCTACTTGCAGTTCTGATTCCCACTCACACATATACATCCAGGGCTGGTGTAACCCACAGTAGGTTCTGAGCTCAAGAAATTGTACCCCAGATCCCTGGAACATGTCCAGCTTTTATCTAGAGCCACAGACCAACCCACCCCCTTGGAGATTTCAAACATTCCCCACCACCTCCCAATGGACGTTTCTGACCCAGAGGGTTTGACTGATCAATTACTTTTATTTTTGTCAGCAGCATCACTAATGAAGACACACACAAACACACTAGCAATGGAAGTTGTGACTGCTGAGTATTATATTCCACCAGATGAACCCCAATGTCTGCCTTGTCAGTATGTTGAAGAAATCTGGCTGTTTCTTTTCAAGCTGTTCAACTGGCAAGCTATTATGGGAAGACCCCGAGGCCCATTTGTCTCATTTCTGTCTGCGCAGTATCTTAAGCATTGTGCTTTCCCATCAACAATCCACGAGACCATCATAATATCCACAGAGTGATATGGCCTTGTTCTTGCTCCCAGGCAAGGCCGTGAGAGCTCTTTCTTCTGTTCCTAAACTCCAGCTGTTTAGGAACTGAACCCTGGGAGGAATATCCTGCTCCATCCTGTATAGAAAAACATCCAGCACCACCTCAGTTTTCATTTAAATAGGAATGCATTTTTCTTCCCCCAAGGATGTGTGGGTGGAATTATTTTTAGCACAGAAGACACAGAAGCAAGAGGAGAATCAAGGAACTTGAATGGATAGACTTTTTGCAACAATGCCTGTTGCTTTTGAAGAATAGGAACCATAAGGCTGTTCCCAAGGAATGCCCAGGCCTGCGTGTCATAAGGATTGCCACGAGGCACCCTGAAGACATTCAGCTTTCTTGTCAGCCACTGTTATTAGGGTGGACATGCTAGGAACATGTGGATTCTCATGAGTGTGTGATTATTTTGTCCCTCTTTTCTGTTTCCATACTGTCAGAGGGTAGGGCGTTAATTCATACATCCCCCCCCCTGCAAATAGGATGGTGACTTCAAACATTTTTTGGATGTCCTGTACCAGTTTATATGTATAAGCAAAAATCTAGAAATAATTCCTATAATTTAAATAGAACTAAAATATCAATTTATTGGTGTGGAGAAAAATGCAAATTAAAAAAAAACAAGCCCCATATGAGCCTACCCAAGCTCTACAATCTTTGGAGAAGATACTTCTCTCAGCCCCACCACCTTTGCAGGGATGTTTGACAGGAAGACAGGGTAGAGTCTTCCCTGTGATAGCTCAGGCACTCAGGAATATTTTTCCTTGGGCGACTAGGCTGGCTCCCACTTTGCCATGGTCAGGTGAAGCCTTTTCTGTTCCATCAGGCATTTGAAAACAGATTGTTTCATGAACTTCATGTCATTGCAGTGCAGCATGACTTTAGATTGTATGGTGAGGCTATTTTTGAATCTTAAATGAAGAGGAAGTCCCAGATAATTCACTGGCTTTAACATCTCCAGACTCCATCTGCAAATGACCAACATATATAGGAGAGCAAGAATATGTCATGGAAGTTACAACTGGAATTTTTTTATTTCATAATATGATTCTCATTATCCCTTGGAACATCTTGTGTTTTAATATACAATTGTACTTGTGGTTTTAAAAGAAGCAATCTCAAGAGAGCAATTCTACTCTTCCCCGCAACAAAAAAAGAAAGAGAGAGAAAGAAAGAAAGAAAGAAAGAAAGAAAGAAAGAAAGAAAGAAGGGTGGCAGATGTTTCTTTCTAGGCTCTATAGGAATTCATCAGTTACAAACCTCATTTCTCTCTTCTAAGTGCAAATCTCAGAGTACTGGAATATCCCACATTTATATTTGCCACAAGGATGAGAATAATAATAAAAAGACTAACATCTTTATGTTTTTAAAACTACAACTGGTATGTGTTATTACCAGCTGAAAAGAGTATGAGATTCAAGGCATTCCCCACCAGCTAATATTCAGCACATATAAACTGTTATTAGAGTTCTTCCTTCTGAACAAATTGGCTAGACTTCTCCAAGGTTTTGAAGGATAAAGCTGTAAACCTAATCAGACTCACTTCTTCACATTTTGAGTCCAGTTTACCCCCTCTACAGAGCTAGCAAAAGATTTGATGGGGCCCTGAACAAAATACCATCCAGAGCCAACCCCACTCCCACATAGCTTAGGTCCAAATGCCAGATTTGATTTTGTAGTACAAACTTGGAAAATTCCACAAGTGGTGTTAGTTCATTCATCACCATCTATTTTTATTATTATTTTTACATTGGGCTACACCATATAACAGAGGAAGTAATGTGGAGGTATCTTTTTCTTAACATTTAACTGAAAAGCAATAGAGGGTATCTTCCCTTCTAGTTCAAAATCATTTGCTATCCCATAAGGCCATGGGTGGCAATCCAGAGGAAAGAGGTTAACCAATATGATCTCATAAAAGTAAACTATGAAACAAGATGAAAATACTGCAAGGAACTACTGAATTCAAAGAAGCATATTGCTCAAGGAAAGCAGCAAAGAGTTTTATCATATTGCTGAAACATAACTGTATTGAAAATCAGCAAGGCAGAGGTATCACACAATATTACTTGTGGAGTCTACTCATACTCTTCACATGATTGACACCGGCCCACACCACTGCTGCAAGCAGTGTCCTCTCAAACTCACATTAGATAAAGGAAAATTTAAGGATTGATACAACATTGCAAGGTGAAGTGACATGGGTCACAGAGAACAGCCACCATTGCAACCATCACTTTTGGATTTAACTCTTCATGTATTCTAAATGACATTGTTTGTATCACAAATTACTACAAACCATAACAGGCCACTAAAGGAACATTCAGAAGGTAAAAAAGGCCACAGTGGATGTGACATCATTAGACAATTAACTTGCCTAATTTTTTTTATTAATATTTTATTACTATTCAAGTAGCAGCCATGGGATGGGGATGCATTCAAGTTTGTGAGGACTCTGTCACATTCATAGTAAAAGCCACCCCTCCTTAAAGTTGCGATTCCCTCCAGGAAGGAAATAGGTTGCAGGGGGCAGGGTTCCATACTATACCGTGCAAGGAAAATAGAGCATCCTGTCTCCATCTGCTGCAGTCATGATCGCACACTCCACTGCTAAAACTGACCATATTAATTGTGACCAGGCAATTAACAGGATCTCTAATTTGGCCTTTAGTCACATGAAATCAGAGTCCCTGTAAGTATGTATGTGTATATATCTAAACATCGATGTACAGATATAGATATATAGATATATAAACACTACTTCTACAATTCTATGTGTGTGCTTTCTTCCTCTTTCCTGAACTGAGATAAAGTGGCAGAATTCTTTATACCATAATTGAGAATTCAATTATTTTCCTGCTCTGGACCATAAACCACAGTGAAACTATGGCTGCTACCACACTTCAAAATTAATACAGTTTGACACTGCTTTAACTCCATTCTATGGAATCCTGAGATTTGTAGTTTATTGTGGCACCAGAGCTCTCTGACAGAGAAGGTTAAATATCACACAAAACATCAAATCCTAGAATGCCATAGCACTGAGCCATGGCAGTTAACAGTGGTGTTAAACTGCATTAATTCTGCAGTGTAGCTGCACGTTACAATTAAAGAGTATATTCTCATTCTCATTTTCTTTCACTCACACTCAAAAAGGAAATGAGGGCCAAAAATAGAAAGTAGACTGGTCTTGGTTTGAGCATTTTTAAATGTGTCAGTAGTATAAACCTACTACAAAGCACTGTTAGAGTTATTCTGTAACACTTCAGAGTTTGAGGTTGTTTCCAGATGAAGAATTTATTGATTAACTGCAATGATTTGTTCACACACATGAGAGAAAGCACTCAACCATCTCTTTCATACTACACAATTACAGCATTTCCATACACAATTTAGCTGCCATGCTTGCAATCCTGGGATCAGTCATTTCTTGAGGGATGAAATAAGGGTGCAGTCATGGCAGTTAAAGAGTATGCAAATACTGTAAATGGGCAGTGTAAAAGAGGCCAACATCAATTAAGAATCCTCCCATGTCTTCCCAGGCATGCCTTCATTTACTTCAAAAAGCTCAAATATTTTGTACAAGGGTGGAAGAACAACACAGTCCCTACAGCTATAGATGCTTTTGCATTAATCTTTTTAAAGGGCCATGGCTTTAACAGGCACAAAAACATGACATTAGGCATGTGAAGCTATCATAGGTCAATATTCATTTGTGGTTCCTTTGTAGCAGACGTCAACAGCTTTTAATATATGAAACGTGGTAGTTTTAGGCCAAAATAAGTTATATATAATGCATTTTATGTTCCCAAAAATAAAAGATTGACTGTCAGTCTGTAAAGGGTGCTAATATTGCATTTTCAATTTTTTCTAAAAGTGGTGTGTGTGTGTGTGTGTGCGCGCACGCATATAAAAAAGGTGAAAATGGGATTCCCCCCTCCCCCATGGCTTCCAAATTTCTGGTGATTCGACATCTCTACTGGCAAGATATGTGATCCTGACTCTATCAAGTTTAAACTTCAGAGGCAATTAGGACACTTCTGACGTACAGGGTGAGGTCAAGGAATGCCAGCTTGGGGTAGTTATTTATTTAGACAATGGCTCCAGTGTAGAGAGTGGCTTTGCTGATTGTGCTATGCTGGGAGCCATTGTCCAAACAAGTAATTTTTTTCAAGGTTCTTTCAAGGAGAGAACAGGAGCTCATCTCCTCCTTTTCATGAGACTTCGCACACACCCTCAACATCTACCATAACACAAATGATCTCCAGCTTTCTCAGCAAGCTTGAAACTGGATGGAAGAACATCCTCACAGATACAATGAACTTCTGTATCACTGGGAGTGCCTGAGAGGTATAGCACAACATGAATATGCCCTGAACCTCGTCTAGGAGCCTTTAAAAGCACTGGCCAAGACCCTACAAAGGGTTATGTAGCATGAGTCTCCACACATGGGTTTACACACTTATTTTGTTATGCAGCTCTTGTATTGAATTGCATTGTAGAGTGTGTTGTAACTTGAACAACTGAATGTATACTAAAACGTGCAACTACGCATACTTCCGCAAGTATATGTGCATATATATATATATATATATATATATATGCCTCTCCATGCACAGCAGTGGTATATGCTTAACTCTACTGCTGCAACCTTGACCTAAAGAAGGCATCCCACATCAGACAAAAATCCCACTTTCCATGGCGAGTTTGCCCATGCATAAAACATCAATAGGGTTCTGGACACTATGGCAATAATGTGCACATACACATGTGCATGCACTTGCATATAAATTCACATTCATTCACACTGTCCTCAGTTACAAGCTTAGGAAAAACGGGCAGGGACTCAATATGCTTTCCCCTGCAGGGATGCTTAGCATGGTGAGTCTTGTGTCGAGTGAATTTATAGATGTAATTGTTGCAATAATTTAGCCTACTTCTTCTTTAAACCCAGGGCTGAAATATTAAGTAAAGGGATATAAAACTGCACTAGTGTGAATAATAATGGAACAGATGAAAAGAGAAATAGTGTCAAAGATGTGACTCTGCATTCAACCCAAAGCCCTGAATAATACCCAGTATGAACAGCAATAGACAAACATGTTTTCCCCATGAAAACACTGGTTGCAATAATATTTCAGCTGCTATTAAAGCAAATATGCTTTGCCAAAAGGCAACCTACACTTCTTACATAGATGTGCAATGTTTTACAAACACACAGCTCCCACAGAAACTTTGAAAGTTATTCTCTAATTGCACAAGACTGACAGATGCAGACCAACAGCTCCTTCAAAGAAAGGGATTCACATGACACAAGGCTGTTATTGGGTGGGTGGGTGGGGGTTAATGTCAAGGAGAACTGATGTATTCTGTCTGGTATACATATCTTCTGTCCACCAGTATAAGCCCCATGATAAGCAACCATTTTGGCAAGAAAACTATAGCTTGCAACTCACAGTGCTAGCAACTAGTGGCTTGAAGCCCTGAGCCTGCAATTGTTGACCTAGACCTCTTGGTCTTGGATACTACAAGAACGTCACATCATCTTGAGACTGAACCCACTGCCAATGGGCATCATACTCCAAGTGCCTCCTGCTTTTGAGCATGCAGCTCTCCAAGTCAGCTTTGTTATTCCTAGAGAATTTTCCTGCTGAACTACTTTTGCTTGACTGATCTGTAGCTGATGAAGAGAATTTAGAATCAGTGCTCTCCTCCAACCCTGAGACTTGTCTACTTGAAAGCCCATTAGCCATTGGTGGTGACTGCCTGGCAGGTCTGTTTGGTTCACTTTGGCTTTTAACCAAGCCAGGAATCCTCTCAAGGTAGGTTTTGCTTTTCTCCTGTTCTTTGTCTTTCTTAGCAGGAAGGGTTCTGTCTAGGTCAGTCTTTGAACTTTCCAACTCAATTCTAGCCAGCGGCCTGCCTGGAGTAGATGACATTATGGGTTCAATCGAAGAGCCTTGCCCATATTCATCCATATCATCAGCCAGGGTATCCAAATAGCTGCCAATAGAGATACTGTCCAACTTGTCATTAGGATCCTGAAGACTGTTCCAGCTGCCCCGCCGGGATGTCTCTTGACTCTCTACCAAGCTGTACTGGCTGCTGGTGAGACTGCTGCAGCGGCTGGTCAACATCCCTCTCTCCTCCAGTAGCCACTTCACGGCCTCAATGCCCTCATTCACAGCTACTAGCTGCTGCAAAATCTTGATATCAATTGCTCTGAGGTAGGCCTATGGAAGAAGAGATACAACACGGGGGTCAGGAAATCTAGAATAGACAACATTTTAGGAGGTGAGCTGGAGTGACTTTTTTTTTCTAGAGCACTGAGTAAAACAGTCCACTTCCAAAAGGGAGCATCAAACCTCTCTAATAATATGGATCTATACAACAATAGTGA
>NC_056525.1:76217419-76222373 GCF_019175285.1 Sceloporus undulatus | reverse complement strand
TAATGTTAACTGACTGAGGTGATTCCTGTCATCAGGCTACCCTCATTGCCAGGTGTATCCCCATCTCTTCCCAAGATCTATATTACCAATTCCTCCTATTCACAAGAAGGATTGTTTGCGGGTTTTTCAGGCTATGTGGCCATGTTCTAGCAGAGTTTCTTCCTGATGTTTCACCAGCATCATCAGGAAGAAACTCTGCTAGAACATGGCCACATAGCCCAAAAAACCCACAAAAAATATGGATGCTGGCCATGAAAGCCTTCGACTACACAAGAAGGATTGTTTGGAAGTTATAGGAGTCATTGATGAGCAAAGTCATTTACATTTTAAAGTAGCATGTAAGAAAGGGAAAGGCGGAGGAATTAGATTATTGAAAGGAAAACAAGAGAGAGCATAGCTTTCATGTATGTGACTGGGAAATTATTTAAGTCACTACCCCACTGACAAGAAAACACCTGCCACCTTAGCTGCTTTCTGCATTCTCATATTCCCAATTTTCTGAGGTAAAAGGTCTAGAATGCAGAAGTGTTGATTATAACATGGCCTCTGTGCCTTCTTCAATTGTAAATTACAGACATACCATTTGAGAATGGCACAAGCGCCCTTAGTTCTATTTTAATATGGCCACACTTTTCTGTATTGCTTGGGTACTCCCATTCTTGGAATCTAAACTATTAGATTTGTCTAAATCTCCTCCTTTCCTTTTTATACCCACCCCCCTCCTTCCCTCCCTCCTATATATCTTTCTTCTACAATCCCCAGTTGTACTATTGCTCGTCTCTTTGATAGCTTGTATTACCTCATCACAGTTATCATCCACAACAGAGAAGTAACTGCAATGCCCACCTAAATTTTTAAACAAATTTTATTTTAATTACTTCATCAAGAATTAAACTGAAACTAAAGGAAGAAAAATATACAGAAATCCTATGAGTCAATTTACTAGACAGAGAAAAATGGACAAAATGTAGTACAGTCAATGCAACAATAAGGAGAAGTTATTTCCATTCATTCTTCCATACACAGGTTCTTGACTATAAGGTTTGCAGTTCAATCTCACAGTTTTATTTCAACAGGCATATTCATTAGCACAAACCAGCTAATAACAACATTAACCTTAATCCAAACCATAATGAGGCAGAATTGGAAACATTGGCAGGAATCCTATATCATCCTCTATGTAGCATAAGTTTACATATACTTAACTACATAGCAGAATGTAACTACATGCAAATCTACAGCGCTATATAAATAAAGCATGATAATAATAATAACAACAACAACAACAACAGAAGTTCTAAGGAATTCTGTTAGTGAATTGCAATGATGCATAACAGGACACTTACAAACACTGGCACTCCCTAGCTGGTGTCCCAAAAGAACCAAAGTGCACCAGAACTGATGTGCATTGGTCCCATTGTGCATCCATCCCATTATGCATTGCTGTTGTTGTGTATTGTTCCCGATGTGCATCAGTCAATTTGCTGGCTCCTCTATATAGTAATAACAGCAGCCCTCTACTAGATATGGACTTTATGAAACTGCCCAATTCTAATTTCCATTAGCTCACTTATGAAGACATAACTCCCATACAGGATTCCAGCTCTTACATTTTAATGTGCTAGCTGGGGCAAAATCTGGAAGCTATAGTCCTGAAAAGTAACATTTTTAAAGTTCTGACTTATACTAGACCAAGTGGAAACTGTTTCTGTGTAACTGCTCATCATTGGTACCCATGCCACTTTCACCAAAAAACTTTCTTCATTGCACTGGCATGGCAAAGTTGAGACCTTTCTGTGTGCCAAGCAGCTAGAGACAAACAGTATTGAATGAACACATAGTTTCACATTCTTTGTTGCTGAAACAGCTGGTTACATGAATCAGCTCCAAGGTTTTATTTGTAGATTATGTGAGCTGCTTTGTTGCTCCTTCATGTTGCCAGCACAAGATTACAGGATGTAGCCACAAAAGGCAAAATAAAGGCAAGGATGTTGAAGAACTAACAAAGGAATCGTTTATAGAGGAGTTTGATTTATCACCCTTGATTCAAAAACTGCAGAATTAGGTAAATGATTCCAGCTGCACAAGAGGCCATTAAACTACTTGATGAGGCATGTGAGCACCATGGACAGAGGGAAATTGTCCAGACAGGGTAAAGCTTTTTTAAAAATTAATATGATCAGGAGGAAAGTCTTGCCTGATGACAAAGCACTCCACTGAAAACCAATCCCTAGGAAGTGGGAAAACTGAAAGCCATCAACTGAAAAGAAACTCAGGGGCCACTTCACACATTATGATTGTTGCAGATACCATTGCTTCTCAGAATAAATGGGAAAACTGTGGCCCTATATCTGTAAACATTTGTGCATATATATCTGGCAACCCTGCTCAAAACAAAGGTTATGGCATTCCAATTTTACATGTTTATTGCACAAAATGTGCACTACTTTTCTCTGCAACAACTGCAATATAAAAGGCTACTCTTTAAGATGTATATATAAATATATACATCTATCTTTTCTTTTAAATCAAAGTGAATAATACCAAATAGATAACCAAAACTGAGGAGTATCAATATTCACATGAAGGATCCCAATATAATCAATTGAAAATATTTAGTACCTGCTAGTTTTGTACCATATATAAATTATATATATAATCTTGTGTTGCCATACTCAGTCTAATCCTGGTTTTACAATCAAAAGTTGGTCATGATACATGAATGCTCATTTAACAGAAATTGGAAAGGATAATCACTTATTCACACACACCCCTTGATAATTCTCTACAATATGTTTGGGATTTCAAATTTCAAGCTATTACACAAGGGCTCAGGGTGGCAGACAAATATTTACAAACCAAACAGTTTGTGCTTCCCTAGCAGTTGGGTGGTTTGATCTGAGAAAAGGGAAGTCTGAATGAACAGATGGAGGAACTAAGGAAACACTTGTCCAGGAAGACTTTTAAAAAAAAATCAGGAAAAGACCAGAGAACAAATGGTTGGTCTACAGGACATGGATCTATAGTTCTATTTTTGAATAAAAGTAAATAAATAGCAGGTGTTCTTTAAAGAGCCATGCCTGTTTTGTAGTAGCAATGCCCAATGAGTGGCATAAATGTATTCCAGCTGTAGTTGGATAGCTAGTTTGGTACAAATAGTGAGGACTGACTTCAGAATTGTTTTCTAGAGCCTCCACAATGGAGGTGTTACAGTACCAAGTTTTAGAAGATATTACAAATAATGGTTTGTATTATCTCCTAAAAATTATTACTGTAATACCTTCATCATTATTAGTCTCAAGAAAGTAGAATGCAGATAAAGTTTGCATCAGAGAACATTAGGCTTTCTTGGACAGAACACAGTGAGAATGGACCCTACAGAATCAACAAAATGAAAGTGCTATGACATACCAAGAAAGAAGTCAAAGTAATTGAGAGCTGCAACAAGAAGAAAAGTGCCCATGGGTGGGGACTCATTGCTCAAGATTACAGAGGCACCTGTATGCCAGCCTGACAAGATGGATCAAGAAGTGTGTTGTCTTTACAGCACCCATATCCAGGATGTCACTGACAACTTGCCAAAACTCATCAAGAACATAGATTACTACCTTTTTCTCCTTATCCATATGGGCATCGACAAGACTGCCAAGAACACCTCTGAGCAGATCATCTCTGACTATGAAGCTTTGGGCAGGAAGCTAAAGGGGTCTGAGGTACAGGTGATAATCTCATCAATTCTGCCTGTAAAAGACAGAGGATTAGACAGAGGCAGGAAGATACTAAAAGTGAGCAGCTAGTTATGTAGATAGTGTAGATAGGAGAGGTTTGGCTTCTAGGATGGCATGTTTGGCATGACAAGTCTGATCAAGAGGGCTTTAAATTAAATCATTAAGGGGTTAGAGATAACAGCTCAAACATTAGCCCAAAAGACAAGCTCTAAACACATGAATTCTAGAGGAGAAGCTGAGGGAAGAATGTGATTCACATAAAAACTGACAGCAGATTAATAATTGAGAACAAACAAAGCTTCAAATATCTATAGGCCAATGCACAGAGTTTGGGAAATAAACAAGATGAGCTTGAAGTCCTAGCACAAGATAAATATGAGTTTGTAGGCATAACAGAAATCTGGTTGGATGACTCCCATGATTTGAATATTATAACTGAAGGGTATAACCTATTCAAAAAGAATAGATGTGGCAAAGAAGGAGAGGAGTAGCATCATATGTCAAAGACAAATTCACTTGTACAAAAACCCATGAGACTGATCAAGGTAGATCAGTTGAGAGCATTTGGAAAAAAATAAATGGAGAAATAAATACTGCAACATTGTGGCAAAGGTTTACTCTAGGCCACCAAACTAAGAAGAGATGGTAGATGGTGCTTTCAGAAGCAAATCTAAGAAATCTCAAAGATACAAAAACTAGTAGTTATTGGGGACTTCTATTACCCTGATATCTGCTGGAAGACTAAGGGGTGAAACAGACTGCTCCTTTCTGCCACCATCCAGGCAGCTTGGGAAGTTTACACACTGCACACTCCCAAGCCACTGGGAAGCTGCCCAGCCAGTTACACAGAGACAGCTTTAGGATGTTCCAGTGGTGTGGCATTTACGTGCCACACACTGCTGGAGCATCATGGAGCCAGCTTCCAGTGGTAGAACAGGCAGAAAACCTGGCTTTTTGCCACCCAAAATAAGGCGGCTTCAAGGTGGATTGAGGCAGTGGCATGTGATTGCTACAGCCTCAGTCCAGCTTTGGAAGGGGTAGCTTCAAGCCCCCCCTTCTGGCCATCTATTTCGCCCCTAACTTTAATAAGCATGGACTGTTGATCAAATTCCTTATGTCTTGCAGATAATTTCCTATTTCAAAATGGAAAGTACAAGATGATTGGTAATCCTTGACTTGAACCTAACCAATATACAAAGTAGTCAGTATTTTAGAGAGAGCTTAAG
>NC_056525.1:76188264-76217409 GCF_019175285.1 Sceloporus undulatus | reverse complement strand
AACACACTTAATAAAAATAAATACTGGAAAATATGGAGTTTAAAAACACACTTAATAAAAATAAATACTGGAAAATATGGAGTTTAAAAACACACTTAATAAAAATAAATACTGGAAAATATGGAGTTTAAGAACACACTTAATAAAAATAAATACTGGAAATGGGCACCCACCTCCTCCTCTTCATCTTCCTCCTCTTCATCCTCCTCCTCTTCATCCTCCTCCTCCTCGGCGCCAAAAAAGAGAAAAGGAAATGGCCCTCCGGAGCCTGGCTGGCCAATGGGGGCAGACTGGGGTTGAAACAGCCCCGCCCCGTCAGCTCTCACAGGCTCTGGCCTGGAGAAGGGGCGGGCTGTTCAGCCCCAGACTCAGGAGGAGGAAGTCCTCCTCATTAGCCCTGCGCGCGGCCCTGCAAGGGCGTGCACAGGGCCAGCGGAAGTGCCTGTGGCCCAGCACGGAGGAGGAGGAGGAGGTAGGTGGGCCGCAGAGGAGGGGAAAGAGGGCAGACTGCGCAGCCGCGCAGCACCCAAAAAAAAAGGGGTGGGGGAGGAGGAGGTGGGTGGCCGCTGCGGGAGCTCAAGGTGGAGGAGTGCCGCCCGGCCCGCAGCCAAGGCAAAATCCGGGCCCCCTACCAGGGAATTGATGCCACTACAGCAGCGGTGGTGGCGGCAGGACCGTGCTGGGGCTGGTCCTGCCACCTTGCCGGGCCGGATGTGGCCCGCGGGCCAGGGGTTGCTGGCGCCTGCTCTTGAGAGTGCAGGGTTAATATATTCAGAAAGAGGATTTCTCCTTCCAAGGCAGAGCCTGGGCAATGCATTTCTTCCTGTTTTGGGTGGTATTTGGATGGCCATTCATCTGGCCTAAATACCCTCAGGGCACCAGATCCAGTCTGATCTTAGAAGCTGTGCAGTGACTTGAAGGCACAGAAAGAGAGAGAGAGAGTTTGGGAACTGGTTACTTAAGAGATCACCTTCCACCTTACAGATTCTTTTGGTCCACAAATACACACATACTAGTGGCCATTCTAACACTAATCTAGTTCCTAGTTAGTAGACTTGGAGGTCAGACCTTTGTCTATTGGAGATTTTCTGGGAGATGGTTGGCAGGAAGGGAAGGTCACTTCAGTTGCTTTGCATTAGTTTACAAGACTATGCCCAAAGCAATTTGAGGCTCACCACTTGGAAATCTGGTCTTCAAAAGAAACCTATTGTGAGCTAGTGTATGCCAGACTGTTCTCCTTCCATATTGGTCAGCATCCTTGTAAAGAAAAGAAATCACCATTCAAAATTAAGCCTATGACATACAAAGCAGAATGCAATCTTCAAAACCTCCCAGTCATTCTGAAAGCTCAGAGACCTTAAGTGCATCTTTCTTAGGCTGGGCAGCAGGTGTATCCCTTAGGCAAAGTACCAATCAATGTGCGGAGGACTGAGAGATTGTTCCGCCTTATTTTCTGCCTGGGGAAACAATCTAAAGATAAACCCAGATTTCTCATTGTTCTCCATTTGATGCTGATTTCTGGGAAAATGGCATTTGAATGTCAAGTTTCAGATGGGAGTTAATCAAAACTACAAAAGGATGTTATTGGCCAGATGGTTTGGTTAAGTTAGTATTTATATTCCTGTTGTTTATTTCATGTTTTTTACATTCACATTCACAGGAACTTTGAGGAAGGCTGCTGATTGCCAGACTAGGACATCAAGTTAAGGAGTTTCTGTATATTTCTAGAATCCTGGAATAGCTGGATGAAACTGGAAGGCTTTTTTTCCCCAGTTTCCATCTATTTCCAACCATTTAACAGCATAATTTTGTACCTCTCCATTGAGAAGTTATCATTAAATTCAAAGGGTCTCACTCCCAAGTAAGTAGGTACGGGATTCAATGGTAGCTAGTAGCATTTCAGTAGTGGGACATCTGGCTTTTAGTTCAAACATTAAATGTCCTATCTAAGGTGCTGAACACTCCACAAAATAGGTTCGGCACCTGGAAGCATTTAACTATTGAGTTGAAATCCAGAGTGAATTGAGGGAAGCCACCAACTGCCACTGAGACTGATGCCCAAGTCAAAGATTTGTTGTATTATAGTACAACAAAATGAGCACCATATGCTATACTTGAAAACTTTGCTGAACATTTTCATTTCCAAAAAGAAATGCATATGAGAGACAGATGAGAAGTTGGCTAACACATTGTAAGCTGCATAGAGTGCTTAGCATTATAAAGCGGTATAGAAATGTAAGTGCTATTGCTATTTCCCCCCTTCCTTTCAGAATCGCATGCTAATTTTATATAAGGGAAACTCTCCTTATCCTCAGCGTCTACACAAACATAAAGAGACCATAAAGTGCCTGTGTAGTGAAATCATATTCATTTTTATGGGAAGTTCAATGGGGCTAATAAGCAGGTAAGTGAACAAAGGGCTGCAGCCTTAGTTTCTTCAGCATCTGTCCACCATTCCATCCCATCTGATACCTCATAGAAAAAGAAAGAGGTGAAAACAATCTTTTGGAGAAAGGGAAGACATTACTAGAGGCATTACTTTTTGGAGAAAGGGAAGAGCATCCCACCTTGCTTTAAAGGCCAATTTACCAATCAGATTTGCTAAGAGTGGATTCATGCAGCAAACAGCATAATTCAAAGCAATCACAAAAATAGTTCTATGGTAAGTGCTTGGCTCAAAACGTAATGCACTTTTAGTGTACAACGGCCAAAGAAATGCCAGGCACAAAGGAGTGAAGTAATTTAGTCACTTCTGCGGAGCAAGCTGGCTGCTTTATGGATCCACTCCATCCACTTTCATTCTACATTAATATGGCTATCTGAATTGGACAAGTCAGATAGGTTAGGCATGGGGCAGTGACTACCTTCCTTAAAATTTAAGTAAAACCAGAACTTGGGGAAGTTACTTTTTTGACTACCATAATCCTCCAACTAGCATGCCCCCTAACTGCTCTACTGGCCCTCCTGCCTGTGGGTTTGGGGAGAAGATCCAACACAGTTGAATAGCTCAGTTCAGTTCACAATGAAACCCAAAAGTGGGTCCACTATACCACTGACATGGAAACTGCTAATGGATAAGTTAAACCAATGCAGTCCTTTTGACTATATTATGGAAATACTTCCAAGAGCCCCATTCAAATAAAACTTTGTCCAAGTAGTGCAGATGAAATTGATACAGAGGACTGGAATGCCCTGGGCCTGCCACTCAACCTGTGAAACCAAACCTGAAGGATGAAATGTCTTCCTGCTTTCAGAATCTGAGAACCAATAGCTATCGTGGCAGGAAGAAACTGAATAACTACAGAAGACAGGTCAGACAGGTAGAGAGACGATACATGCCCCAGGAGTGCAAATTGCATTAGAGTCACTGTGCTAATCTGTTATTTATTGCAGGAGACAAAGGTGCACCTCTGACCTTCCAGAGTTGACAGCCAGGTGGAGATGGATGAACTGAAAAAATGTGGGACCCAGATAAAAATGGGGTGAGGTGTATAGAGAGAAGAGTCAGCGAGGTGCAATGGTTTGGATGTTGAACTAGGACTCTGGAAACTCCCGCTCAGCCATGAAAACCCACTGGGTGACCTTGGACAAGTCATGCTCTCTGTCTAGGAAGAAGGCAAAGATAAGCTATTTCTGACTTATGGCAACCCTAAGGTGACCCTATCACAGGGTTTGCTGGGGCTGAGACTGTATGGCTCACCCAAAGTCACCCAGCCAGTATCCATGACTGAGAAGAGAATCGAACCCTGATCTCCAGAGCTCACACACATCATGCTGGCTAAGGGTTGTCTTATCCCCCATATGTCAGAAATGACTTGAAGGTACATAGCAAGAATAATGATAGAAAGAAGAGAAAACGTGAGTTTAGCAGGCTGAAAAATATAAGGAGAGCACTCAATGAACTACCCTTCTTTCTTCAGAGAAAATGCCATTTGTTTTTGTGCTCCCCCATCCCATTGTGGATCAAAAATATAGCTTTACAATCCCATATTGGAGAGCAAAAAAAGAGGTTGAATTTCCATGGAAGGAAGAGCTTGGCTGGACAGTTTCTAACAGAGAAAAGAAAGGCCAAGTAAACATCCATTGCAAGCATTGGGGATGGGATGGAGTGGGGCGGCATTGGCCAGGAAAAGAAACTCGGGGATTGGGGACATCCACACACAAAGAAAATAGTCTGGTAAAATGGAGCCCCAATTGGAGAGCAATGCTATCCCAAGAATGGGGAGAGAATGATGCTGCTGGAGGAGATGCCAGGAAAAGAATAGGGAGAATGTCTCCGAAACTGGGCTATAATTCAGAGAACATGCATGGAGAGTGTTGGATTGGGACTTGGGAGACTCCAGTTGTGAGGCTGAAGTGAACGATTTAGCTGTGTTTTGTATTTTCACATAAATAAGGAACCAGCTTCAGTCTTGTACCCAGGATCTCAAGTCCCCATGAGATTCACTGAATACTCAATACCCCCATGCCAGGGCTGCTGTGAGGAAAAAGTAGAGCAGGTGTGGAGGAGGATGGCTCTGAAGTCACAGGGCCAGTGAGTCCATGTTCAAGGAGCTACCCAAGGTACTGTCCCTGTTTGAAAGCCAGGGTCCAGCCTCTTCCATAGCTCCTTTAGAGTTTAGACTAGAACCAGCAGTGGGTTCACTGCTCACCCATGTCAGAGGTACCACTCTCCCATGTTAAATGGCATGGAGAGAGGCTTTATGCAGCCTTGAGTTGAACACAGGAAAGGCAAAGCATAAATGGCAAATAATGGGCAGGAGGAGTGGGTAAAGACTTGGGCTGGAAGGACCAGTAGTCAGCATAGAAGGAGTCTGGGCTGGACATTGGAGCAAAGTTTTAAGGCAGTGATTCCCAATTTTGGTCCTCCATGTGTTTTGGACTTCAGCTCCCAGATGTCCCAGCCAGCTTGGCCAACAGTCAGGAATTCTGAGAGCAGAAATCCAAAACATCTGGAAGACCATAGTTTAGGAATCACTAGTTTAAGGTCTTTCTACAGCATTGGCTGGCCACACTGGAAGATAGCCATGCACATTCCCATGGCTGGGGCAAGTGAGGAGTTAAGTTCTTTAAGTCACAGAATCATAAATTTGGAAGGTCATCTATTCCAACCTTCTGCCAGCAGAATTACCCAACTAAAGCCCTCCTGAAAGACATCCATCCAAACTCTTTTTTAACCTATTCATTCCTTTTCCCTTTTGCCCTTTCCCATCCCACTCAAACCACACTGCCTGAAAAGAAACACAAAGACCATCATAAAGCTCCTAACTCTTGGTCCAGCATCTTTAAATGACCTGAGACAAGACAGTTGCACCTTATTGCAGTTGCAAATGGTCCCCAAACTGTTCCCTTTAAGAGATTCTGGGACTTCAACTGCCAGAATCCTCAGCCATATTGGCCAATACTCTGGGATTCTGGTTGCTGAAGTTCAAAATCCCTTCAAGAGCACAGTTTGGAGGCCACTGATGCAGGGTTGAAAGGATCCAATGACTTGTCCCAAATAAGCGAGACTGCAAAGAAGACAATGGAAAACCCTTACTCTGAGGAAAACCTTACAACGGTGGGGCATCCCACATCTGTTTGCGGTAGTACCCCTTCCAAAATTACTTTGTAAAGGGTTGTCTGAAAGATCAGAGACAAATAATAACAATAATGTGAAGTCGGAGGCTTTCATGGCCGGCATCCATAGTTTTTTGTGGGTTTTTCGGACTTTGTGGCCATGTTCTAGAATAGTTTGTTTCTGACGTTTCACCAACATCTGTGGCTGACATCTCTGAAGAGATGTCTCTAGATATATTCCCATCACTGAAGATGTCAGACACAGATGCTGGTGAAATGTCAGAAACAAATTCTTCAAGAACGTGGCCACATAGCCTGAAAAACCCACAAAAAACTAATAATAATAATAATAATAATAATAATAATGGTGTAATTATGTCTCCTGGGGGTGGGGAGTTGCCCCCTGGGGTCACTTGTAACTCTGCAGTTGGAGGAGTCTGCTCTAGGTTTGCTGCATTAGCAGCAGGGGAGGGTTGGGTTGGATGACCTCTTGAAAACCCTCCTAGTTCTTCAGAAGGAGAGATCAGGAGGTAGCTGTGAAGGGGATGTATCTAGAGAGATACATAGCACCTTCGAAACTCACTGAAAGAAAGACGTTGGCAGTAGGAGCATTCCTAGGCTTTAGCATCTGACTGAAGTCTAGGCAAGCTCCTGCTGCCCCCTTCTTTCTTGCAGTCAGTCTCAAAGGTGCTACAGCAGTGGTCCCCCAAACTGGGCCCTTTGAGGGAATTTTGGACTTCACCTCCCAGAATCCCAAGCTATTGGTCCATATGGCTGAGGCTTCTGGGAGAAAATCTCTTAAAGGGCACGGTTTGTGGACCACTGTGCTGCAAGATCTCTCTGCATGTATGTTGCATCCACACTGGAGAGATAACCCGGTTTGGCCGCGCTTTAACTGCCCTGGCTCAAGGCTCCGCTCCGCACTGGGCCCACAACAAACTCCAACTCCCAGAATTCCATAGCCTTGAGCCAGATTGTTAAAGCGGGGCCAAACCGGGTTATCTCCCCAGTGTGGATGCAGCCTGATTGCCTTGTGAAATGGCTGCTTCCAAAGGGGAGGCGAAGGGGGGCCCTTGGACTCACCAGCTCCAGCTTGAGGGCCCGGATCTTCTCCCCGAGGCCTTGGCCTGGGCCCCTGGCCGGGCTGCTCCGGAGGAGGTGGGCCGAGGGGTCCTCCCGCAGCCATCGGAGCAGAGCCTCCGGCGGGCGCTGCCCCACTTTGCTCTCCAGGTCCTTCAGGTCGGGGGCCAAAGGCAGCTCCCCGCAGACCCCTGGGACCTCCATCCCTGGCGATCCAGGGGGAAGGAGAGCCCTGCCGTCCCCACAAATCACGCCGCCTGAGACAAAGCTGGAGGGGGGCAGACAACTCCAAGGGTCCTGTGGCCCCCAAGGAGGAGAAGGCACACGATCTGGAGGACTGTCGAGGGGAAATGGAAGGCCTGACCACCTCAAAGCCACTCCTGTGCTCCGAATGGAGGACAGTCAAAACCAAGCCCTGCTTCTTCGTCCACCTGAAGGACGTTTGGAAAAACCTCCTGCCCAGGAGGCGGAAAGGGAGGGAGGAGATCGCCGAAAGCAGAGCTCCAAACGCTCCCCGAAAGATCAGTCCCTGCTTCTGAGTCCTGCTCCAAATGGAGGACAGTCGAGGACCTGGCCACCTCCAAGCGCCAAGCCCACTACTCCTGGAACCATCAGTCTTTACTCCAGCTCAGGATGGAGGGCAGCCAAGGAAAAGTGGGGGAGGACATGCTCCGGACGCCCCCCTAGAAACATCAGTCTTCTGCTTCTTCAGTCCTGCTCAGAATGGAGGACATTCTTGGAAGGAGGAAAAGGAGGGCATTTCAAAAGCCAGAGCTCAAAACACTTCTAGAAATGGCAACCCCTGCTTCTTAGTCCTGCACAAAATGGAGGACAGTCTGGCTTTCCTCCTGAACAGAAGGGGGAAAGGTAAGACATTACAAAAGCTCAAAATACTCCTAGAAATATCAGTCTTCTGCTTCTTTAGTCCTGCTCAAAATGGAGGGCGTTTTGGAATTCCTCCTGGACAGAAGAGGAGAATGGAGGACATCTCAAAAATCAAAGCTCAAGACATTCCTAGAAATATCAATTCCTGCTCAAAATGGAGGACATTCCTCCTGGACAGAAGGGGGAAATGGAGGACATCGCAAAAAACCAGAGCTCAATATCAGTCCCTGCTTCTTGGTCCTGCTCTGTCCTTCTGACAACCCTCCTGGGCAGGAGGTGGGCATGGAGGACATTGTCCGGGAAAAGGAGGACGCCTGAGGAGGGAAGGCTGCGGTTCTGGAAGGTGGGTCCAGAAATCCAGGCTGGGCCTCAGCCAAAGCAATGGTCTCCCAGTGACCCATGAGCCAGGCGAGGCTGGCATTGGACCCAAGGAGCCAAGAGTGGGGCTCTGGTTCTTCCCCTGGGAGCCCTTTCCTTGCAGCAAAGAGAAACTCCCCGCAAGAGCTGGGGCAGAGGCAGCGGGGAGCCGGAATTGGGGGGCCCTCCTTGTCCGGGCTTCTCCACCGAGCCCCTAAAGCTCTTCTTCTTGTTCTCCTTCTCCTCTGCAGGCAAAGGACTGGCCTGGCCCTGGCCCCAGCTCTCCCGCCGCCACCTGCCCGCGATGGGAAACCCAATGCAGAGAGCCAGCCGCCCAGCTACCGTCAGGCTCCTACGAGGAGCGCACCCCCCTTTTTTCTTTACCGTATTTCCTCAGCAGAGTCCAAAACACACTGCAGAAAACTAGCCATTCTGAGACTGCTCTGCTTTCAATGCTAGGACTGGAGTTTTGTGAGACATTTAGCCATCTCTGTCAGAGAGCTCTGGTGCAACAAATAAACTACAAGTAGCCAGGTGTCTTCCTTTTCCAGGACATATCCAACTTCTTCTGTCCAGGAGGAATCCCAAAGTGTCCTCCATTTGGTGCCTGACTAAAGAAACATGGATTTATCTTTATAGAAGTGTTTTGAGCTTTTTACTTGGTCATGTCCTCTGTTTCGAGGACAAATGGAAGACATGACACCCCCCCCCCCCCAAAAAAAGCTCAAAAGACTCCTATAAAGATAAATCCGTGTTTGGATTCAAGAATGTCCTACATTTTGCTGTCCCTCGTTCTCCTTTGTAGTTAGCAAATCTGGCCACCCTGTATATAATTGTACTGCCACTTTCTTTTCTTTTTTACTGGAAAGTTCTTACTAGTCAAAGAAGGCAACACCAACTTCAGGGCTTATGAGATTATAGCTACAAGAATTATTATTATTATTATTATTATTATTATTATTACATTCTTAGAGCTAGCGTGGCCTAGCACTTTGAGTATTGGATGATGACTCTGGAGACCAGGGTTCAATTCTCCACTTGGCCATAAATCCCCCTGTGTGACCTTGGGCCAGGGTGACTCAAAGTCTTAACTGCAAAGGAGGACAAGGCACCACCAAATAGGACATTAAAGAAAAATGGGAGATAATATAAAATAAAAGCTAAAAGCACTCACATAAATGTAAATTCATGCTTCTTAGGCTCCAAATAGAAGGCATTTTGGAATTCCTCCTGGATAGATGGCTGAAATGGAGGACATGCTCTGGAAAAGGAGGCTGTCTGGTCACCATGTCAGAGTCTCTCAGCCTCAAGGCAAAAGAAAACCCTATAATAGGTTCACTTTAGGGTTACTGTAAGTCAGAAATTATTTGAAGGCACACAACAACAAAACAATACCATTATTTATCTTTATCTCTTTCACACATACACACACACATAGATTCCGTTGTTCCCTCTGAGTTTAGCTGCAATTGCCACAGCGTCTGGAGGGGAAATGGATTTTCCCAACAATAATGTGTTGTTATGGACTGGACTGTCAAAACACACACACACACACACACACACACAGAGCTCCTAGAGGAAATATAGCCAGAAACTTCCCTAGAAGCCAAACTGACTGGTATTTCCAGTTTCTATGTCTGAACCACCATGGTGTAGCACTTTGTGCACTGAACTGTATTTCTGGAGGCCAGGGTTCAAATCCTCCCTCAGCCATGGAATCCCTGTGGGTGACGTTGGGCAAGTCATATTCCCTCAGCCTCATGCAGACAAATTCCCTCTGAACAAATCTTACCAAGAAAATACATGATGGGGTCACTTCAATAAGATAGGGTCTAAGGGTCACCTTAAGTCGATAACTACTTGAAGACCCACAATAAAAACAATGTACAGTTGACAAAGCTGGACAGAGGAGAAAGCTGTCAGGAAGAAACCCATCTCATTCAAAACATGGTGCTGCCGGAGAGTTTTACTGATGCTGTGGATTGCCAATGACTAACAAATAGGTCTTAGAAAAAAATCAAGACTGTACAAGCCAAAATGTTTAAACTGAGACCATTGTATTTTGAACATCTCATGAGATGGCATGACTCATTAAAAAAAGTGTTTTTGCTTGGTAAGGTGGGAAGGCAGTAGGAAAAGAGAAAGACCACATTACAGGTGGATAGATTCCATCAATAGACCTGAGTCTGCAAGACCTAAACAGGGCAGTTGATGAATGAGGTCTCATATTCATAGGAGTTTATCAGACAAGGGGAACTGGAAGTATAATCCGATGGCAATCTGAATGCAATCATGGCGTTTAACGTTATTGCGTGATAACCCACTACACACAAATTTGGGCAATGGGAAGTCAGTCTGAACACAATCATGTGGTTTATTGCGTGATAGACTGCCACATGCAAATTCGGGCAATGGCATGCTATTTCCGGGCAATGGGAAGCCAGTTCAAATGCAATGTGCATTCACATAGTTGCGCGAAACTAGCTATTTTAAGTGAATGCATTCTGGCCCCACTTTCTTTTCATTCGAATTTAAGAGAAATTCCTCCCATTTGATAAACTCCATAGGGTCAGTCAAAGTCAGTTTGATGGCAACTGACAAAGAGAACCAGTGTGGTATAATGATTTGAGCATCAGACTACAACTCTGGAGATCAGGGTTTGAATCCTTGCTTGGCTATGGAAACCCCCTGGGCAATCTTGGGCAAATCACATACTCTCAGCTCCAGAAAACTCTGTGGTTGGTTTACCTTAAGATAACCAATGGTAAGTTGGAAATGAGTTGAAGGCACACAACAACAAATCCTTGTTGTTATCCAAGATATATTGTAGTGAGTTTACAAATGACCTGGTACAGATGAAAACTACTAGCAATGTCTAGAGTAACACAGCCACCTGCACTTTGGGAGTCTCCATAGGATTGCTGCTATGGAGACACTCCTTGTGAAGCCCTGCATTTCAAAATTCTCTACTACACTGCTGACTGAAATGCACGGACAAATAGTCTAATCAGGTGTAAAATTTCCTATGGATTCCATAAGGAAAAGGCTTTTTGGTTACAGTGTCAGGAAACCTCAGTTCAGATCATTGGGCTCCTGGAGATTGTGAATGACTTTAGCAAGCCACTATGGGCTTGTTCACATAGGCAAGAACTTTATTCATTTCTCATATCTAGCCTCTCTCATGCACCAAGCTGCTTGGGTTAATCATTAGCTGCTGTTAACTTCCCAACACTTTATATAAGCAGCAGGGTGTCTGTGAAAGTGGAAGATTCACAGCGTTTAGTGTTAGCTTATTACCTTTTTCCAGCAGGGCCCCTCTGCTTTAAACTATGGCATGGTCAGGCAGAAATTCTGTTACTGACCTCACTCCACCTCACTCATCATTACTGAGAAAAAGCTGTACTTGCTGAACAGCCGCATGTTATGTAGTTGTAAAAGATGAAGAGGCAACAGACATAACACTGGATGGTCAGATTGCATTATGTGAACATGCTATTTAATGTCAGTGGGCTTTGGTTGCCCCTTTTCTAAATGTAAGATTATCACAACAGGATCTCTCACAGATATTCAGCATGATTATGCCACAATAATTATGGTGGTGGATATTGTCTTTGATAGGTATCAAGGGCTCTCATGAAACAAGGAGAATGGAAAATATTCCTGTAGATATAGTTGCCTTGAACCTCAGCTCTACTCCCTCCAGAAGAAATCAGTTTCACTTTTTAGCTTGGTTAAGACAGTGGAACATGTACTAGTGCTAGACAACATAACTGTTACATGGATTTGTAATTGGGTGACTGGCTGAACCCAAAGGGTGCTCAAGAATGGCTCCTTTTCAGCCTGGAGGGAAGTGGCCAGTGGGGTCCCATAGGGCTCTGTCCTGGGCCCAGTGCTATTCAACATCTTTATCAATGACCTGGATGACAGAATTGGGAGCATACTAATCAAATTTGCAGATGACACCAAATTAGGAGAATAGCTAATACTCCAGGGGACAGGATCAAAATTCAAAACAACCTGAATAGACTAGAAAGCTGGGTCAAAGCTAACAAAATTCAACACTGAGAAATGTAAGGTACTGCACTTATGGCGGAAAAATGAAATTAATAGATATAGGATGGGTGACACCTCACTGAGTGAGACTACATGTGAAAGGGATGTGGAAGTCCAAGTAGACCACAACATGAGTCAACAGTATGATGCGGCAGCTAACAAGGCCAATGCGATTTTAGGCTGTATCAATAAAAGTACAGTATAGTGTCTAGATCAAGGGAAGTAATAGTGCCACTCTATTCTGCTTTGGTCAGGCCCCACCTGGAATATTGTGTCCTTTTCTGGACACCACAATTTAAAAAGGATGTTGAGAAATTAGAGCGCATCCAAAGGAGGGCAACTAAAATGGTGAAGGGTCTGGAAGCCATGCCCCATGAGGAATGACTTAAGGAGCTGCAGATGTTTAGCCTGGACAAGAGAAGGTTAAGAGGTGATATGACAGCCCTGTTTAAATATTTGAAGGGATGTCATATTGAGGAGGGAGCTTGTTTTCTGCTGCTCCAGAGACTAGGACCCAGAGCAATGGATGCAAGCTACAGGAAAAGAGATTCCACCTCAACATTTGGAGGAACTTTCTGACAGTAAGGGCTGTTCGAGAGTGGAACACACTCTCTTGGAGTGTAGTGGAGTCTCCTTCCTTGGAGGTCTTTAAACAGAGGCTGGATGGCCATCTGTCAGGGATGCTTTGATTTAGATTTCCTGCATGGCAGGGAGTTGGACTGGATGGCCCTTGTGGTCTCTTCCAACTTTATGATTCTATGATTCCATGATTCTATGCTTTTCCTAGGACAGGAGTAAACTTCTAACCAGGTGATGGGCTACTTGTTCCTCCAGATGTTGCTGGACAACTGCTACTACCATTGAACTGCTGTGGGTCTAGCCTCAAAACATCTGGACAGCACACGTTGCCCACCCCTGCCCTAATATATTCAGATTAATTATTCTTTGCTGCTGGCATCACTGTCACAGATATTGCTGAAATTAAACATAATCCAAGAAGTCTGGAATGGGCCTTCCATGGTCTGGACTAGATATTCTTAATCCATCTTCCACCAACAGATACCAGCTTTTTTATTTACAACTAAGGTGGGTATCATACAACACTCCAGATGTTGTTGGAGTGCAACTCCCACCCACCCTGGCCAATATATCCAGTAGTTTAAAAAAATGCTAGTATTTATAGCCTAATAGCATCTCTGAGGGCTGCATGATTCCCACAATGATTTATATGAATTAGATAGACCTCTGGAGAAAGCAGGAGGTAACTGCCATATTCTACATATCAGCTGGAGATTTAAATGTGTCTTAACAGTTTTGACTGGTGGCTTCCATATCAGTAGGATGGTGATTTCTATTTCTGGAATAGATTTCAGCACTTTCGATAGCTACTGTAAAGTTCAGGCAAAAACATGGAACAGATTCACTAACCCACAGATATGGAAGCTAGATGCTGCCACTACAGCTAAAATTAGATTGGATCTACATCACTAGAAGAAGGACTATTTCATTTATTCTATTTTTATTTGGCCCATGTGAATGACATCACATATCTTCAATCTACCCAAGGTAATAGTAGCTGGATATGTTTAGCCTGGAGAAAAGAAGGTAAAGAGGTGACACGATATCCATGTTTAAATATTTGAAAGGGTGTCCAATTGGGGATGGAATAAGCTTCTTTTCTTTTTTCTTTTCCTTTCCTTTCCTTTCTTTTTTTGTGGGGGAGGGGGAGCTGTTCTAAAGACTAGGACATGGAGCAATAGATTCAAGCTACATTAAAAGAGATTCCACCTCAACATTAAGAACTTCTTGAAAGAACTGTTCCAGAAAAGGAGTAGAGGGGAAGAGTCTGTAAGTATATGTTACTGGGGTAAGAAAGGTGAGAAAGAATTACAGATTTGTATTACTAAGAATTTGGGAAGGGAAGGATGGGTAAGCTGTGGGAGGAGAGAATAAGTATGAAGAGGAATGGATGGAAGGTACATGTGGAAAATATGAAGAAGAAGAAGAAAGAAGCAAAAAGAAGGTAGAACAACTGTGTGTGTGTGAATAAATGTTAAGAAGTAAGGAATTTAAATAGAAGGAATTTACCAGAAAAAGAAGATAACTGTGAATGCATGTACATAGGAGTAAATGATTTGGATGTTGATATTAGGTGTTATTCTCTATTTTGTTTTATGTATTGTAAAAATTGAAATAAAAATTATTTAGAAGAAGAAAAAGAATCAGCAGCAGCTGCTGCTCAACAGTGGAATATGGTGCCTCAGAGAGTGGCGGAGTCTCCTCTTTTGTAGGTTTTTAAACAGAGGCTGGAGGGCCATCTGTTGGAGGTGCTTTGATGGTGTATTCCTGCATGGCAGGGGGTTGGACTGGGTGGCCCTTATGGTCTTTTCTAACTCTACAATTCTAATATCACCAACACTCATAAATACCCAGTTCAGCATATGAATTTGGCCAGCACAAAAGTCAAGTCTCTTTCACAAGTTCTTCATCAGTTACCTGTTTTAAACAAGATCCATTCAGACACAGCCAGTATTCAGCATATCAAGCACCCAAAGTCTAAAGGCAGCATGATGAACACCTGTTGACTGGTGTGAACCTCAACAGTTCTGAACCTGTTCTGTTTTAAACTTACATTGTAAGACATTTTGAGTCCCATTTGGGATACATACAGGATATAAGTCAAATAAATAAAAAAGAAGGAAGAGAGAGGGGGAGGGAGGGAGGGAGCAAAGCTTGCTGCTTGAAAGATGCATGAGTAAAAGTCCTTTCATATTAATCTCTCAACCATAGTGAATTTATGACAAATTGTTACAGGACCCAACACTTGACAATCCAATCTTTCAGTTAGTCAGCATTTTCTCTATTTGAAACAATTAGTTTGCTTGTTTCTTGCAAATGTGTGTGTGTGTGTGTTTTTAATGAACGTGGCAATTAATCCCTGTCCAAATCTGAAATCTTCATTTGATCCTGATCATGTCTCACAGCACTCACTCTTCTGTTAGAGGAGCATTCTATGAAGGAGGAACCAAACCAGACAGTAAGAACTCCACTCCTGGTTCCAGAGCAGGTATTTAGATTGCAGTTAATTACCAGACAAGCTTCCTCCAAGGATGAAGATATTTCTCCACAGTCTTTTCAGGCTGTCGCTCCAGACCAGTACTGGAGTAACACTTGTCGTACACTCCTGCCTCAGAAGACTGCTATGCAACCTAATCTTCAGTTTTCCTCCACTAGGAGCTCTCCATGGTCCTGACCTTCAGCTGTCTCACCTGCACCTTGCCATATATCCTCTAGATATGCCAGCAAACACAAGACTACAGTTGTGGGGTGGGGTGGGGTAATTTACAAGCTGACACTGTGGACTGAGTGAAAAACCAAACTACTAGAGAAATGCAACCATAAGTATGCCTGGGGCTAACTGTGCCAGTTAGGAGAGATTATTCAGAAAAAAATTATTCTTTCCAAAATGCTCACAGAGAATGTTCAGGCCAATTCTAAAGTCAATGGGGAGGGGAGGAATTCATCACTATAGAGTGGTGGAGAGGATCCATGTTGCATCAGTAATAAAACAAAAGGACTCCTGGGTGAAAAGGTACTGGAGTGAGAAACTGTGAGGAATCTGCTTCTTATAAGCTCCATCATAGAAAGCTGGATGCTTCTAGCATGAAACTCTTCCGTTTAGAGGAATGAACAGGAAACCTTTCCAAGTGGCAATAAATCACTGAGCCAAGAACTCACTGTGGGTTTGGAAACAATGTATAACAAGAGACCAAAACTTAACAATTCATGGCAAACTTTACATGGCTAGTATACCCAAGCAAGAGAGATATCAAATTAAAAGTAGATGTATCCGAGCATACAGTTTAAGAACTTGAGTTAATAGGGCATGGGAAGGCAACTGTGGTCATCCAGACTTTTCTGGTGATATATTAGCCCACCCACAAAGGCAAAAGTGAGGGATGATGGGAGTTGCAGTTTAACATCATCTGGAGAGCCTCAGCAGCCTACCATTGCACTAGGATCTGACTGACAAAATGAAGCAAAGAAAGAACATTCCATCATTGTTTTCACATCAGTGAATGTGACATGAAACAAACAACAAAGTTTGCTTAAATTAAGGTTGACGCCATTCTTTGTAACAAGATTCTTATGCCTCTGCAAAAGAAAGTCAAAAGAAGAAGCTTTCTCCCAATATGGTGGAGAAAACTGACTTTCTCAAAATAGAAAGAGGACTACTCAGAAAAAGAACCCTAGTCAGATGCAGGGCTCCATCAGATTATGGCTTTGTAAGCATAGCTCCATACATAAGCCTACCTTTCTACTCACATTTCTGAACACATGCATGATGTGCACACACACACAAGGCACATCTAAGAATGATCCCACCTCACAGAAATCTTCACTGAGATCACTGCTTATCCACTACTGCTAGCAGCAGGCAAATTGTGAATTCAGAAGGCAGTTAACAGTGCCTGATAGTGTACCATGGCCTGACTGACTTGTTGGGCTGTGAGGAAACATGGGTGGCATCCCATCAGATTTAGAGACCATTCGGAGAGCATCCAAGGGCTACATGTGGTCCCAGGACCATAGGTTGTTCTGCCCCATTTTAAGCCATCACTACAATGTCTTGATTGCATCATCCCATATAATAATGTATCAAAAGCAAAACTCTCACTTGTTCCAATCACGGTCAGTGCCCCTGGATTGTTCTTTATTTTCTATGTTTCTCTCCTCCTTCCTCCATCACTTCTTTCTTTGAAACATACAAAGAGAATGTACAGTGGGCCTTTGGTGTCTGCTGGAGTTTGGTTCCAAAAGCCCTGTGGATGCCAAAATCCATGGATGCCCAAGACTCATTAAATAGAATGGATAGTAAAATGATGTGTGTCCCTCATATAAAATGGCAAAATCAAGCTTTTTTTTTTAATGTATAGATTTCTTTGCATATTTTCAAGCCGTAGATGCTTGGATCAATGGCTACAGAAGCCAAATGTATTTCCTCAAGAGTACCAAATGCACAGGGTATGCATTTCCTTCTCAACAGCCCAACCATCCACATTTGGGATTCAGGAGCCACATGTCTTGGCTCTTGCATTCTTTCCATTCAGACATTTTTCTCTTAACTGGGTTGAATTCTGGCATTTCATTCCATCTGGGGTCTCAAATGACCATGAGGAACAGGCTGCATGAGATGGTAGAAGTACTGAAATCAGCACTCCTTGTCCATCTACACCTCAGGTTGTACCTTTTGCAGTATGTATGATTGAAGAAGGCATGCATGCATTTGATGTGTTGTCATCATCACATGCACTTGGGCCCAAAGCCTGTAGATTCTGTTACTTTCAGAAGAGTAGGATTCTCCATCCCAGCACCCTCCAGGTGTTTTGGACTGCAGTGCCTATCATACCCAGAAAGTACAACAACAGGATGATGGTATTTACAGTTCAGAAAGGGAAAAGCACATATTTACAGTGGAAGGATGGAAAGAGACAAAGTCCCACATGCTTTGTGATGGTCCAAACTCTTTTTAAAAAATATTTTTAATCTGCCTGGAACCAAGTTGCATCTGTGACTAGGACTGCAACAGCACTGCAGAAATAATGCGGTTTGACACTGCTATAACTGCCATGGCTCAATGCTATGGGATTCTGGGATTTGGAGTTTGGTGGGGCACCAGAGCTCTTTCACAAAATTACAAATCTCACTATTCCATAGCACTGAGCCATAGCAAAGTGGTGTCAAAATGCACTCTTTCTGCAGTGTAGATGCAGACTTAGATGTGGTTCTGCCAGTTTCTTCCTCTGAAATAAACACTACAGAACCTGGTATTCATTGGCTGCCTCCCATCCAAGTATTAACAAGGGCTGACCCTGTTTAGCTTCCAAGATCAGATAGGATCTGGTGCTTTTAGGGTATTTAGCATACAAAATGTTTTAGTATATGAAAATTCTAAATAGCTATTAGTGTTCTGGTAGTGTAGAAATGCATTAAGGAAGCAAAGCAACCAACCAAATGAAAAACAATTACTGCTGAATTACTTTAAAGTAGAGTGAGTAAAGTGTGGCCTTCCAGATGTGCTAGTCCACAGCTCACAGCACCCCTAGCAAACATAGCCACTGGTTCAATAGTACTTTAAGCTGTACTCCACCAATGTCTGGAGGGCTGCATTTTACGCATCCTTGCTCTGAAATGTTTATCAAACTGGGAAGATGAGATTGCTCTTAAGTGTGATCTCTCAGTATTGCTAAGCATTTGGTCCCACCTTTTGCTAGAGATCTTTTTCATTATTTATTTGGCTGTTATACTCCATTTACTAAGAATGTTAGAGGCTCTGGCTGACCTGAAATTAACTTCTTTTTCTTCAAAGGAGAGTTAGGATAAGAACAGGAGAAGCTGCTTTATACTGAGTGAGAACATTCTCCTATTTTGTTCAACATTTCATCAGTCTTTTGACCGCCTCTCCAGGGTTCCAGAGAGATGAGCCTTTCCCAGTACTGCTTGGAGATGCCAGAAATCTGGACCTGGGTCTTTCTGCCTGCAAAACCAAACAATTTCTTTTTCACACTAAGTTACAATCCTTCAGTGGTGTTGCCAGAAACAAAATGGAAGGGTGGATAGAAGGGATTAAGTGTATTTCTAGATGGATGAGCTACATGCCATTCTGTTGGCAAACTCTCATGCCATTTTTTAAAAAGCAGTTGGGAATGCACACAGCCCATAAGCTGCATTTTGTCTATTCCTAAAAAAACATATAAATGTGTTTGTGTATTGGAAGAGTGCTTTTGCTTCAAGTAATGGCAGGAGTAAAGATATGGAGGGAGGAATGAAATCCTTGTTGAGGTAGGGGAGCTTGCCCCAGACCACCCCCCGCCACCTTTCAGTCCTTTCCCAACTGCTTCTGTGCTTTCATTTGTTATAGATTACATTTCTCTCATTTCTCTAATCTAACCTTCTGACACAAGTAACCTCCAACAATCCATGAGCTAAATTGTCATCTATAGGGCCCATTGTGGCAGGCCTGGAAATATGGACATTTTTTAAAGAAATCTAAATCAGACATAACTACATGTCCACTTCAATTGCTTTTTGGCTTTTGTATTTAGGGGCCCTGTGCCTGGCTTTAGCCCTAAGCTGCTGCTTCTGGAGATCTCCAAGAGCAACGCAAAATATGTCTATCTTTTTTTTTCCACATGAAAGAACTATTTCCCCCCAGGGACACTAGGAGAGAGTATGTTGTGGCTCACAAAGCAGCCTGGGGGCCACATGATGTTCATGGGCCAGGTTTGGCAACTGCATCAGAATGCTCCACTTTAATAGGTGTTCTTCTCTACAATACATTACGGGAATTCTCCACTCCTTCATGTTGCCATCCCAGGCACAGGAACAGAGCTGTTATGAAGTAGAGACCTCCCTCCATGGCATCTGTCTCCATCCGGCCTGGGAGGGAGTGAAAGACAGGCCCAACACCATTGGGCTGATCCTTAAGAAGCAGAGCCCTCCCTCCAGTCCATCTGCCTTGGTCCATGGCTCAGAGGGAGAAAAGAACTGCTGGACCTGATCCCCTTCCTCACCACCATTCTCTTCTCCTCTTGTGTTGTGTCTTTTTAGATTGTAAGCCTGAGGGCAGGGAACCATCTTATTAAAAATTATGATTGTAAGCTGCTCTGATAGGCTTTAGGGCTGAAGAGTGGGGTATAAATACCATAATAACTAAATAAAGAGCTGCTTTGACTTCTAAGGTGAGTAGATGCTGAACTGGACTGGACTTTGGTAATCTTAATAGTAGTATAACAGAAAATAAAGTTTGGGCTTCTGTGGGTGGGTAAGAGACCTCTTGTTTTTGTTTTGTTTTGTTTTTTGTTTTTATGTGCCATCAAATTGGCTTTGATTTATGGTGATCCTATGATTGAGAGGCTTCCAAGAGTCCTGGTTGTCAACAGCCCTGCTCAGGCCTTGCAGACTCAGCGCTCTGACTTCTTTGTTTGAGTCTATCCATATGATTCTATGATCTGTAATGTGCCCCTTTTCCCCTTCTGCCTTCTGGTTTGATAAGCATTATTGTTTTTTCCACATTTCTCTCATTTCTCTAATCTAACCCTCTGACACAAGTAACCTCCAACAGTCCATGAGCTAAATTGTCCTCCATCTCCTGATGTGTGCAAAGTATGATAGGCTCAGTTTAGTCATTTTGGTTTCTAATGGGAGTTCAGGCTTGATTTACCCTTTAAAAAATTAAATAGATAAAATGTATTTATTTATTTATTTGTCTTTTTAGCAGTCCATGATACCCATAGAAATCTTTTCTAGTGCCATCTTTCAAATGAGTTGATGTTCTTCCTGTCAGCTTTTTCATTGTCCAGATTTCACAAACATACATACAAATGAGGAATATTATGGCACTTGTGCATATGATTTTGGTATTCAATAATATATCTTTATATCTGAGGATCCCATCCAGTTGCTTCATAGCTGGTCTTCCTAGTCTTTAGTATTCTTCTGTTTTCTTGACTAGTCTCCATTTTGATTTATGACTGAGCCAATGTATAAAAAAATCTTTAAGTACTTTGATGTCTTCATCATCCACGTTTAAGTTATGGAAATCCTCTGTTGCCATCAAAGCCAGTGGGATACTTTGTTTTTCTTTGCATCTGATCACTGTCTTCTTCTGTTCTCCATGCCCCCTCTCCCCCCCCCCCATGTGTGCATGGGTGGGCTGAATTGCACTGGGCCTCTTCAAGCAGATTAACAATTAAATGGCTGACTGGCTCCTGTGCCCATTGACTTGTTGTTTCTGGCTGCATTATGCAGGCTGATGTCATTGCAGAGCCAGAAGGATGGCCCTGCTGTGCTAATGGCAAACCATTCAAATGCTTGTAAGTGTCAAACAGAAAGTGGGGGAGACAGGAAGCCACCCATCACAAAGTATGAGCAGGATTATCAGGTCAGGCAAACAGTCAATTTAAGTCACTATACAGTCTTCTGTGTGTGTGTGTGCTTTCAAGTCACCTGCTGACTTAGGTCAATATGAATATCATAGGATTTTCATAGGCAAGGAATACTCCCAGAATTCGTTGGCAATTTCCCATCCAACTACTAACCAGGACTGACTTAGTCTTGGTGATAGTTACATCTGGAAGAAGCTTCTAGCACAGGCATTCTTAGCCTGTCCTCCATGCACTTCTGGCAGTTCCAGCCAGGAAATCAGAAGATTAAGAATGGGGAGGACAGCTATGAAAGAACTAGAAAAGATCCTAAAATACAAAGATATACAACTCAGCACAAAAGTTAGAATCATACAAATCATTGTATTCCCCATTACAATTTATGGATATGAGAGCTGGACAGTTAAAAAAGAAGGTAGGATGAAAATCAATTTGTTCAAGCTATGGTGCTGGATAAGAGTGCTGAAGATCCCATGGATAGCCAAAAAGGCAAAGAAATGGGTCTTAGAGCAGATCAAGCCAGAAATCTGCCTGGAAGCCAAAATGGCAAAACTTTGGCGGGATACACACCGCCATATAGTACGTATAGGATACGTACTAGGGTTAGGAGGGGGCGGAGCTTCCGCCCCCCCCTAACCCTAGTACGTATCCTATACGTACAAGATGGCGGCGCACCTTCTACATGGGCGCCGCCATCTTTACGTACTGGACGCATAGCGTCCAGACGTGTCGCGGCGCCTATGACGTCGCGAGTCCGCGCCAGGCGCCTCACGACGTCATAGAGGCGCCGCAAGAAGAAGCTCCGAAATGGAGCTTCTTTTTTGCTCCGTGCGGGAGTCGCGCGGTTTGGCTGCTGCGGCTCCCGCACGGAGCAAATGGCGGCGGCGGGGAAGCGCCGCAAAGCGGCGGTTTGTACCCCGCCATTGTCTGACATACTTTGGGCACACCATGAGAAGACATGAATCACTGGAAAAAAATAATGCTAGGAAAGGTGGAGAGAAATAGAAAGAGAAGAAGGATGCATGCTAGATGGATGGACTCTATCAAAATAGAAAGAGTATGAGTTTGGAGGAGTTGGGTAGAGCAGTGGAGGACAAGGGATCTTGGACATGTCTCATCAGCAGGATTGCCATGGGTCGAGATTGTCACAAAGGCAGTTAACAGCAACAATAACATAATATTGCTAAAAATTTCCAGATGTTAACATCAAAATAGAACTAAACTGTTCAAAGTATTAAAATAGTTTAAACCATGCACCTAAAAAGGATTTTAAAACAGTTTAAAAACAGTTCATTAAAAACTGCAGCAGCCTCTAAAACTCTTTCTTTAAAACCTTCAGTTCTACAAACCTGTTATAATTTATAAAAAGACTTTTCCTGTGGACTGGAGGACAACAAGGAAGGGGCCATTCTGGCCTCCTTGGGAAAGGAGTTCCAGAGTCTAGGAGCAACCACCAAGAAGGTCCTACCTTGTTTTTTCACCAGCTATGCCTGGGAAAGTGGTGAGACTGAGAAAAGGATTCACCTGTGGATCTCAGGGCCCAGACAGGCTCATATTAGGAGATACGCTCTATCATTCAGCCTGGATCTAAGCCATATGCCTTCCAGGGGGCTGGGGAGCACTTTTCACCATGGTCTCTCTCTCTCTCTGAGCCTTTTTAGGTCTAGCAGAGACCCTTTTTCTAAGAAATAGTAATCCAAAAGTCAACCTCAAGGTCACTTCCTGTTAGAAAACAAAGGGCATTTCTTGAGCTAAAACTGGCTAGGATTGGGGTGAAAATGTGGTGAAATTGCCCCTCAAACCAAAAGCATTTGGGGGCACAAACTGGAATTGTGGAGCTCCAGTAGGTCATATCAAGCCCACAGGCCACCTCTTAACCTCCTCTTCTCCAGGCTAAACATCTCCAGCTCCCTAAGTTGTTCCTCATAGAGCATGGTTTCCAGACCCTTCACCATTTTAGTCGCCCTCCTTTGGAAGTTGTCTACTTCTGCCCTAGTGGAATACAATGGAATAGGATGAAAAATGCCCCTTCCTACAACACCCCCTGAATTAAAAGCCTGCAGCCCAGCAACTGGCTGATTGTTCAAATCAATCCTCAATATGTAGCTTCCACCTCTCTCTTTGTACTGCTGTTTCTTGGCCTTTACTAGATTTTTGGTCTCATCAGCACACAGTGTGATAAAAACAGAGAAAGCCACATCAGACAGAATTCTCTTTCTGTACAGTTGTTTAAAAGAACAGCTCCAACAACCTGATCTTCTCTTAGTTCCATGATTTCTTCTTGAAATGTATACCTGTGCTCATATAATAGTTTCATGTGAGTCTCGAAAAATGTGGATTCCCAGCTACATCAAACTTTCCACATATGTGCAGCCATGTGAGACTCCATGGCACAGCTTGAAACAATGACCACACTTCCTGAGCAATTCTGGGAGTTGTAGTCCAAAATGACAATAGCTCTGCTATTTTCACATGCTCATATGAATGTGTTATTGTTAGCGGTGTGAAAGCCAGTGATGTGAGCATCAGTGTGGTATCATTCCCATATTTTCTGTTCATCTGTATTGGATTGTTGTTGTTTTGTTTTAGTTTTAGTTTTAGTTTCAGATGTGATTTTGATAATTTTATTGCACTGCACCATGCAGGCTGTAAAGTGACAGAGAAATGTAATGAATAAAATAAAACAGTCTCTTGAAGTTTCATCTCAACCAAAAAGATAACTTTCCTGCCTTTTCACTGAAGCTGCAATTTTGTTTCCTTAGTAATGTTTATTCAGTGGTATCAAGCTAGCTCCAGCAATTGGTATAATGCATATAATACAACCCAGTATGTGGGAGGTTTTATCTCATACTGTGGGGAACTGTGACAGGTAAAGAGCAGAAAATATTAAGAGAAACAGCAAGTTTTGGTATGCCTGCTAGGCATTTAGAGGTGTGTGTTTACTGAGGAAGAAAGTTTTCTGGTTGTCATCTGGCCAGTTTTAAGCTAGCCTGACTAATTTCTTGCCACCTGAATTCAACCCCTGCTTCCCTGTAGCTCAACCTCAGAGTTAATCCTCTGGGGAGAGAAGAGACTGTGGCTAAGTGATGGAACACACACTTTCCATGCAGAAAATCTCAGTTTAATCCTTAGCATCACTTTATGAAAGTTTCAAGACACAGGTGACATAGGAAAGATTTTTTATCCTGCCTGAAGTACTGACCAAGGGATAGCCAACTGGACCAGGCAGTACTTTTCTTCAGAGACAAACCAGAGCTTTTTTGAATTAAAGTCCCAGAATTCCTCAACCAACATTGCCAGTTGTCATGTTGATCTGGAGATTCTGGGAACTGCAGTTCCAAAAGTGACTTTCCCAACCTTTGTCCAAACTTATATAACAAATCTGTTATGTTAGATTCTTATGATCCTAACTATATAAACTGGCATACATATAAACTGATTTGCACACAAGCTTTTCCCTCAGTAAATAAAATCTGGTGGTATTGTGTGCCTTCAAGTTGCTTCTGGCTTATGGTGATGCTATCATGGGCTTTTCTTGGCAGGATTTGTTTGGAGGTGACATCCCATAATTTACATGTATAGCCAACCTTTCTCCTAGTGAGCCCAAAGTAGCACACACAGTGGCATCACTAGGGTTGTGTCACCCAGTGCGGTAACTCATGTCATTGTCCTCTCAAGGCTGCTGCCGCCTCTGTTGCCTCCCCACCTGAGCCCCAAAGTTGCTCCAGAGTCAAGCAGCTCTACATGGCCAAAGGCTCCAGATACACGATCAACAGTGAGGGGTAGACTGGATCCGCCTGTGTGGAAGATAGACTGGGTCCCCCCAGATCAGAGAAACCAGGTTGCTTTAGATGGAAATGATTTATAAATTGATTTTATAAACAATCATTCTGGTGTCACTCCCTCTGAGTGTCACTCAGTGTGGTCTGCACCCTCCTAGTGATACGAGCTTACATGACTCTCTTCCTCCAAGTTTATTTTCGCAATAACCCTCTGAGGTAGGTTGTGATGTGAAAGAGTGACTGTCCATGCTATTCAATGACTTTTGTGGCTCAGTGGAGACTTCAGCCTGCATTTCCAAATTCCAGTCCTAACCATTATACCACACTGGCTTATCTACATAGAAATAAATCAAGCAGAAACTACCCCTAGGTAAGTGAGAATATGATTGCTGCCTTAATGGGCATTTGGAAGGAGATATACCTATTGGGAGCACATCTGGGATGAATACAGTCCATCACTGTTTGCTGTGTCTTCCCATAAGATTATGTCAATGCCAGATTGCAGCCATGTGTTCACGCTGCAGCGCTTGCTGTGTGCCAGCTTGCTTCCTCAGAGCATGAAGCCACAGAGTCCAGTGAGCGAAAACAGACCCATATTTAATAAGCTGCCATTTTTAAACATTTTCCGATTCTGAGAATCAAGATTATGTGTTTGGGTCTGAGGGTTATATAATACGAATGGCTTTCTCCCCTCCTGTCTAGCTGATGGCTCAGTCCTGTTATATAATTTGCCAAGGGAGTTGGCTTAGAGCTTGTGAAATCTGATAGCTGATCCAGTTCATTGATCTGAATTCCCCTGTTGGTCTTCCTGAAGCAATTACACTGTATGCTCTGAGAGCGCTATACTATTCCAATTCCTAAAAGAGGGGCAGAGAAGGTCAGAGAACAATCCCAAGGGAACAATTTCAAAGACAGAGACAAAATCCTAAGAGATGCAAAGTAATGTTTGTTGAAAATACCTTAGGAAATTTTAACGAACATGTTAAATATGAGACTGGCTGTCAAATGAACCAGCTGTATTCTCTAAGGGTGAGGCTGCATGTAAGAATGGTACGCCTGTGTCCGTTAATTAGGGATAGAAATAAGGATCATTGGACTAGACCATCTAAACAAAAGTAGCAGTTTTGCATTGCCTGAGATTTGTTACAAGAACATGCAAAAATTGTACAAATGAGGCAAGAGGATGATTTAAAAATTGTGTGGCAAGAAGAAAACACAAAGTCTGTCAAGACGGTATAGAATGAGGATGGGAAGCCACAGCTGTTGGGTGTTGGAAACACAAGATTCCTACACTGCATGATAAAGTAGAGGTGGGATGCAATTTAAAGTGCAGAAAGGACATACAGTATGGATGTGGGGGAGACTTTACTTTCTCCAGTGCATTGCTCCCCCTCGCAGCCACTTTTATATTTATATCCTGTATAAATATAGGCATAAAGGAATTGTGGCATGCATATCTTTCATATGGGAAAGCTAAGGCGAATGTGGGTTTTAAAAATCGTATTATAAGGAGAACATAATTTAGAACTTGGGAGAAATATAAAGAAAGATGTAGTATTAAAATTCCTGGGTGTTTATCCCCACAAGTGGCATTTTACAGAAGATAATTGCTGTATATACTCAACTATAAATTAACCTCATATATAACTCAAAAGCAGGTTTGGGGGCCAAAATTATGGATTTTGATCTGACCCATGGATAAGTCAAGGATAAAAGGTCATCAGTGCTCCTTTTAGGTGCTCCTGGGATAAACTAAGTTCTTGCCTTTTGCCATTCTACTCAGACAAAGGGGTGGTTCCTTTTTTTGGCCTGTGGATAAGTCAACCCAATTTTTGGGGGGTCAATTTTTCGAAAATTTCTAGACTTATACTTGAGTATATACAGTAGGAAGTATAAAGAACTAGATAACCTATAGAAATGTATTAAAAGAAGATCAAGGTACAAGGAAAATCAAAGAAGTTCAACAATTAGTGAAAGAAGGTTATAAGATGCAGTGGTTAACATATTTCCAGTTGAGAGAGAGCTTTAAGGAGGACATGAGAGAACATAACTTTGAGAGGGATAAAACAGATTTTGATAAATTGCTATGCACTAATGATATACGTTTGGTTTTAAAAATATACAAATTGTTACTAAGGTTTAGTACTAAACAAGAGCAGGTAAAAGAGTGCATAGTAAATTGGACAAAAGACATAGACCACAATGTATGGATTAAACAATGGGAAGAAATGTGGAGAAAGGGATTAAAATTTATCTGTTGCTAGTATGACCTAAACAATAGTACACACAAAGCAATGATTTAGGATTACCTAAAGAAGATTTGTATAAGATCATGTTAAAATGGTATATGACCCCAGAGAACTGGCTGAAATGTATAAAGATGTGAAAAATACATTTTGGAAATGTAAGATGCATAGAAGATCCTTGTGCCATGTATGGTGGGCATGCAATACACACACACACACACTCACACACACACACACTTACTCCCATCTGCCCTAGTCAGTATGGCCAACACTCAGGGACAGTATGAGTTGTGATCTAGTGGACAATAGGAGTTGTGTTCTGGTTCTGCACCCCTACAATAAATGAACACAGCATTATTGGGGGAACTAATCTATAATAAATAAAATCTATTGGTGTAGTGGCTTGATACATAAGAACACATGTATCTATACAAAATTAAATCAAATTCTCCTGTAACCACTACTTGGTATGCCTTTATCTAGTAGCAGGGACGTAGCCAGGATTTTAGGAAGGGGGAGTCCAGACTAAGTGCCACCATTATATTGGGGCTTGGGTGCGGCGGCGCAGCAGCACATGCCATTCATTTTTCTAACAGAAGGGGGGGTACGGACCCCAAGACCCCCCCCCCTTGGCTACGTCCCTGCTAGTAGGTTGGTATATCAAGGTATACTGTCCTGTACCTACTACTTGGGGATACGTACCAATTAAACTTGTTGGGACTTATTTCTGACTGGAAATATATACATTTTCAGTGGAAGAATATTTACACATGCAAAGAAACAATCAATTGTTCTCAGGAAATTATTCAAATAGCTTAAAAGGCCACTGATAACCTGCATTTTCAGACTTCTTAGGGAAAAACAGCTAAGAGGAACAAAAAATAAGATTTTTTAAAAATCTGTCTGAAGTTTATTTGCCAAATTAGGACAATCTGTCATGAGAGTGGCAAATACAAAATATAATCTGAACAATGACCTCAGAATCTGAATCCCATTTGAGTGAACTATTTTAACTGATGGATAAATATGATATATATGTACTTTGTCCATCCAAAGGTTCTCAGTATAGTTTCAAAAAGTTAAACCAACAATAAAACAAAATTAAAACCCAAACATTAAAGTGTATATGCTTTCATGTCACTTGTCAATTTATGGCAATCTTGTGAATTTCACTGAGTTTCTTAGGCAAGGAATTAAAATACTGCAATATAAAAGAGCAGTATTAGCAGACAGTGGAATGAAAAACAAACACCAAGCCAAAAAAAAAAACCCATTACCAGATGTCTTGATCTGAATTAAACTCCTTTTCTGTTCTTAAATATGGCATCTAATTAATCTTATTTGTGTGAGCATCACTTACAGCGAGGGGGGGAGAGGTGAGAACAGGAAGATACTTAATACTTTAATACAAGAGCTGGGAACTATGTAACCCTCCAGATGTTGTTGCATTTCAACTCTCAGCTTTCTTTACCTTTGGCTATGCTGGTCAGTGCTGCTGTGAATTGTTAGTTCAACAACATGTGAAAGACCACTCAATTCCCACTTCTTTTTAGCATGCCTTGAATCCACCTCATTTCAGATCAGCCTTAAATTGTGTCATTTTGATGTCTGGGAGGAAAAAGTGAACATTCACAAACTTTCTATGGAGAGGAGAGGGTCACCTCACACATCTGTAATGGGCCATACAGGACTGGAAGAAATGTGATTTCACTTTATCCTTGCTTAGTGCAGGATGTTATTTTCTTGAAGTAACAAGGTCATCCTATCCATGCTACTATGCTGCCACCTAGTGCTCGAGTGGTGCAACTGAATATCCCCTAAATTAAATAATAAAATTAAATAATTTAATAAATTAAATACCATTATTTATGTTAATTAATAGCCAGTGTGGTGTAGTGGCTTGAGTGTTGGTCTACAGCTCTGGAGACTAGGGTTCAAATCTCGGCTTGGCCATGTAAACTCACTGGGTGACCTTGGGCAACCCATATTCTCTCAACCTCAGATGTGTGAACAAAAATATACACACTAAACAAACAAAATATTTTAATTCATCACTATCTTAAGCAGGTGATGGGGGCAGCATCTGCTTGTAGATGTAAAGTGGATGACAAGGCTAAAATGTCTGAGAACTACTGCCCTAAAGGCACCTGATCCCATCATGATCCCATCTGATCTTGGAAACTAAACAGGATTAGCCCTGATTAATACTTGGATAGGAGACCATCAATGACTACCAGG
>NC_056525.1:76037833-76188254 GCF_019175285.1 Sceloporus undulatus | reverse complement strand
TAATAATAATAATAATAATAATAATAATAATAATAATAATAATAATAATAGGATTTATTTATATACCGCCCAATAACTGGGAATCCGAGCGGTTTACAACAGAGGGGATAATAGACGGTTCCCTGCCCTTAGGCTTACAATCTAAAAGACACAACACAAAAGGAGAAGGGAATGGTGGTGGGAAAGGGGATGAGGTCCAGTGGTTCTTCTCTCCCTCTGAGGCCTGGACCAAGGCAGATGGACCAGAGGGAGGGCTCTTCTTCAGGCTAGCTCTGATGGAGCTGGGCAAGCCTATTTTTTCCCTCACAGGCCGAAAGATACAGGTACTTCAGGCTATATTTCAGAGGAAGCAACTGGCAAAACTACTTCCAAGTATTCCTTGCCTAAGAAATCCGTATGATTTTTATTTTGTTTTATTTTTTTGGTGCTGTTTTTCTGAGTTTACTATTTTAAAAAATCCCTATGACATTTGTGGGGTTGCCATAACAGGTGACTTGAGAGCACATACACACACATACATACACACAATTTAAATAATATCCAAACCTCTGTTGGATGCATGTTTCAAGAATACAGAACCAGTGGTAACCCCAGATGTTGTTGGACCCCTAGCTCCCATCAGTCCCAGCCAGCATAGCCATTAATCGGGGATGATGCAAAGTAAAATCCAACAACATCTGGCAAGCCATCTATTCTTCACATTAATGTGTCCAGGATCTGTATAAGTTCTCAGCAGCCCACACACCTCACCTCCATTTCTGCATGCAGATTCACCAACTTAAAGAGCTTGGAAATTTAACTTTTTTGGATTACAACTCAAGTTCCCCATTGAGAGTCATTGTTTTCACATAATAAGTTATACTTTTATTATTCAAACTACAAAATACTGAGACCTGATCACCCCCCTCCATATGTGCCTTTCAGTTCCCAGTCTAATTCCAGTTTTTTCAATGGCTTGTTATCAATTAAATAAGCTTGTTCAATTCTATTATTTCCACCAAAATACATGGCCGATTTAGACAAGGGAGCAGATCGTGCAGCTTTGCAGATATTGTTGGACTTCAATTCCAAGCATGACTCACCCTTGGCTATGCTCGTTAGGGCTGCTGGGAACTCTAGTCCAACAACATCTGTAGGGTCACATCATTCTCACTCCTGATTTTAGGTGATGGCTTGTTATGTTAATTGGTTGTTGTTTTTTAAAAATCCCCAACCAGGTCGGTTGAATTCTGATGATAAAACTGTAGTTTAAAATGCTGAATTTAACCATCAGAGTTTGATATCCAAATCTGAACTGAAAGGTTTTACAATTAGTTGAACTTCAACATTTTGCAACATTTCATTTCAGTGCTCTAAAATGATTGGGGCTACATATCATTACAGCCATTTTTGTGCTCCTGAGGAATCACCCACAGGTCCTGCCACCACCAATAAAGCATGATGCACAGGCAACATGCACCTTGTGTCCCATCAGAATAATGTTCCCAGCTAGTTGTTGAGTGTAATTTGACAGGGAAACAAAGGGCCAAAACTCACTGCAGAAATAATTCAGTTTGAGATTACTTTATCTGCCTTAGCTCAGTGCTAGGGAATGCTGGGAACTGTATCTTATTGTGGCACTAGAGCTCTCTGACAGAGAAGGCTAAATGTCTCACAAAACTAGTTCCCAGAGTTCCCTAGCATTGAGCCAAGACAGTTAAAGCAGTCTCAAACTGGATTATTTCTGCAGTGTGTTTTGGACCAAAGCCAACAGTTCCCCACGTGCCATGTTTCCCCTTGGAATGTTTCATTTGAAAATTAATTTAATAATTTGAAAATTGGGAATTGAAAAATTAATTCACTATCATAAACATTAACAACTGAAATGATTTTATTCAGTAAGTTATTGTTAATCACTTCATTGATTAATATGTGAGTGCTGGTCAGGTCATGGAACTTACAGGAATAGCACAGAGGTTGCCACTATTGACCTTACAGGAGCACATTTTGTTACTAGCTTTTTCAAAGGAACTCTTTTTGTTCTTTTAAAGTTGTCTTCCTCCAACCTGGATCCCCACCCCCAATGACCTACAATGCTTATAATGGCATTATTCACTTGGAACTGTGGGAGACAAGCAAGTCTGGGTACTATGAGACTGGTGAAGGCTGTCCTATAGCAGGAGATCTTCCAACCTCTTCATTCCTTTTTGTAACTTATATCAAATGGTATCCCCATCCTGTCCCTAAAAGTTGTCTCTTCCTGTTCTTTAAAAACATCCAAATTACAGGTTTAACTTTGTTGTTATCTGTTTTCTTCATCCCCATCAGATCTGGGACCCTTTCACACTACACAATTATAGCACTATGGCTCCATCTGCACTGCAGAAATAAAATAATTTGACACCACTTTAGCTGTCATCAATCAATGCTATGGAATTCTGGGACCTGCTGTTTTGTGATATAATTAGCCTTCTCTGTCAAAATTCTGGTATCACAACAAATTACATATTCCCAAACTCCGCATTACTGAACCATGGCAGTTAGAGCTGTGTAAAACTGCATCATTTCTGCAGTGCAGATGCAGCCTATGTTTCTAATTGAAATGCCATTGCTGCATCTTATAGAATCGTGGGGTGTCTAGTTTGGTGAATACCAGATCTCTCTGGTTGAGAATTTTAGGTACGTAACTCTCGCTAAATTGCACACCCTCGGATTCCACAGGATGTTGCTATGGCAGTTACAGCAGATCCATAATGCTAAAATTATGTAGTGTGAATGGGCTGAAGTACCTTTGGTGAAAAGAGTCTTTTCAAGAACATTCTCAGGCTGTTTAACATATAGGCTCAGATGTGGAGAAAGAAATAACAGCATAACATAATAACAGCAGCAGTCCTGATGTGTCTTTAAATATAAATATACATGACTTGAAAACTTCTCACCAATTTAAATGAAAACCTTATCCTCCCTCAGGAGGATTTCAAGACCATCTCACCCTTATGTTGTTGTTGTTGTTGTTGACCACCTTCAAGTCAATTTCGACCCATGGCAACCTGTGAATGAGACATCTACAAGACTCCCTGTCCTCCACTGTTTTGCTTAGTTCCTGCAAACTCATACCCATGACCTCCTTAATAGAGTCCATCCATGTAGCATGTGGCCTTCCCCTCTTTCTGCTTCCCTCCACTTTTCCTAGCATTATTGTTTTTTCCAATGAGTTGTGCCTTTTCATGATGAGTCCAAAGTATGACAGCCTCAGTTTGGTCATCTTGGCATCCAGGGAGGTTTTTGACTTGATCTACTCTAGGACCCACTTGTTTATCTGTTGGACTGTCCATGGTATCCTCAGCACTCTTCTACAACACCACATCTCAAATAAATTGATTTTCTTCCTATCTTGTTTCTTGCCTCTCACTTTGTAGCAACAAACTTTAACATGTAGCAATTTGTTGCAGCCAGCTCTGTAGTGAGCCAATACAGTGGTACCCCGGGTTACGAAATTAATTCGTTCCGCGGTTAATTTCGCAACCCGAAAAACCTTCGTAAGCCGAATTGCCATAGTTTTGTTCTATCCCACAACATCAGCCACTTCTTATGGGCTAACCTTGCATAGCTAAATGCTCAGTTGAACTCTGTCAGGGCTACACTGGCCATTAATTATTACAAGCATCGCCTAAACTTGTCCATCTCCTCTAAGTGCCTAGCTTTAATGGATCTGGTCTCAAATACAGGGATAGAGATTATGGTATTTGGCTACTGATGCAAATTTCAGTTTGTGTATTTTAGAAAGTAATGCCAGTTGCAGACCATCTTTTCCTTTATATGGCTATTCTTTTGGCACTGCCTTCAGAAATGCACAATAACACCTTCTCAGTCTTGAGAATTTGGTGGAGACCTTGCCATCCCTTTGCTTCTTCAAGCTGAAGCGGAGTAAGGCTCACTCAGAAAATGACATGCTATAGCTTGAGATGAGCAATTTATGGCCATCCACATGTTGCTGGACTGCAGTTCTCATCAGACCTAGGCAGCATAGCCAATGAGGAGAGATTATGGGAATTGCAATCCACCCTGCTATGGGTTATTGGCCTTCAACAAAGTTTACAGAATAACCAAGCCACATCCAGCTAGAACAGGTGATACTACACTTGAGGAGAAAATATTCTGATGTGATATAATACATCCCTCTAGCTGGATTAAAACACATGTCTTTGAAGTAGTTGCTATTGAGCCCGCCTGTTTTAAGATGGAGCTGGGCTTTTTCTCCTGTCTCAGCATGTCTAGTGAAGATGCAAGGGGCATCCTTCTCCATAGCTCTATAGCTGCTCCCAGGATGAGGAGAGACTTAGGAAGCTGGGTATGTTTAGCTTCCTTGGAGAAGAGAAGATTAAGAGGCAATATGATAGGCCTGTTTAAATATTTGAAGGGGTGTCATATTGAGGCTAGAGCAAGCTTGTGGAACACAGTCCCTTGAAATGTGGTAGAGTCTCTTTCTTTGGAGGTTTTTAAACAGAGGCTGGGTGGCCATCTTTCAGGGGTGCTTTGATTATGAGTTCCTGCATGGCAGGATATTGGACTGGATGGGCCTTGTGGCCTCTTCCAACTCTTTGATTCTATGAATTCCCTTCCATAGGAGGTTTGCTTGGCCCCTCTCTGATCTCTTTCCACCAGCAGGTAAATGACTTTTCTATTTAGACAGAAAGCTTTCTTAATGAGGTGTGCTTTTCTTTTTTTAAAAAAATGTACCAGATGTGTTTTAAACCATTTTAACTTTGTACTTTTAAAATCTGTATTAGTATGATTTTTAGGTGTACTTTTTTGTAAATCGCCTGTGCTCCATGCCAGGAGAATGGTGGGTTGTATTAAATAGATACAAACATAACTCCTGGGGCTGATACTTAACTTCATCACTTCTCACATTTGATCAAGCTTTTAAAGTTCTTGGACAGGACTGGAGAACCTGTGGCCCTCCAAAGTCCTGTGAGTTCTTTTCTGCCGTAACTCAAAGGTCTTTCAAACTACACGAGGCATCTGTGAAATCCATATGGACATTAAATTTCCTTGACTTTTGAGAATCTCCCAGTGACCGCATCTGGGCTGACACTGCTTTAACTGCCCTGGCTCCATGTGGTGGAATTCTGGGGATGGTTAAAAAAAACCCAAACATTTAGGGGTAGCCATGCTGGCCATATAGGAAATCCAATAACTTCCATTACCTTTATGGGGCCACCCAAGATACACAGTTCCAAAGGGGAAGTTGCTGGCCTACAGATAGCCCTCCCTACCATCTGCACTAAGACCAGAAACAAAAATTGCAGGCCTATGACTAACATCTTCAACTTTTTTTTTGCAAAAGATGGGTTCCTCTTGAGATGCAAATAGACTTTAAATTTCCTGGTCTATAAAAATCTCCCTTCTGTCACATGGCCAGGAGGAAGAGGAGGAGCCTGCCTGCACTAAACATATCCTCCCAAGTATATCATCTTTATTAAGGACTGAAACAACATGTAGGCATTTGACTAACATTTCCAATTGTTTTATCCCCCTCCTGTTTGGTTTGTAACATCTTGCCTGAAGAAGAAGGCCATGGAGCTTCGAAAGCTTGCACCAAGTGCATTGTGCCTTGTCCTTTGTTGATTCTTGTCTTATTATGCAGAGGAGATAATCCTCAAACAACAGTTAGTTATATAAACATTTCCCATATTTGTATCCATATGAATAAACTGTATTTTATATCCTGGGTAACATCATTATATTACCTTTATACATCCAAAGGATGATAATAATAATAATAATAATAATAATAGTGTTAATTCTCATATCTCTGGTTTTTGTATCCATCTTTCTTTGTAATTTTTCTCCCCCCCAAAATTCCCATTCTTCCTCTATTTTTTCCTATTGGTTTCCCATCCAATGGTTGTGTAAGTTTATACATCTCTACAGCTTCAAGTGCTTTAAAGAGCCCTGTGTCCAGATCTGGGGCAAAATCACTGATGGGTTTTTGTTTGTATTTCGCCCCCTCCTCTTTGCCTGAGGAAGAAGCCAGGGTGACTTTTGAAACATGGAATTGTGCCTTTTGGGTGGCCCCACAAAAGTATCATTGTTTGGATGCTGTTGGATTTGCTATAGGGCCAACAGGGCTACCCCAAGATGTTACTGTTGTTGTTTACCATCCCCAGAATTCCACCGCATGGAGCCAGGGCAATGAAAGCGGTGTCAATCCGAATGGTTTCTCCAGTGTGGACTAAGGAGGGCCTCCAGCTAGAAAGGCTGCAAAGGTAAGCCCAGGGCTGCTTCTTCTTGAAGGTGAAGCTGGGCAGCCAATTCCCCCTCTGCAACGGTGGCTTGGCTCCTTTGCATGGCAGATGCTGATCATGTTGCTGCTGCTGCTGCTGCTGCTGCTGCTGCTGCTGGCCTTGCTCCTTTAAGGGGAGGTTTTCAGCACCGTCTCTCCGCCGGAAGCAGGCAGGGACGTCAGCTCCACTCCAGTGGAAAAGGTCCCTGGCTGGAGAAGGGAGAGGCGCCCTTGCCATGCTGGAGAGGACCGGAGTGCCTGGCTGGGCACCTTCAGGGAAGCCAGTGAGTAGATCCCCCTAGATCCCTGATCCAGGAGGGATCCCCCAGATCGGATCGATCCCTCCAGGATCCACTCTGCAGCGTCACTCAGCCACCCTCCTGTCCTTCGCTTGAGCTGCATCCACACTGGAGAAATAACCCAGTTTGGCACCGCTTTAACTCTTTTTCTGGCTTAAGGCTATGGAATTCTGGGAGCTGGAGTTTGTTGTGGGCCCGGAGCGATCCGCTCTGGGCCCCACAACAAACTCCAACTCCCAGAATTCCATAGCCATGAGCCAGAAAAAGAGTTAAAGCGGTGCCAAACCGGATTAGTCCTACAGTATGTATCCCCCCTCACAAGTTTGCTGCCTCTGCCTGTGATCTATATTTCAGGCTCCTCCTTTCACAGGTGGCCCCCCCCCCCCCCCCCCCCACCAACCCATAAAGAGGGTGATCAGAGGACCTCCTGTTCCAGGACAGGTCCTCCCTTTCTGTCTTCTCTCCAGGAGGAATTCCAAAATGTCCTCGCTTTGGAGTACAGCTCAGGAGCAGGAATTTACATTTCTGTTAGTGTTTTTAGTTTTTCTGTAGTCATGTTCTTCCATGTTTTCTCTCTTTCGAATATCCTCCGCTTTGCAGCACCTTGTCTTCCTTTGGGTTTAAGGGTATCTGCTCCCACTGCGCATAAATGTCCTGAATTATATTTAGGCTGAGGAAGGCAAGCGTGGAGTGTGACCCGCTGTTGGAAATGTGTCTGTGTTACACTGTGGGTCAAGATTTCTGCCAAGAAATCTTATAGCGCCTTTAAGAAATTTGTCACACAAAGGAGATCAGGAGTTTTATCTTGTGAATATCCCAGAAAAACAAGATTGCCCCAAACCCCGTCATTAAAGCGGTCATGAAGAAGTATTAAGACGCATCTTTTTTACTTTCAGGATTTCAGTGCCAATGCATTTCTGACATCACTTTATTTGTGCAATTGCGTGGGATAATCATTCAAGCAATTACTTGCTGTTTCCACTTTAAATATGCTTTAATCTCTCTTTAATGCCGAAATCAGCCCCAGTGTGATAAACTTTTTTAAGACCAACTGAAAGAGAGAAGTTGGCAGCATGAGCTTTCCGTGAGAGAGCACACACTTTGTCTGCCAAAGACCCCAGGTTCAATCTCTGGTATTGAAAGGTAAGGCTGGCAAAGACCCCTATTTGCAGCCTTAAAGAATCGCTGCCAACCTGTGGATGAAGGGTGGGTCAACCATGCCATGTTAGAAAGCAACTCTCAGCGCAACAAGTAGGCTTCTCATTTCCCACCTGCTGTAGACCAGAGATTGTCAGCTTTGGTCCTCTATGTGTTTTAGACTTCATCCTCCAGAAGCCCTGGTCGAAAGCTCATGCCACCAACTTCTCTCTTTCAGTTCGTCTCAAAGGCTCTACAAGATCACTTTGCAGACTGTTGAAGATAGGGGATGATGGAATATAATATCATTCTCCAGCTTCGCTTTGGCTTTTCAACTTTCAACATGAAAAATATGGCTGTTTAGTAAGTCATTGTTTCATAAGCTTTGTTTTTTTATGCAGGACCTATGGCCAGCCAAATGGCTCAGGAAAGCAATTGCTTGCAGGTTCCACCCCAATCCCTCCTGTTTTAAGATTAGGGGTAGGGAATTTGTCCTTGGGTTAAGCCGATTATATGTACTTAGGTGCTGGCAAAAACATGAGACACTTCCATCTGTTCATACTTACTTGCACCGAATCAGACCTCTCACCTACATAGCCCAGTATTGCCTTTAGCTGCTCTTCTCAGGCTTTCTGATGTGGAGGACCAGGAATTATTTTTTTTCCAGTATGCAATGGACTGATTTCTGCCCACTGGCTACAATTCTTTCTTTCTTTCCTGGAAACTTACCAGAGACCAACAACCAATGGTGCCATCCAGGGAACACCACTTTGTGGAACACTGATCAACAGAAATGGTACTCGGACTTTTGTCCTTCAAGTGTTTGGGACTTTTAACTCCTAGAATCCTTCATCATTGGACAAGCAGACCAGGGCTTCATATGGAGGACCAAAGTTGAGAATCACTGGCCTATAGCAGCAGTAGTAACCAGCAACCTGCTGGTTGTTGTTGAACTGCAACCCATCAATCCTAGTCAGTACAGCCAGTGCTGAGAGTTGCTTTCCAACATGGCATGGTTGATCCAGCCCTCTTCCACAGACTGGCAGTGATTCTTCAAGGTTGCAAGTAGAGGCCTTTACCAGCCTTACTGTTTGAGGGATTGAACCTGGGGTTTTAGCATACAAAGGGTATGCTCTGTCACTGAACCATGGTCCTTCCATTTCCTTTGTAGTGTAAAGTCACTGGAATGGGAAAGTGTGTACAGGTGAGTGAGATTATGAGAGCTTCACCCAATAGCTTTTGCATATTTGGGTAATTGACTGCTGTTTGCAGTAATGAGGGAAATTTATGTAGTGGTTCTCTTTCTGTTGAGGTGATGACCCAGAATGAAAAATTTAGAATTGGCTAGTTTATGCTTTTTTACTGGATCAGCTAGACTTCTTAGGCTGGGGATACTGCTTAAACAGCCTTCATGGATTTTTTTTCATATGTGTTTCTTCCTTTATCCAGTGGAATTCAACTTAATTTTGGATTATAAACTGCTTTAAGAATTGGGGGAAAAATCTATGTCAGAGAAGTGCACTTAAACACAGTTTTCAAAGTAGCCGAAAGGAAATTGGAGGAGGATTTTTTTATTTTATTTTATTTTATTTTATGGTTAACAGATCTAACCTGAAACCTACTGAAGACCTCCGCACCCAAGGGTTGATAGGCAAGAGGTTAGGTTTCCTTGCTCTACTGTGTATCTTTTTGAGGAGCAAGACAGAATACATTTGTTCTAATGGCTGTATCACAACCCCACCTCTTGTCCTGTACTTAGATGTTCTGTGGTGAGAGTCTCTAGCACCTACACAAAATATTTCATGCTTCTGAGCCCCCTGTTTTTGCACACTGGTGAGATTCTGCACATCATCAAAGTAGGCCTTGGGCAATAATAGATCCTTGTTCCTCTGCTTACCTTCTTCACCATGGTCCATCATTCCTCTGAACCTGCAAATGCTTCTACCCTGCTCCTTGCCAAACTATCACATTTTGTTAACTTCCACATACTGTAAGCAAAATAGATTATGTAAATTAAACATTTGTGCACACTTGCATTCCCCTCCCCCTCCAGAGTTTTCATAGGTCTTGAGCTGCTTTGTCAGAGAAGTGGGTCTTCAGACTTTCAGAATGGGATCTGGTCAGGTCTGCCTTTCAGCAATTCAATGGCTTCTCTTTTCTGTGCCTTGCCAGGTTATATTGATAGTGTGCAACTAGAGAAGAGCAGATGCTGAGAGCAAGTTCTTGCAGGTGTCCGCTACCAATTGTTTTGGCCTACTATGATGGATGAATGGAAACCCAACCAACCAGCCAAGCCATGGAAGAAGCGCAGCTGGTACCTGGCCTGGAAGTACAAGCTGACAAACCAGAGGGCACTAAGGAGACTGTGTCAGGTGAGAAGAGAACCTGTCCCTCTTTTCTGTTGCTCAGGTTACCAAAATGATAACAGGTCTCCATTTACATTGCAGAATTATAACATTATTATTTCACTTTAACTGTTGTGGTTTCATCCAGTGGAATCTGGGACCTACAGATTAAGGAGAGATGTTTAGAATTCTCAACCAGAGCACTGTAATGCCTCATGAAACTACAAACTCCAGGATTCCATAGGATGCAGTCAGAGCAGTTAAAGTGCACTAATAATAGCACTATAACAGAATAGTGTGAATGGCCACAGGTATAATGATCAATTAGGATTAGAGAAGACTGTGGGATTCAGATGCTCCTGCATTAGTGGGATGGGGGCACAGAAGAGCCATGCCACTCTTTTGCAGCAAAACCAATCTTGTGATTCCTTAAAAGGTGCCAAGTTTTATTTTGCTTAAATTTGGGGGGACTTTGTGAGATCCCTTTCATCATATCTGATGAAGGGGTTAGAATCCATGAACGTTTATGCTAAATAAAACATGTTAGTTACTGGAAGTGATGTGATACACTAGGATGTTTCTAAATTATGGCTCCTCTGAAATCAAGGAACTGAAAGTGTCTACTGTTACTGTGAACAGGAGGTGAGGATAAAAAGTAATTATTGGAGTAAACAATCTAGACATGAACAAGTATGTTCTCTAATGTTGCTCTTTAGAAAAAAGAATCTTGTGTTACTTTGCAAGCCAGCTACTTTATTGTAATAAATAAATAAATGTAGCATGGGCTGTTGTTCAAACAAAGGCGTACGCATATGAAAACTCATGTTATGCTAAGTATGGGTCAGCAAAATGCCATGGGATATTTTTATCTCTTTGCTGCCACAGACAAGTGCATTAGTTCTTCTGAAATGGTTTCTATGAATCATTTATATAGTATTTCAGGAGTTCTGTCCATTTAGCTCAGTTTCCTTGACCGCAAGCCAGTTGCGTGCACTTCAGAGGAAGTATTTAAGAAGGCACTAACAAAGGGCTATTCATCACTTCTACTTTGTGGCTACTGGTAAACTTTTGTGGGCTTTACCTATTTCATCTTACAGTCATATTTTTCAAACAGCGAGTGGAAACGGACCATGAAATTCTGTACACATGTTCTTGGAAGTAAGGCCTGTTGAGTTCATTGGGATTTATTCTCTTTAGGTGTATGACTGCAGCCACAAGAGCTGCTATCCATAGATGCCAAGTAGTTCTGATTATAAAGTAGGATTTGAGCCTGTGTCCATCAAGGCAGAATCCAAACACTCAACTTTCTGTCAATATTTTTTATTTATTTAATTTATATCCCATCTTTGTACTTGCACAGAACCCAAAGTGGCTCTTAACTGTATTAGTTCTTAATGTTTAAATGACTGCAGCTAAAGAGGAGTTCAGAGAATTTTATCATTGGAAGGAACCACAGGGGCCATCTAGGGATTGAACTCAGTGCTCTACCACTGAGCTGTGAGCCTTTCTCTAAAGCAGAGATGAACAACTGTGAATGGGGCCTCCCCCACACCCTCCAGGTTGCAATGGTGCCTTTTGATGCCTTGGCTGCCATTTTCACTGATTTTCAGACATTTTTTTCTTTATTTAATTATTTTTTCTTATTGGATGGCTTTGAGGGTTCTAGAGGGTTGGGTGAAGCATACCATCACATTTTCAAGTGGTTTGATGGGCTTTTGGCCAGTTTTCACGGAAGGGATAATCATCCAAATTTTAGCCCAAATTCTTTTTAAAATTTCTGTGGGGGTGGTTCGAGGATTGCACTTAGGGGTCCCAAAGGCCACACTTTGCTCATTTTTGCCCTACTGGGAGAATATAACTTTTGTTTTAGTTAGAATATTTATATTCCATCTTTCATCCAGAAAGGCTCCTAGAACTGCTTATTAATAAGATCTGTCCACATTCATAGAAACAGAAGCCCTATTCAGTCATTGTTGCATTTTTATTCCGTTCACAAGAGAAAAGAACATGCTAGCACCATCCTCTCCATTGTCACTTTTCTTACCTCATCCACATAGAAAGTGACACCTTCCATTATCCATGTATACTGTCTACTTGAGTTGGGTCCTCTGAAAATGAGAATTCCAGTTCACATGGAGAGCCTCCATCATGTAGGCAGCTGATGGAACTGCAGAGGTGGGAAAAGTACAAGTGTGCTTCCCTTCTCCTCACAGACTGAGTAAATACAGTTAGCTAACAACTGAACATGGCTAGTTATCTTGAATGAATGTAGAAACAGGTTCACATCACACATGCAAGGGCCAGCAACCCAGATGTCTTAAAGAATACTTGGTCTGGAGGGAGGACCTCTATTGTGGGGGACTTCAGGTAGGAATTCTGGCTTCAGAAGCTATACTATCTGGGGATAGTATGGGGTTCTGGTGTGCTTATAGAGGTGAGGGAGTTTTCACATTTTGGGAGGTTGGCCTGGGGGCAAAAAATGCCTGAAAATCATGCCAGTTAAAAAATTTGGAAGGACTAGTTCGGGGCTTCAAGGCTCACCAAAGTGGGATTCAGGGGCCGCATGCAACCCACTGGTCACATTCTGCCCATCCCTGGTTTGAGAGAAATTACTTTTTCTACATTATATTTTAACATTTTATTTCTTTATTGCAATTTCCAAATTTAGAGACATGCATCATCACGTAATCAATACAGAATGAACCCTTTCCCAATACCGCAGACCATAACTGTCAGTTTGTAAAGTGTTACTTAGGTTCCCCATCCCCCCTCTAATTACAAAGATAAATATTTTGGAAGAGACAGCATTTTCTTCATTACCAGAACAGCATCTTTTTAGTCACACACCTGGTTGAAATCTTGATTCACCAAGAAAAGTGCCACCACTTATTTATATATTTAAAATCAGTGCAACATTTTTGTTCTCATGATTTTGAGCTAATTCACAGAAGTTAAAACTAGCCACAAAATGGCAGTGAACCATAAAGTGGAACAGGAGCCCATTCACATTGCACAATCAGTAGTGGTATGATTCCACTTCCATGGTTCCATCCTTTTTGATTTCCCAGTTGTTTGTAGTCTGGTGAGGCAATGAAGCTGTCTGGTTGGGAATTCTGCATTCTAAACTGCAGTTCCCAGAATTCCATGGGACAGGGCCATGGCAGATAAAGCAGGATTGTAGGTTGCATCCGCCTTGCAGAAATAATTCAGATTGACACCACTTTAAGTCCCATGCATCAATTCTGCAGAATTCTGGGATTTGTCATTTGTTGTGGTACCAAAACTCTCTGATACAGAAGGCTAAATGTCTCACACAACTACATTCCCAGAATTCCATAGCACTGAGCCATGGTAGTTAAAGTGATGTCAGACTGAATTATTTCTGCACTGCAAATGCAGCCATAGAGCTATAATTCTGTAGTTTGAATAGGCCTCAGGTAACAAATAGAAGTACAGTTAACATGTAGTGTTAAAATATTTTAAAATGGGTGAACCGAACATTTGTGCTTGGTGCCTAATAATCAACAAAGCTGTTATACCTCCTTTGGGAAGGCATCCAATAGGTGAGCCCCCACAATCTCATAGATGAATGCAGCTGTTGTGCCTGAACCTTCACAATTGACCTCTGGTCAATTAGTCTTGATGTTTGTCCACCAGAAGAGAGGTGCTCATAATAGAGGAAGTTCATTGTGAAGCCTATTCAACTAATCCCTTATCAACTATGGCCCCATACAGACAGGCCAAAATAAAGCTGCTTCGGGTCACTTTGGAGGTATGCTGTTTTAATGGTGCATGTGTCCTAAGAGTCCGGAAGCCACGCCAAAGCCACGATCCAGTCCTAAGGACTGGAGTGCAGCTTTGGTGCAGCATCCAGACTCTTAGGATGCATGCATCATTTAAACAGCATACCTCCAAAGTGACCCAAAGCAGCTTTATTTTGGCAGTCTGTATGGGGCCTATGACAATGCACATGCCTTTTAAAACATACATAAAAAGGTTTGTGAATTTGCAACATGGTGCATGTTTTCTTTCAACTTGTCAATTTCTCCTTTTTGCCTGTTATTTCTAATGGATTTCAGATGAGAGGTGGAACAAAAGAGGAAAGGAGGGAATGTGGCTTCTTTGAAATAGACTCTCATCTTGATTCTTTGTGATGCTTCTATTTAATTATTTCCCCCATATATTTTTAGCTGCTCTAATTGGCTCTCTGTTCCCTTTAGCATGGCTCGTAGAAGAGATCTATTTATGTAATGGGAGATTGCTACAAAAATGCTAGCAAATGAAAACTTATGAAGACGTTCAGGAAGGAAAGTGCTGTTTTCATTCACATAATCATTCATATAATTCCTTGCTTCTTTAGATGCTGAAGAAGAAGGTGAAGTAAAATAGTGACTGCAGTAAGACAAGGAGTCCATGCTCGATGTGGCAGGGAATGGAAAGCCAGAGTGGTGAAGTACCTACACTGAAGATCTAGGCTGAAATCCCCAAAGAGCCATGGAGCTCATTGAGTGACTTTTGACCTCTTTCTCTCAGCCTGGCTTACCTCAAAGGGCTATTGTGAGAATTAAATAAGGGAGAAGAGTCATATATGCATATTGTTTGTTATTTGCTGCCCTCGAGTCTGCTTTGACTCATGTGTTAGTGTATGAGACATCTCCAAGCCCCTCTGCCCTCAACCTCATATATGTTACCATCAGTTTATTGGAGGAAATACATATGTGGAGGGCATGGCTCTCAATGTCCATTGGCTGGCAGAAGTGGCAGGGGAGCAAAGTGTACCCTTAATTCTCAGGTTTCCTGATCAAAATTTGTATCCACCACTTACTCTACTTTCCTTGAGCTGATCGTTTAAGATCTGGAGTCAGTGGACCTGTAGTAAGACAGCAACTTGAGGTTTTCTTTGAAAGTAAAATGATGATACAGGCCTTGCTCAAATGCTCCTTGTCCCCTGTTGTTTGCTTGTGGGAGTACATGCGAACTCTGGTGAGATCTCTGTTCTTTGAAGATTGTGTGGAGGTGGCGTTGCAGCCATTGTGACTATCATTGTAGAACCATGAGAAAGTCAAAGCAGCTCTGTGCCCAGTTTTTATGTGATTCTGGATGGGTTGCAAGGTGGCTAGTGTCTCTGTGTGTTCCACTCTGGTTCTGAAGTGAATCATGGGTTCTTAGAGAAAGTATGGTCCTTTTCCCCATCCCTACTTTGTAATCAAATTTCTTTAAAACCTTGCTTAATTTTTTTAAGCTCTCCTTGCATGCATTCTCCCATGCCCAGGGTAATAACAAGACTGTAGAAGAGTGTGGAATAGAAAATGGCTTTCCCAATCTCCAAACTGTTCAAATGTGTTTTGTTTATAAACTACACATTGACCTCAGAGACTAATAATGAATTTCTCAAGCATTTTGTCTTCAGAAATCCCAGAAAAGGAAATAATCTACCCGACTTCTCTCCTACTCACAAAGAATCTAGAATACAATACAGAGACATGACAAATAGATTTCAATATCTTTTGTGGATCCTATATCTCAAAATAGTAAGTTTAATACAAAGCTGTCAATGTTGTGAGAAAAGCTGACACCTTAATTGCACACAGAACAGGCTCTTCAGGTTCAGGTTCCCATAGAAACTCATATTGTCCTATATTTCTGTATCCTAGGAGGGTTGATCATTAGAGCACCATCTTACGTGTTATGGCAATGTGACATTCCTGCAAACCCTACTCCATAATAAAGTAATGGAAACAATGGTGGGGATAGGGCTGCTCCCACTGAGATAAATCTGAAACAAAGGGCGTATCTCTTTCTCTCTGTGCAATCTAAATGACAGTTAAAAAAAAGAAATTGTTTCTATCATCTGGACTGTATAGACTACATAAGTGTCTGAATTATAAGTGATATAGTTACTGTGGGTTTTGGATGTGTTACTAGTCTGAGCAGGAAGGGAACTAAACATGCTGTAGAGCCCTACAACTTAGTACTGAGTTCTAATGGATAAAAGCTTAAGCCACATAATACTTGTTACATTTAAAATAAGAGTCAGTGTCATATAATGGTTTGAGAGTTGGACTAGGACTCCAGGAGACCAGAGCTTAAATCCCTTTTCAGCCATTCAAACCCACTAGGTGACCTTGTGCAAGTCACACTCTCTTAGCTTCAGAGGAAGGCAGTGGCAACCCTCCTTATAATATTGCTGTGAAAACCCTAGAATTGGCTTGCCATACGTTAATTTGAAGGCACATGATAACAGCAAATATTTAATGTGCCACAAGGCTTCTGGGTTGTTGGGTTGTAGTTGTTTGCTGCAGTAGATAGTTTCTAAGTGAGAACTAAGTGAGGTTCTGTTGAAGGGAGTTCCATTTAAATGTTTGCAAGGAAATTGTGTTGCTTTGGGGGACAGCTTGGCCATTTTAAGTAACCAAGGCACATTTGTTTTGCAAATAGATTCTGCTTAAACTTAATGATGTTTAACAACTGCTACATAACTGAAACCTTTTCTAGGCCAAGCAGTTATTCTAACTTTTCATTCTCAGTGCTATTATTCAGTAAATGACTGGGGTTATGTGGCACTATATGAATCTCCTCATAGTAACTGTTCTTCCTTTTCTCACAGTACCTCAAGCTTTGTCATCATACACTGTCCTTAGATCAGTTGGTTGCAGGTAACAGATGTATTTGACAACCCATAAGGTTACTGAGACATGACAGAACTAAGACTGTCAATGGCTGCTAGTTTTAATACCTTTAACAGCACAGGCAGTATACCTCTGTGTAACAATTACATTGGGGGACATGAGTGGCAAAGTGCTGTTGTTCTCATGGCCTGCCTATGAGTGTCCTACAGGCATCTGGTTGGCCTTTATGGGCACAGAATGCAGGACCAGAGAGTTGTTTGGCTTGATCCACTTTTGTCTTATAAGGCAAAAGAGCCCGGCAGTAGGAATCGAAATTCTCAATTTCCCCATTCAACAGATGTTTGAGGAAAATATGTTTCTATTTTTTCCTGTAATGTCAAAATGTTTTGGGGGGGGGGTGTCTTGTAAAGGATGGAAAACTCACTGCAACATGTTTTAAAAGTTCACATTTTCAAGAAACTAAGATTTTGCTCAGAATTACACAGCTTTAGATCTGCATCTGGCTGTTTCATTTTTCACCATGTTTTGGGGAAAAGGGGACAAAGCAGCATAGGAATGGATGGATTAGATATCCACAGTTAATAAATCAAGATGTATTATATAGTGGACTTTGGGGACTGGTTTTCTAGTCTTGTTTGATAGAAGGGCCAAGGCATGCAAGAAAAGTTACCATCGCTGTCCTTTCACGCCTTCTTTTTTTCAGAGGAACAAACATGCACTATGCATAAAAGAAATAGACTTACTGTAGGGCTTTGTTTTTGAGGGGGAATGTAAATGTTAGCAGTTTCTTAGAGTGCATGATACAGCTTTCCAAGTTACATAAACAGTTGTTCCTTAGGTAATAAAATGTACAGTCTCTGTTCACCTGAGGTAATTTTACTGCAGTTTGTGCAGACACAAGGGACTGAAGATTCCATCAAATAACTGGTTTTCATTGACCCAAAATCAACTTGTAGTTTATGCTAGCCTAAAGTCATGTCAGTAGCAGACTGATGTCATATTATAAAATGACAGCTGATATATGTGGATTTCTACAAGTACAGTGTTGCCCATCTTGTCCAAGAATGTTTTTTGTAAGCTGCCTCCTGTGGCAGCAGTCATATAAATATTCTTGCAGCACCAGCTTAAGAGGTGCCAGAGATGTGCAGGTTTGATGTTAGGATTGTTGTTCTTGTTGATTTTAAAAAAGATCCCCTTGAGATCACCAGACTAGTTTGAATTCAGTTTTCTTACTCAAGGCACTCTTCTTGTCTTCACATTTTTCTCACTACTTTTCCTTTTGGTTTGGAGCAAGGTAGTCTGGATTTACTGGGAAACTTCTGCTTGGAATATCAGGTGGGCAGTAACATCTAAATGTCAAAAACAGGCTGCCTGTTTTGAAGCTAGTATGTTTATAAATGGTTATCTCCCTCCATCAAAACATCAACAACAAATTAAAAACCATTGGTCAAAGTTAGAAGAATACATCTCCGACTTATGTAGAATCCTTGTGAGGTCACTAACTGCTTTATCACACTAGGGGGCAAACAGGATTTAAACAAGAGTTAAACAGGAAATGCCATGTGATAAACATCAGGCATTTCCTGTTTAACTCTCGTTTAACTCTTGTTTAAATCTGTTTGCCCCCTAATGTGATAAAGCAGTTAGTTCTCCTAGATTTGAGTCATTTATTGTCTAGAGTTTGAACATTACTATTTAAAACAATTTCAAGAATCACTCCAAGCAGCATGGTCACTTATCAAGGTAACAGAAGGATTTGGGTCTAGGAGTGGGTGGTTAGAATCAAAGAAAGGAATTTTTCCAAGCTCTGGAATCAACACTGCTTGATAATGGAATGAACACCTTGTCTTTGTCACATGACTCTGGCCTGATTACCATCTCCAAATGCCAGCGTTTAACCTCTATAAAGAATCATTGTTTACTTGCTAGAGAGAACTAGAGATATTGGCTGTAGTTGGTACAGATATATCTTCCTGCTGTTCCATTCTCCAAAGGAAATGGAAACTGTAGTGGGACTGAGATGTTTTAAGAGGCTAAAAACTGCACTGTGAAGGCCAACCCTACCATTAGGCAGAGTGAAGCAGCCACCTTACTTGGCTGATGGTGAAACATCATTGGTAACCTATCAACATTCTACCTTTGATGGTCATTCTCCATTGTTGTAAATCAGAGTTGTCTGTTCTTCACCCTGTTCAGTGGTCTACTATCCTCAGGATGATGTGAGACACTACAGTATCCTTGCCAGTGTGGAAGTAAAATTCAGCCACCAGTCCAGTCAGCTTCTATATATGGAATAGAAGCAGCCCCATTTTGTTCTTTGCCTCAGGTATCAACATTTCTTGGGCTGTCCTTTCCCATCAGTGTCTAAGGCAAGTGTGAGAACATGCAGCCTTCTGGATGTTGGGAATACAACTCTCATCTTCCTTCACCTATGGCTGTGCTAACGTGTTGGTGGGAGTGGTGGTCTTCTAGAAAGCCACATATTGTACATTCCAGAATAGGCCCTGTGGGTATGAACTGAGGTGGTGGACACCACATTTCACTTGTGAAGAACTAAGTGAGAGGGATAGGAAAAGAATCCAAAAAGCTTTGTTCTGGTGTTTCATCAGTGCTACATCTTTGACTGGGAATGAAATGCAGCATCTTTCCAAAGCACTAGAATTTGAAGCATCAGATTTCCAAGGTTTTCCTTTCTATGTAATGATATGGAAACTTTTCCCTTGCAGATGGGGGCTGTAGTCTTTTTACTGGTAACTGTCATAGTGAACATCAAGTTGATTTTGGACACTAGAAGAGCAGCTTATGAAGAGGAGGAGTCTGCTCAAGATTATGGTGAGGATATGAAGGGCTGTGGCTGGGGACCTTTTCACAATTATAGCACTATGATTGCACTTTACCTGCCCTGGCTACATCTTACCAAATCCTGGGGGGTTGTAGTTTGATCAACACATGAGAGTTCTCTAGCTGAGAATTCATAATCCCCCTCCTTACACTGCAGACCCCAGGATTCCATATGATGGAACCATTACTGTTAAAGTAGAAGTGCACTCCTATAATAGGGTATTATAGGGGCAGGTGGGGCAAGCAAGCAGTCACATCATGGTACTTTCCAAATCTTCAAACCCATCCCAGACCTCTGGGAAGCCTGAATTAATAGATAAAATAGACTAGTAGAGAATCATTCTTAAAAGGTTATATTATACAATTTTTTAAACAGAGGAGAGTAATTTCATGGCACATCTATGTCACATAACACTAAATAGCTAGACTGAAATTTCTAAAGATGTGCACTTCAGGGTGAAAAAATATGTGTAGCACTCCTTTTAGAATAGGGATCTTTTGATTGTATGTATTTATTTTTAATATTTATTTTTTAAAATAAATCAAACCTCAGAAATTTATACACACACATTATACCTGTCTTTTCATGCTGACAATGTCTTCCAGTGAGGTATACAAAACAAAGCTTAAACACTAAACTAAACTAAATACGAGGCTGTAAAATTAAGAACAATGGCACTAAAAGCTTTCTGTTTGGGGCTGACGATCTTTAGAAGCCAAGTGAACTTTTCCTGTCAACCTAAAGATAATCGATTATGGATCCAGTCTAATTTCCTTTGCAAGGGATTTTCACACTCAAGGTTCTGGCATGGAAAAGGAGTTGTCTTGTGATCCCACCATTTTTGGTGGTGGGACAGAAAGAAGATTAATTTCTACAGGCAGACTTATATGGGAGGCATTGGTAAGAAGGTTAAAGCACAAGATGTTGTTTTTCCCACCCTAGATGAAGGCCTACAGAATCTGGAGATCCCACGCCGGCCTGTCAATAACAGGAAAGTTCTGGATATTGAGGTGTATTCGAGCCGCTCCAAGGTCTACGTAGCAGTGGATGGCACAACGGTGAGGGCGTGTGCTTTCAGCCAGAAGGAAAGATGGAATAAGCAGGAGAACAAGCATTTTCATATTTTACTCTAAAGCAAAGCACAGCACTCTTTTGAATCTGAGTTGCTTTTCCTGCTTTACATCTATGTGTGTTTACTCAGATGTTAATTCAGCTGTGTTCAGTTGAATCTGTTCCCTAGTAGTTGTACCTAGGATTGCAGCCTAAAATGATTTTGTCATATAGTTACACTTAATTGTTGTTTCTTATAGGAGTGTCTTTTTTAAAAACTATTACATGCATCTCTACTCCCATCCTCTTGACCGTAACAATCAGCTACATGCTGAATTGTTTCTATAAACAAGATGATGGTAAAAAGGCAGTTCTGTGGTCACTGAGGCGAGTATATCTGCACTGCACAGTTACCACAGTCTGATGTCACTTTAACTGTCATGACTCCATCGTCCTGAATCCTGAGAATTGTAGTTTGGTGAGAGAGCTAGAGAACTCTAGTTCTGTAGTTTAAGGGCATGTCCTAGAATTGTCTAGCTAACAATTCTAAGTATCTACCCAACCCAAAAAACCCAGGATACTGGAAAATGGAGCCATAGCAGTTTAGAATGGCATCAAATTGCTCTAACTGTGGTGTTTAGATGTACTCTGGTTTACATAACTTTAGCACATAATGAAGGAAGTTCCTGGAAGGAGGAGTAGTGATGGCTAGAAGGATTCAGTGTTATTGCAGTTCCTTTTGTTTTACAGGTTTTAGAAGATGAAGCACGGGAGCAAGGAAGAGGCATCCATGTGATTGTGTTGAATCAGGCTACAGTAAGTGATTGGGCTGAAAAGCAAAATCAGTGTTGATGTGTTGAAGGAAGTCACTCCTCTTATCCCCCACCCCCAGAAGCTGTGCATAAAGTAATTTACCTACAACTGAAGGAAGCAGGGCTGAAAACCTGTGATCTTCCATACTAGACAATAAATAAATACATCTGCCTTAAACAAATGATATAAACAGTACCTACATTGTATGATGTTTGAAACAGTATTACCATAAGACATCATTTTGTCATCACACATAGGCTATATACATACAGACCTTGCTACTTTTTGTGTCTCATGTTATGTCATGGTATGTTAAGTTTGGATGTGATTTAATACTCATTGTATATTGTTTATGACATATTAAAGCAGGGCTTACTCACAAATAATATCTAATGCAACCTTCTCTATGCATGAATAGGGTCATGTAATGGCAAAGCGGGTTTTTGACACCTACTCACCACATGAAGATGAAGCCATGGTCCTTTTCCTCAACATGGTAGCCAGAGGCCGAATCCTTATCTTCACAATTAAGGTAGGTGGAAGTTGGAGTCCTGTGCCTTCCTCCTTTAGAGGTATAAAATGCAGATGGTATTACCTTTTGTCTTAAAGATGTTAGCAATATACAACTATTCATTTTCACAACAAAATGTCTCTAACTCTGCAACTTGGTTGTGTGCCTTCAAGTCATTTCTGACTTGTCGAAACCCTAAGGCAAATCTATCAGGCAATTTTCTTGGCAAGATTTGTTCAAAGGGGGATTGTCTTTGCTTTTCTCTGAGGCTGACAGTCTGACTTGCCCAAAATTACCCAGAGGGTTTCCATGATTGAGCAGGGATTTGAACCCTGGTCTCTAGAGGCATAGCCTTGTGCTCAAACCACTACATCATGCTGACCCTCAACTCTACAGCTACTGACCTAGGATTTCCATAGTAAAAGTTGGATTACAGAATATGTTTCAGAACAGAGTCAGGTGTTAGGATGGTCTTTGGCAAATAGATTTTCAATCTTCAAAGTAAAAGATTCCTGATTAAAGACACATAGGTTCTGGGTGTCTTGGGAGTGGGGGAACCCATTGTCCCACCCTTCTGTTGAGAAAATTTGGGTATAGGTCAGATAATGTCTAGAACAGCAGATAGGGCTGCTCTTCCCTCGGACAGCTGACCTGATGGGAATTTGAATCCTCCCTGGGGTGGGGGACTTGATGACATTGCCTTCCTTCCTTACTGCTGTCAGTGACATCTCTGGTTATCTTGGCTTGAGCAAAAAGGGAGCTCTTCCCAGAAGCATCTTCTATCATTAGACAAAGTTAGAGAACCCCCTCAGCCCAATAATTTTGGGGTAACTTAAAAAGCAGCAAATGGATCGTTGTTTTTTTACTGCCAGGGTCAGAGAGGGGTTCTTTTGGGATTTTCTGCCTCAGGTTGGAAGAGCTGGAACCCATGCATACTAGACAATTGTAGCATTTTTATTCCATTTTAGTTGTCATGGTTCCCTGTGAAATCCTGGGGTTGTAATATGGTGAGACACTACAGCACTATGGCTGGGGATTCTAAATGTCCCTCTCTAAATTTCCAGTCCTAGGATTCTATAAAATGGAACCATGGCACTTAAAGTGGCATCATAGTGTTATAATTCTCTAGTATGAATGGCACCCTGGTTAGCACTGAGCATTATGGTTTTGAGGAAGGGGACACAGTGGCAGAGAGACACCATTTACTGCTTTATCTCAGGCTACATATTGCCATAGGCAGCCATGTCCCTTCAATAAATCCAAGAGAATAGGCATGCTCCTGTGATTACACACTTCTTTCATTGTACAGCTGAAAATTTATATAGATATTACACATATTATTGATAGATGCTGCATTCTTTTAGTCTGCATTCGATTTGCATAAGCCTGGCTCAAATCAATTCAAAGTGTTGTTGTATTTTTTGTTTGTTTGAGCTCACATTAACATTATTTCTTAATTATTTTTAAAAGAAGGATTTAGATTTGCTTTATAAAATACTTAAAAAAAAATACAAAACACCATAATGCCAGGCTCCCTTCACAAAGTTCTTAAACTAGAAAAAATACGCCTGAATCCAAGTGCTAGTCTTAGCTAAAGGAGAAACGGTGAAACTATGCAATTAACGTATCTGTTGCCTTATTCAGCACTTGACTAAGTGGGTCTCTTGTATTTGAGAAAAGCAACTGGATTCAGGCCAAAATTCTTGGTGTCTACAAGTTCTCGGACTAGAAAATACAGTTGTGAGCTATAGTTGATGGTTATAGCTGTCTTGTTCAGTGTAAGGCTGGAGCAAGAAGGGGAAAAAAGTGACACTGAAGGTTTGGTCTGTGGCCCTCTAGATGTTGTAGGATTGCAACTTCCAGCATTCTGCCTTTCCCTATATCTGCCTGCCTGAGGATTGAGGTCTACTGGAGGAGGCAGTGAGGTAGATACACTGTGTGAGGATGTGAGTGAGGGCCTTCTCAACCATGGCACTCCAATTGTGGAAAATGCCCTCTCCTTGGAGGCCTAATTGGCACCAACATTGGTTTCCTCAGTATTAGGTCTGCTGGTTAGGGCCAGCGGGAATTACAATCCCAACAGTTTCCAGAGATGGTCCACCCATATTCTGCTCTGGCTGAACTAACTGGCTGCAATTGTAGAATGATTCTTATTGACTTTCTGGTGCAGAAGTGAGGAAACTCTCCCCCCCCCCCCTTCAAGGACTATGTTCCTCAAGCACAGTCTGCCAGGAATAGTGTGCCTTTACTGACCAAAAGTGCACAAGGGCAATCATTTTCTCTCTATTTTTCCCAATGCTCTTTTGTGCATTCTCCTTTTTCTTCTCTGCCCTTCTCTGCCTTGTAAGCTGCTGCCACAGAGACTGATGACTCTTGCCAGTAAACTAAACAAATGATTTAGCAAGAGCTTTTCCCATTCTCTTTCCATCATTCTCTTTGTCCATGACTTGTTTCTTTCCTCCCCTAATCCTACTTCTCTCCTTCTCTCCTTACTTGCATGAAATTGTTTATCTCTGTCCTAATGTATTAAATACTCCAGAGGGTTTGAAGTACTACTATACTATGCTATGCTTTTTATGCTGTAAAATGTGTATCAGATGCCTGGAATATACTCTGAAACTGGAATCTTATAAAATGCTTATAAATAAAACATGCCATGCTGTTATAGTTGTAATCTTTGTGACTAGTTCAGAAATAAGGGAGAGGTCTCTTAGACCGTTTCTACTCCTGAAAGTAATAAAATATTATTCCAAAGATTGGAGGCAAGGAGATAATCATGTGTATATTGTAGCATTTATTTTCCTTCCTTTTCCAGGATGAGGGCTCCTTCCACCTTAAAGACACAGCAAAGAGTCTTCTGAAGAGCCTAGGAAGCCAAGTTGCTGCTTCCCTCAGCTGGAGGGACATGTGGACATTCGTGGGGAAGAAAGGAGGTCAGAATTGAGTCCTGGCATAAGTCTTGGCATAGGTTTCTCTCCAGGAGAGAAACAGGGTGAGGGTACCTAGTGGTCCAAAGGCAAGAATTTTTTAAAAGGAAGATACACAAGGATGATGAGACAGACACACATCTCTGCAGTAGGGTCTTTGTCTTCACTTCTCTATGGTACCTATACCTTTTCAACAGCTTAAGGAGAGCATGGGATACAGAAGACAGGCCTCTTGCATTGCTAATTATTGTCTGCGACTGAAAACAGATTTGTCTTTGTAGAGACATTCTTTCTTCTGCTACACAACTCTTTAAAAAGTTTTTTTAAGTCACTTCTGATCACTCTGAGAGGATGCTTTGCTGATCCTGCCTGTGCCCCCAGGAGATGAGGTGCATGGTGCCCAGAAAAAAAAAATCCAGAGTTGGCTCAGCTTCATTGTACAGTAATTCATCCAGCAGGATTCCTGTAGCAACAGCATTTGTCTCATGGCAGACAGGCACAATTAAAATTAACAGTGAGTGGTAAACTGTCTTCTGGCCTTGATGGTAATATGTTCTGTTACAGGTGAAGTCTATGGTGAAAAACATGCCAAGTCCCCAGTGCTTTCCTCATGGGGAGAGCCAGTGTTGTTGAAAACTGAAGTCCAACTAACCTCTGTAGAAGGTATGGTGTACTTGGTTATTTCTAGGAGATCTTGACATCCTGAAAGAACCTTGTTAGGCAAGAGACATGGGATGTCCCAATTAAACTTAGAACAGCAACATGATTGGGAAAGGCAGGTACTTAATGGACTTAGGAAATGGGAGACTCAAAACATCAGGGGAGTGAAGAAATCAAAATCTCAGATCAAAATAAATAAATAAATAATCCTATTATTATTATTATTATTATTATTATTATTATTATAATCACCTGAGTGAACAGGATTGTTTATATCAGAGTTTGGTGACCTGAGCAATATGCTTGAGACAGCAAGAACAAGAAGCCCTTAATTTGTGCTGTAGGCCAGTGGAAATAATTTCATGTAACTTTGTGGTCAGATTGCTATAGAAATTGCTGGGCCTGGAATAGGGATGCTTTCATTAGATCCTTTCTGACTGTAACTTTCTTTCTTTAGCCTTTTCAGTGCCTCATAGCAATGTTCTATTTGTTGTTTCCCTCTTGCCTTGGGGCAAATTCTTCAAAATTAATGGTGAACTCTCTAATCTGCCCCATTCTTTGGTGCTATGTTCAGAGGGAGTCTGTTTCTCACAGTACACTCTCACTGGCATGAACATGAAAAGTACAGGACTCTGTTTCAAAGTGTACTTGTATCTCAAACTTACTTTCCCACTTTCAATTGTACTCACAGATGCAGAATGCCACTGGCCAGATACAGAGTTGAACCGACGACGGAAAAGGTTTTGTAGCAAGGTGGAAGGTTATGGCAGTGTCTGCAGCTGTAAAGACCCTACTCCTATAGAATTCAACCCTGAGCCAGTGAGTAAATTTAACTCCCTTCCTCCATGAGAGAGGCATTGAGGAGAATGCACCTAAAGCCTTCCTCCAATCCCTCAGTCAATTGGGCAGTGTGTGGTGAGCACTGGACATGTTATGACTTATTTCAGCCTTTCTTGGCAGCTTCTAAAAGTGTAGGGCCATCTCACAAAGAGTGAGGCAGCCACCTCACCCAGCAGATTTGTGGGTGTTTTGAAAGGGCAGCAAATTTCAAAGTGAATTGCATTGTTCCTTTCCCTTTAATTGACATGAGATGGGGGGAGAGGTGCTTGTGGGATTGTCTACCTCATGCACAAAATTGGACTTGGGTACTATGGACTTAGTCCAGAGTGTGTGGTAAGGAAGGCAGTTTTTTTCTTCTGTGTCAGGTAGCAAAATGTCTCCAGTCAGTGCTGCCAATATGTATAATTAGCATGCTATTTTGGGGGAAAATGCCTTATATTTTTATATCAGTGCTGTAGCTCTTGGCAATTCTCTACATACCTCCATCATGTCCAGCCTGTTTATTTGTTTGATCACCTGCTTTATTTCCATTATTCAGAGCGATATCCCTTACTACCTTTCATATTTCTGCATCCTTTTCTGCAAGACCCTCAACTATGAGAAAAAACCCATCATTCTTGAAATGATCCAAAAAGAATTTCTTTTTTTAAAAAACTGTTTAAAAACTGTTGAAGAGAACCAATCTGAAACTGTTTCATCTGTTTCAATCACTAGCATAGCATTTGTTTTAATGATGAGAATGCTGGACTGGGACTTGGAAGATCCATCTTTTAGTCCATACTGAACCGTGAAACCCATTGGGTGAATTTAGACTTGCCCTAAATTTAGAATTTAGTCTTGTATGTCTTCCTCTCTCCCCACCTCAGAGGTGTTAGGAGGATAGATAAAATAGAGAGTAGGAGAGACATACGCCCATTGGAGAGAAAGGCAGAATATAAATATAATCAACTAAATAAAATGCATGAAAGCACCTATAATTTTTGGATATAGTTGTTTCTTTTATTCCTCCTATGAATGTTCCAGAGAATGGCAAATCAGCAATGGGTATGTGGGAAAAGGATGTGGATTTGGTTTGAACTTAATATCTTATGAACTTCCTTCTCTTTTAGCTCAAAGACAACAAGGTTTTTGATGTGCCCGTTGCTGTCATTGCAGGGAACAGACCCAACTACCTGTACAGGTCAGTGCTGGAATGGGATTTTCTTCATTAGCATGACAGTAGGTTAAATGTTTCCTGCACTAAACAAAGTAACCAGAAACAGAGAATCTCTTCTTGGAAAACAATACCTACATTCCTCTGGGAAAACCTATAATTCTGATGAACAAGAAAAGTCTTCAACCTTTTCAAAGTTTTATAATACATAATTTCAGGGAACTCTATGTCTATTGTGTACTGACTGCAAAATGTCACATTATTGGAGCAGTGGTATAGATTATATTTTTGTTTCATTTTATTTTGGTGGTTTGTTTCTTTAATCTTGCAATGTTGCACTGAAAAAGAATGCGTATAATGACACATACATGGCAGAGGGTTGGACTAGATAGCCCTTCCAACTCTATAATTCTTTTTAAAAGTATCTTTGCAAGCTCTGAAGTTTATTTTATCCCCATCATTAGAATCCAAAGCACCTGTAATGGTAATGCATGGTCAATAGAAACTTCCCTGTCCTTAAGCCTACAGTCTACAAAGGTATACATGTAGAAGGAGGAAGGGTGAAAAAAGAAAAGAAATAATAAGTTCCTAGAATTTCGTCAGGTTGCAGGGGGAAATTGATGTGTATGTGCATGCTTGCATGTGCACATGCACACACATTTTATGCACAAGAATTGCATGATTAGAGTCTGGATGACTGGATGAGACTTATATCTATCTAGTATCTCCAGTTACTGTTGGGTTTCCACTATCACTGCTCCTCCAAATCATATGTTAAATATTAATCCATAAATCTTTTTTGTGTTTGGCCAGCACCTATCATTTCCAGGTTGTTGTTTTTTTAATCACATTTTCTCCTCTGACTAGGATGCTTCCTTTGAATGCCAATCATGGTAAAAAGACTGTCCCTTGCTTAGAATGTACTCCTTCTTTCTGATGCTATTTCTGTTTCTTGTTGATTGATTCAATCCGGTTCCTCATTCATGAGTGACTCTTAATCTATGGATGTGAGTTTGTGTCCTCAGCTGTTGTCCGTGACCACTAGCTGATACCATCTAAACATGATGTGTTTCAAGAAACAGTTGTACATAATGGCCAATTGGCAACTTTTAATAAAACTTTTTCTGAATTGAGCCATAACAAGATGAAGGATTTTCATGTTTGAATGCCGTACTGAAAGTCCCCATGCTACATATAGAAAATAGCACGGGAGGAATATTCAGGCTGTTCTTGACATGCTAACTTTGAGTGTGCAGGACTTTTTGTGGGAGCTATTCAAGTACTTGTCCTCTCCAGCTACAGCCTTTTCCACTTGATGCCTCTTGTTGCTATAAATTGACACTAAAAATCACTAGTTTTTCTAACCTGTAAGTTGAAAAAGATATACATGGGACGAAAAATGTTTGCTACAGATGGTACAGTGGGCTCTCCCCATTCCAGATCCCCCCATGTAAGGGGAAATCTGTGTATGCTCATGTCCTATTTGAAACAATGGGGTGCATGCATGAGATGATGAGTGCACATAGGCACCATTGTTTTTGTCACAGTGTGGCTTCCTCATAAGCTAGAAGCTGCATATAGTGCACCCATGTATGACACAGACACACTGTACTTAAAAGAAAGAAGAATGTTGGTAATGATGACACTATTAAGTCTAGATTATCAGTACAGTGGGCCCTTGTTATACGCTGGGGTTTGGTTCCAAGATTCCCGTGGATAACAAAATCCATGTATGCTCAAGTCCCATTAAATATAATGACACAGCAAAATAGTGTCCCTTATAAAAAATGGAAAATCAAGGTTTGATATTTGAAATTTATACTTTTTTGGAACATTTTCAAACCGTGGATGCTTGAATCCATGTATAAAAAAATCTGTGTATAAGAAGGGCCGACTGTAATGGAACTTTGAACCATAGCAATTCTTCTGTCTCCTGTAGGATGCTGCGATCCCTACTGTCAGCACAAGGGGTCAATCCTCAGATGATAACTGTCTTCATTGATGGATATTATGAGGTAAGACATAGGGATGGAGGATAACCCTTTCTTTGCTTCATAAATGGCCTTTAACATCAGACAGGGCAGAAGTCTTATGATACACAAAGTCATCAATAGTTAAATAATAACAACATGATCTTAAAAAACTCTAAGAGCTTTGGTATCACTTGAACTACCTAAAATGGAAGGATCTAGTTATAAAATGTATAGAAGGTAAAAGGATAGATGACTACAGTTCAAATAGTCCTTGTCTTCTAAGAAAATATGACCAAATGGGCATCCTTCATTGCAGCTCTGTGGTTTATTTCCTTGTCATATTAGCTGTCTCCATAGGTATGTCTAGCAGATAGAAATCCAATAGGACAGGCCAGTCACATCCAGCCTCCAACAGATTCATAGTTACCTCAATCTAGCCCCAACAGTTACTTGCTCTGTATCTTCTCAGACTCCAGCAATAGATGAAATGTCTCTTGTCACAAAACAAAAAGATTAACACTTCTGTTTCTTTTTCACTTAAGTGCAGTAAGGTGAAGTATCAGACAATTGTCTTTCACTTTACGCCATCTCATGACTTTTTACCGCAATGGCAAGGAGCAGGTGTCCTATGTGTTCATTGAGATAGCATTCATTTTAATGTATCTGAAGTCCATTTTAATGCTGTTCTCTGAAGACAACCTAAGGCATATACATTTATCTAAAGCATTGTCTATCTTTTCCAGGAGCCAATGGATGTGGTTGAATTATTTGGCCTGAAGGGAATCCAGCACACTCCCATCAGCATTAAAAATGCCAGGGTCTCACAGGTCAGAGGACTTTTTCTGGAAATCATGTCAATATCTTTAAAAAAACCTGATATCCACTGATACAAGAAAAGACAAAATAAGCTTTTACAATAAATGAGAAAAACTGAAGGTCTAATAATAGCATTACTGTATCATCAAGCTTCAAATGGAGAAACGAATAGAAAAAATTAAACAAAACTTTCTTTAGGATTCAAGGGAACCAAGGGGACTATGAGTGGGATGATTCATGACACATGTAATAAAGGAATGCCAAATCGTAATGAAATTATCTTTTGGGTCATTGTTTGTATAGGCACATAATTGGTATGACAGCTTCTTTTTGCAGTGCAGTGTTTCTAGCTCTATTTAACCAACATTTGAAGAACAAATTGTTTACAGACCCCTAATTTCTAGCTAGTCATGCTAGAATACAGCTACATGCTAGCTACAATACACTATATTGTAAGGGTCACATTGCCTGTTTCCCTGTGCTAGTCAACTATGGCCCCATTAAAAATGGAAGTCTGTACCAGTTGCTTTAAAGAACCACATTGAGGAACAGTGAATTAACTGAACCATGTACATTCTCTGGCTCAAGCATAAAGCATTATGGTCTTGTCATTTTAGCCAATATGAGTCTAGTTCAAAAGTGGACAGCTTATGGTCCATATTTCAATTCCCATCATGTCTCACCATTGGTTGTGCTTGCTGGGACTCAAAGAACTTGTGGTCCAACCACATCTGGAAGATCACAGGTTGTCCACATCTGTTCTATATGTGACATACAAACTCTAGCTGCTGTACCTGTATAATAGAAGCATCCTGATCTGCTTGCAATTACTATTCTACATGAGCCAGACCAGTCAGGTGGGAATAGAGACTTGCATGTAAAACAACAATTCAGTAGCAACTCCTGGTCACCAGTATGGTGAAAACAGAACTAGTTCTGAGATATCTTTTTCTAACAGATGACATTTTCCACTCTTTCAGCACTACAAGGCGAGTTTGACTGCAACATTCAACTTGCATCCGGTATGCAGTGCTCTTGTTCATCTGTCCCCCACTCCAAATGCATCTGTTTATCTGTTCATTGAGATCTGAAGAACTTGAGTTTTTATTGTGGTCTTCTATGCAATCCTTGTGGACTATTTTGATTGGAAGAAAAATGTCAGTTATCTGTAGTAGATGCTTTTGGGGGGCGGGGGGGGGGCTCAGCACAGCAGTGATATCCTATCACATTTAAAATGTTTTTTGGAAATGCATAATTATATGATGCTGGGGAGAAGTGAGGTGAGAGTAATATCTATTGATCAAGGCAATAGAGTTCCAAACTGAAATATAACTATTTCTAGGATTATCCAGTTCCTAAATTTGCCTATATCAATTTTGAGAAAACACTGCTTCTGAACCTGAAAGCTCATTAACTTCACTGATTCCTCTCTCTTCTTCTGCTCCGCTTTTTTGTAGGATGCCACACTTGCAGTAGTGTTGGAAGAAGACCTAGACATCTCTATTGACTTCTTCAGGTATTAGCTGAGACTATATTCTAAGCCCAACCTTTCCGTGATCACATTGTGCCTGGCTGACAAGAATCTCTAGCCAGGTCCTACTATACCCGACTAGTTTAATGAAACTAATTTCTGGTCAACATGCTGTAGTTGGCTATGAGAAAATAAGACATTTGGAAGGGAAGTTACTATGGGTGCATCTATACTGTAGAAATAATGCAGTTTGACACCACTTTTAACTGCCATGGCTCTATTCTACAGAATCCTGGGATTTGTAGTTTTGTATGGCACCAGCACTCTTTGGCAGAGAAGGCTAAAGACCTTGTAAAACTACAGTTCCCATGATTCTATAGGATGGAGCTACAGTAGTGTCAAACTACATTATTTCTACAGGGTAGATGCACCCAGTGTAATGAAGAGTTTTCTTAGGCAAGTCTATTAGAAGGAATTCTGGAGGGCAAAATAAATGAATAAATAACCAACAATATGTATTTACTGAAGGGGAAACTACATTCATAATATAAATTTTAACTCACATGACTATACTGAGTATTTGTGCAGCTCACATAAAATGTCCTCTTAATCATTTCCTTACTTTTCTTTTGGATCAATATGTCACACTGGGTTTGACCTTAGTATGGCTGATGATTGACCTGAAAATCTTGATGTTGGTCCATGTCTTTTGCTTTTGCAAAATAATGCCACTAATTGTAAGCTTCATCACAGAACCACTGTTATCAGTCTTTGATGAAGGCTGGCCTGAACAACTTTCCTCGTGGCTAACTTCCTTTTTCTCCCTTTAGCTTCTTAAGCCAATCTGTCTATTTGCTGGAGGAAGATGACAGCTTGTACTGCATATCTGCCTGGAATGACCAGGTTGGTATGCATGAGCCACAGAATTAACTTTGTCTACTCTCAGGTTCTCTTTTTCCCTTCATCACCCTCTTACTCTATACTCAGCAAAATGGTTTTCCCTCTGCCACTATCACCTGAAATTAGGATGAAGGACTTAATGACAAGTCTTCCATTGTGAAGATTTCTTAAATGCTTCTTTTGGGGCAATCTAGGGTTATGAGCACACAGCTGAGGATCCTTCACTCTTGTATCGTGTGGAGACCATGCCAGGCTTGGGTTGGGTGCTGAGGAAGACACTCTACAAGGATGAGTTGGAACCTAAATGGCCAACACCAGAAAAGGTCAGTGTCCTCTCTGTTTGCCTATCCTTATATATGTCTGTTGCCAAATGTTGGGATGATCAGCCGACAGTGATGCCATTCAGTGACCATCATGTTATCCTTTCTAGCATTGTGTCTGTAACAGATGGAAAAAGTGTGGACTGACTCTCCCCCACACATCCATCAAAGTATTCCCTAATAGATTAAGATCATCTGATGGCCCGACTGTTTTAATATGCTGTTTTAAAAATTTTATTGTATTAACTGTAATTGCTGATGTGCTGTATCGTGACATGTGTGAACTGCTTTGATCTGGAGAAAAAGCGGTATACAAATAAAAGTTTTATTTATTCTTTATTTTATTATTTTATTTACTTTCCATGTGGGCTGGATGTGCCTAGGTGTTAATTTCATGCTGGTAGCCTTAGCAGCTGGACCAAAACAAGTTACTCTTAGATGTGTGCTTCATACATTGGACTCTAGTTTGTTTGTTTTTCTCCCCTCAGCTCTGGGACTGGGACATGTGGATGCGAATGCCTGAGCAGCGGAAAGGTCGTGAGTGCCTCATCCCTGATGTATCTCGTTCGTACCACTTTGGCATTGTTGGCCTCAACATGAATGGTTATTTCCATGTGAGTAGCACATCTAAATCTGATTGAGGAAGAGTCCAGCACTGGTCCTCCTCCTGCCTTTCCTTTGAAATCTGTTAATATTGGTCTTTTAATATCCACTGTTGAGGTTTTTTTTTCCTCATGGAGGTCTTAAACTGCATGTGTGAGAGAATTAGTTCATTTCCTCATGTTGTTCAGAAAACCCTAAACAAGCATTTATAGGCCAAAGAAATAAATGGAGCTTCCATATGTATATATTGTAGAATTCTGCTTTCTGGAGATAAAACAGAGGCTCCAGCCCTGGTTTGTGAGTACCCAGGAGAAACTGGATAGTCACTAACATTATTCTGAACCACCATGGCAATTTATATTTTTTTTAGACTCGTATGTTCACTAGTTTCCATTTTTGGTTTGCCTATCTAGTCTATGATTCTAATAAACCAAGCAATAGCCGTTTACTCACAAAGTAGTTGTGGATGCAGTTACCACTGCATGGAAGCTACTTTCTTTGGGTTGTCATCTCTGTGCATCAAAGCAAGTGATTCAACTGCATTTGTTTAACGTGGTGGGAATATTTTCTCTACAGCGTTGTTCCTTTATGTATATGATCCAATTCTCTCCTTGGTGTGCTCCAGGGACAAAGGGACATTTGGATTAATTGTAGCCAGAGTTGAATGGTGATTCCTAAGATGTTCTTACTCTTTTTCATATTTTTCTAGGAAGCTTATTTCAAAAAGCACAAGTTCAACACTGTCCCCAATGTACAACTTAAAAATGTGGAGAGGTGAGCACAGTATATAGATGCTATACAGAACTAATAATACATATCGGGGGGTTTGACTGATGGCTAGCCAGACACCAACAGGAAATAGAATATTAACCTGTTGGATTCAGACTCCTTTCATCACACTATCTTGGTCCTTGTCTGTAACTCCTCATTTGTGTGGATCATAGAGCATTTCGCTACAGCATATACAGTAAATTTAATTTTAAGCTCTGGCGCCTGGTTCCTCCCTGCCCCCAGTAACTTTACACAAGTAGTTTTGCTGGTAAATGAATTTGGATCAACTAGATAACAAATGTTTGATCTAATTCAACAAGCATCAGGCTATATCCCCACCTTTGATTTCCAGATTGGCATGGTAGGTATTCCCTCTACTAGCTCTCCTCCCTGTAATCTCAAAATAATTGAGAGAAGAATATGAAGAAGTCAATATCTTGATTAGATGTTTCTACTCATGGTTGCAGTGTTTCAGTAAAGGCCAAACCCCCCCCCCCCCAAACCCACAAACCTTTATTGTCTGAAAAGACACACTCAAATCCCGCTAACATGTAAAGTTGTACTCTGGACAAAGACATAAATATTCCTGAACAAAACTGCCAGTAATAAGGCAAAAAGCAAAGGTGGGCAATCAGTCAGCTTCCACATTTTTTCCCAACTGCAGCTCCAGAGGTGAAGAATGATGAGGCTGTGGTCCAAGAGTACCTGGAAAGCCACATGTTGTCAGTCCCTGTTGTATGTGTCTGCCATCTCTCCCTGACTTTCTGTTTTTTCCACACAGCTTAAAGAAAGATGCATATGAAATTGAAATTCATCAGCTGCTCAGGTAACTGCTTCTGAATAAATCATGTGCTTCCTGGTAATAAGAGATGAAGTTTTGGAAAGGGGAGTGGGCAGAAGGAAAGCTATACCCCTGCACAGCAAGCCCAAATATATCACTTTTCCTCTGTAGCCTGACTCAAAGTGGTGACTAGAAGTGGTGCTATGTAACTTCCTGTTGCCATTTTGAGAGGGACTGCAAAGGAAAATGGAAGTATTTGGAAGCATTGGGGAGTGTTTTTGTGTGTTTGCATGCATTTGGATGATATCCTGTTTGGTGATTTGGGGCCAAAAATGGCTTTAAAATCATGCCAAAAAAATAAAAAAAATAAAAGTATTTGTTGGGGAGTGGGGAGTTTTGGTGACTGAGAAGGTTCAAGTGCCCCAAAAATGAGTTTGAAGAAATACCTGCATGCAGGCTGCACATCCTGTTGTGGTCAATAATTCTAGAAAGCTGTATAGATCAGTGACAGGTTGTTGTTTTCTTACTTGTTTTCACTCTCTTCTTAGACCTGCTTTGCTGGTACACTGTGGACTTTATCACACGTGGGGCTTACCATGAATAAATCACCATGCAAACGTCATAAATCATTTTAAAAGTGCAATCAAGGTTCACACGCCCGCATTTCTCCCACCAGTGAGTTGTCATGAATGCATCCTCACTTACTTCTTCCATGACCAAAGCATCCTTGGAGCCACCCTTTGGTAATAATGGAATCTTCCGTTATGTGCTCCATGATGCTTTGGTCATGGAAGAAGCAAGCAGGGACACGACCGTGACGATTGACTGACCAGAAAAGCCTGCTGGTGAACCCTGATCACTCTTTTGTAATGATTTATGATGTTTGCAGACTTGTGTTACCAATTATTTTAGTGTTGCCATTTGTGGCAAATGTGGAATCGTGAGTGGGTCTTGCACCATTAGCCACATAAGAAGTAAAGCAAATACTGGTGACTGAAAACCATACAAATTTGGGTCACAAAAGTAAAATGCAATGTTCTTGGAATTAGTCGCTGGATGGATTTTCTTCCATGCCAGAATCTTCAGACTAAAATTATGAAGTGCTGGAAATTTTTCATCAAAACATATGGAAGAGACCACTAAATTGACCTTAACTTTTTTATCTGACTCAAACTGCAGAGTTTGAATCTAGGAAAAATATATGCCCCTCTGTGAAGGTTACATTGTTGGCCTCTACAGTTTTAGTTATTCTGCAAGCAGATTTTTGAGGAATTTTTAAAATTGCAGGCACTGTACAATCTTACAATTTTTAGATTAACATAAAGAAGTTTAAAACAATTTAAAAGCATAAAAATAATTTAAATTGACTAAAATTATATGAAACACATTAACAAATTAAAAAAGGTTTGAAAGGTTTAGCCAGTTGTGCATAAATGTTTTGAAGTAGATCAGTTAGGCCCAAAGGATTTAGTAGACATTTGTGTTTTTTACCTGGCAGCTAAATGAAACCACTATTGGCACCAGTTGCACATTCATGGGAAGCATTCCACTAAGGGAATCTTGGCCCCAATCTCCCCCCAAAATCATTGATGCAGAATTCTGTTTTTAATAGTGAGTTTGTTTGATATGTGTACGCTTGATAGTATTCCTTTGTTTACTTTCTCTCTCCTTGATGCATTTTATTTCCCTCCTTCTCAGTGAGGCAGAGGTTCTGGATCACAGCAAGAACCCCTGTGAAGATTCCTTTATACCTGATACGGAAGGAAAGATCTATGTGATGTACATCAAAATGGAGCAGGAAGCAGACTTCACTACCTGGACTCAGCTTGCTAAGGTGACTTCCAAACATGCTTCCTACCTAACATAGACTGGAGAGGGAATTGTAATAGTGCCAGTGTGGAAAACTCTTTGGATGTAACTGAGGGTACATCCACACAGTAAAGTTATAGCACTTCAATGACATGGGTCTGTCCTAATGCATCCTTTAATGTGCTACTTAAAACTCTCTGCTCAAATTCTCTGCCTAAAGTATGCACTAGCACATTCTAAGTAGGAGATGATTCTAAGTACCTCTTCAAACTACAAATCCCAGGATGCCATATAATGATGTTGAGACAGTTAAAGTATCAGAGTGTTATAATTGTGCAGTATGGATGCACCTGTAGTCTGCTAAGATTTTGGAGTTTATTTATTTATTTACATTATTTATATCCTGCTCTTCCTAAAGACTGTCAGAGTTGCTTACAGTTAGTTATTCAGACTATTCCCTGCCCTCAGGCTTACAATATAAAAAGACATGACACAAAAGGAGAAGGGAATAGTGGTGGGGAAGGGGATTAAGTCCAGTGGTTTTTCTCTCCCTCTGAGGCCTGGACCATGGCAGATGGACTGAGGGGAGGGTCCTTCTTCTTGCTCTGATGGAGTTAGGCCAGTCTTTTCATTCCCTCCCAGGCTGGATGATGTCAGATGGCATGGAGGGAGGGTTCTTCTTCTTCAGGCTTCAGTTAACATGGTTGATTCATTCTTGCTGCCATGTTTCCACTCTCCTAGTGCCTCCACATCTGGGATCTAGATGTCCGTGGGAACCACAAAGGACTGTGGCGGCTCTTCCGGAAGAAGAACCATTTTCTGGTGGTAGGAGTTCCTGCATCTCCATATTCGTAAGTGCCCTTCATAGGGAAAAGCTACCCCATCTAACTATACATATACTTTGTTTCCATCAAATTGCATTACTACTAGGCTGCTTAGCTGGGATGCCTTCTTTCCAGGTGTCACTCCAGTTGTTTCCTCAACTGGCTATACAGTAAGGATCAATGTGGCTTGGTCCAGAGGGAACATGGTGTAATGCCGCAAAACACAGCTAGTTCAGCCTGTTTGTTAATCTGCTGTGTCAGTTCTCCATTGCCTTCAACAAATCAAACATTGCGGAGTATCTGCCAAAAGATGATCATTGGGTATGCTGTGCAGCAGGGGATGTAGTGCCAGAGGATCTGTGGGCCATTTGCTACCAACAACTATGGCTCCATCACAATTGGCTATCCGTTCATACCAGGATAATTGGAGGATGAATGTTTTTGCTGGAAAACCAGCTTTCAATCTGGAGATGGCAGAAAAGCACCCCCCGACTCTCTGATATTGCCCACCTGTGGTTGGTTCTTCGTAATTTCCCCCCAAACATTTGGATTTCTTGCTTTTAGAAGAGAATTATACCCCACCTAGAGGTGTTACTTTGCAGTTTTATATCAAAATGATGGCAGTAAGAGAGTTCCAGGGGTCACAAAATCAGTTGCATGATTTATTTATTTTATTATTTTTATTAAAATATTTATATTGTGGTGTCTCAGGGCAGTATACAATAAAATTAACAATTGAAAATAAACAGACTAAAAATATAAAGTCTGATAAGTTAAAAACAAGCAATTTTAAAATAATTTGTGAATGTGGATGGAATCAATCAGGCCCCAAAGTCTGTGTGTTTTTTTTACTTGATGCAAGAATGGTGCCAACACTGTTGTCAATCTGGCCTCTAAGGGGAGGGCAATCTATAACTGGGGTAACATAGCAAAGAAGACACTTTCCCACATCCACCCACAGTTTGTTGTCCCCACTGCTGGGCCCCTCCAGTTGACTTGAAAGCTTGGACAGGTGTACCCAGGGAGAGGCACTCTCTTTAAATCTCAAGGTTCCAAATAGTTTGGAACTTGCAGTGCCATCATCAGCACCTTAAATTCAGGCCAGAAGCCTATTGACAGGCAGTGATTCCCACCTGTGCCATACAGGGAGGACAATGATTGCTTATAGCTATTCATCCACCTGTATCCTGGCTGCAGGCATTGAGATCTAAGTGCAAGCAGACAGTTAAGCAATGAAGGAGGAGATAACTGTGGGGATGGTGGACTGAGAGAGCCATCTGGAAGAATGTAGCTGATCCTGGCGAGGGACAGGTGAGGTTGGCAAAAGAAGATAAAAAGTTTGAAGGGACAAATGGAAGAGGGCAAACAGCTGGTTTGTTAGTGAGTGTGAAACCACTGTGGAAAGAATGAGTAGTAAAATCCTTGAAAGATATCAGTGTGAGTCAATAGGTGGCTGCTGCCAGATAGACACTAGTGGATTATCATCTGCAGATCATTTGGCTGATATAATTATCAGGTAGTTTCCTGTGTTCAGTTACAGCTGATGCTGGCATGAGTCTTTAGTTCACAGCACCCCAGTCTAATTGAGGCCTTTGGCTTGCTGTTTCTTATCTCATTTTTATTGTAGATTCAAGAAACCTTCTTCAGTGATTCCAGTTTACTTAGAGCCTCAAGCCAAGGATGAGGCAGTGGGAGCCGTAGTAGCAGGAGCAGAGCAAACGTGAAGTGGAGCTTCAAGAGTTGTCTGTAACACCTTCACAGCCTGCTGCAAAGAGAGGCACTGGAAGCCATGGAGTTATGTGGGATCTATGTTCTGTTTTCACTGAAGGACTTGACAAATGTGGCCTCCCTCCCTGCCCTGAGGCTGCCTGCTGAGTGTTGATAAACTGCCCTGGGTAGGCAGTTGCAGGCGCCTTTAGTCTTTTTCTATGCCGCTGCACCAATTTGATTGTCTCATTTTTAACACTGATGCTTTACTAATTTTGGCCACCCTTTCCCCAAATTGGGGTTTGGGTCAGAGCAGGAGGAGCTATTTACAAGGGATTGGTTCCCTTTAGGCACTCTTCCCATGTTGCTATTTCAGGATATTTTTATTTTTATTTATTAACTCTTTGTATTGGCCAGCATCCTTCTAAAGGGTGCTGCTCAACTTGGTATTTCTGGTGGTTTCAAGGTGTGTATCATGATTGGAATCAAATCCCTTGAAATCATGTGGAGATTGCATTCAAACAGGAAATTACCACCCAGGGCCCAGCTAATGACTGCAGAGTGGACAGATCACATGAAGAATGATTTTGAGGTGGGCTTGGCCCTAATTTGGGTCATTGGGAAGAGGATTCATGTATTAGTACTGTGGACTACCTTTCTTGGATGGTGGGGCTCAGAATTCCCTTCCTGCCCATTGATAGGGACTGTCATATGACAAAGTAAACTCCTAGCTTTTGTGTTTCTAGTGGGCTCTCCTGCTTCCAGTCAATGCAGCCCTTCCCAGTTGAAACTTTTGCAACAATCCAGACTGACAGAAACACACATAGAGGTTTGGTTGCAAGGCATGGTAGCATTGCTTTGCTGCAGGTGCAATGTGGCTTGTAGGTCAGCCCTGCAAAAAGCCAAGAGGGGATATAGGAGGCAGCACAAAAAGTGCCTTGAGCAAGCAAGTGGTAATTTAGGAAGCCCTTGGATGATGGCCAGCTCCATTAAGGATTAGATGAACTAATCTGACCAAATTTTTGCTTGGTCCTTTGAAACCTGGCTTCCGTAGGCTCGAAAACCCAAACTAGGGAGCACAGTTGTCCCACCACTGACCATCCACAACTGATTGTTCATGCTGCTAATTAGGTCATGCCTAATGGAACTGATAGGATTCAGATCCTGTTCTGCATTGAATTGAAGCCAGTCATCCTCTTCCAAGAGACAAGTTGTGGAAGCCTGTTGTTCAGATGGAGGATCTGAAGGTACATGTGTGCCCTAGAGGAAGTTGGGGCAGGTGGATTCATAGGAAAAGGGTTTTTTTCTGGATTCCAGATTGATGGAATGGAGGAGGACGGAAGAATGGCATTTCAGGGATAGAGAGGAATTGTAATTTCCTCTTCCTGTGCCTTGTGAAATGAAGGACGTCCTTGGGTCTAGAATGTAAATTTCCATACAGTGATTCAATGAATGCTGAAGGAAGGAACAGTGTCCACCGGGGGACAGTCAGATTCTTGTTTGACACTATATGTATATAGGTGGTTGGGTACATTTTTGTTGTTGGGTTTTTTTGTTCATTTGTTTTGGGCTTTATGTTTTCTGTCTCCCATCCCAAATCCAGGCTTTTTGGACACATAGAATCAACCGATGTTATCCTAGAGTCTAAGGGACAGGAGGTGCAGGGCTAGGAGTAGCAAAAGGGTAGAAAACACAGTGTACGATCAGAACATGAGGCTGCTGTGGCCTTAACAAATAAGGTACCAAGGTCAGCTGACTCGGTTCTTGAGCCTAGGATCCCTTTAGAATTGTCTTACTTTACATTGATCAGACCCTCTGCCCTTTTCCCATAGTGCAGCCTAGGACTTTTGTGTTGGATATTGTGACGGAATTATTTTAATCCAGCCCTAGTCATAGGTTGTTACAACAAGACTGGGGATCTTAGCAATGTTTTAGGTATGAATAAACATGCTTAAGAATGAATTAGGTAACAAACAAACAGAATAAAATGAAAGTTTTTGTTTCATCTTTAACCTTAAAATCACCCCCTTTACTGAGACGGTCTCTTATCCTTCTCACCTAAATCCAGGGGCTTTGTTCTTCACACATTATGCAGAAGATAACATTTAAAGGTTCATAAATCACTTTCCTCGTAGTTCATTTCATACAAATCCTTTGTGGCTCCTTACATTTAGAAGCAGAATGTTGAACTGAGATCTGCTTTGCTTGTTCAGTCAAGGCAAATATGATGCAGTAAGTTCTGAGAAGAGATTTGATTTTAAATTAAAAGAGAGGCAAAAGGTAAATGGTTCCTGAGAAGTTCTGTCTTGGAGTAGCTAACATTTTCCAGACAGATATGCCCAGCACTCGAGGGAATCTTCTGATAAATGTTATCTAGTTGCTTGTCATTCCTTTTATCTGAACTGTCTATTGCAGTGCAGAGTGGAGCAAACATCCCTTGTTATGGTACAGTCTTAAGTGTTGTAGTGCCAAGTGGTTCAATAGGATGTAACCATTCTCAAGAGCTGCAAAAAGTTATTTTTGGAATACTGTATCCAGAATCCACAGCCAACATGACCATTAGTCCTAAAGATTGACTTTATCCAACTCTGACATCCTTTTAAAATATGTCATCAGGAGCTGACTTCTAAGATTCATACTATCTTCTGGTTTCTGCTTGTTCCTGGAGTCCTTTTTTTTTGTTAAAGATCAGCAAAGAAGAGCATAGTTTCCTGGGCTGAGAAGTCTCTTCTTGCATGCAACTAGGAAGGGAGCAGGGCTGCACACAGTAAGGCTGGCTGCTTTTTGGAATCCAATTGTATGTGTGTGTTTTCCACAAATAAAGGTGGAGGAACTTCTTAGAAATCTTTTTTCTTTCTTGCACTTCTTCATACACAGTAATGTTTTGGTATTGAAAACAAAAGATCACGTTCTTCGGACAATGGAGCAGAGTGCCACATTGACCCCTAAACTTTCCCAAAGGTTAGCCAAAAGCATGGGGATTTATTCTATCCTCACATATTTTCATTTTTTCAGATATCAGATAACTGTAGACACAAACAAGTACTGTACCTGTTATTTGTCTCCACTAGAGGTCCTCAGTCTTATATGTGGTTCCAAAGGGGAAAAAAAACACACACAAGTTTATTCTGCAAACCAAAGAGGGAAAGATCTGTTTGCTGTATTTAGTGGCTGATATATTTTTGTTACCCAGGAGGTGTTAACTGTTTCACCATGGTTTGGCTTTCTTAGTAAGTGTGGCCATGAAATCACTTACAGTCTGAGATCTCATCCCCCTTCCTAATTCCTTTCAGTTAAGAGACTGAGAGCCAAGTGATACTGTCAGTTTGCTTCACAGGGGGAAAGGAGTTGATGGGAAACTTGAAATGCTGCTTCTGCAAGCAGTAGGATAAATATAAGCAGATAGCTAAATGATATTTCCCAATATAACCCAATTGCATGATTTTGGTGTCAATAGTTTAAAGTAAGGTTTAACCATACAGTTTGATTACATATATATTTTCCTTGCAGATTTGGCTGCCATACATCAGTTTTGTGGGTCCACACACCATTGAAAAAGTTATATTCTTGTTCCCATAAAAGTGCTGTGGTGGCAGCTCATACACTAATAGCCTTGTCTGACAGGGCTCCAGTGCTATAGTTTGGAACAGTGTGTTAGAATTCAAAGTACATCAGCAAACTACAACTCCCAGAATTCTGCTGGATGCAGCAATGAGTGTTAAAGTCCTGTCAGACTGTTATATCTCTGTCATGTTGGTGTACATTTAACATTCTGTACAACAAGCCACACTCCTATTCCAGCACTACATTCATTACACTTGTAGCTCCACCCTCCTTCCCTCACTCCCTAAAGTATCTTCTATATCTATAGTATTCATTAGAGCCTTGTTTGAACAAAGGTGTCATTTTGAAATCAGATATCTTTGGAAATTAGAAATTCCATCTGAGTTTTGAATCACTATGTAATTTAGGTTGCAGTTCCATGCATTAGGTGCCCTGGACAAAAATAAAAGCAAGGGTGAAAAGTAAAAGAATGGTGCCCTTCACGTTCTACATATTTCATGTACCAGTCTTGTGATCATAAAGCATAGCAATCCATGTGATTTACAATAAAGTACAAGAGAGAAGATTCTATCTAAACATTAAGAAGAACATTTTGATGGTAAGAGCTGTTCCACCAGTGAAATAGACTTGGTTTACTTTGTTGAAGGAAATTAAAAAGAGGATAAGTGGACATAATTATAAAAACAGGAATATCAAAACAAAAAATATATTGTACAACCACCTTTGACTTTTTACAGCATTACAGAGGCAAGACATTACTTTGTGGTATGTTTATTTTTACTTAGTCTTTCGCTACAAACAATGACGTAGTGCAAATATGAGTCAGTAGGTATGTATTTACAAGGTTGAGTTGTCTGGGTTGTAGGGAGTGAAATCACAGCTTAAAATATCCCATCTTTGTTTTAACTGGGTTAATGGTTCAGACAATTCATTCTATACAGCATTTGATTATGTGGTAGCGAAAGGCTGTGTTCTCATTGCATGTCAGTTATCAGCACCCTTTTCCTGTTAGATTTTTCACTCCTACTAATATGGCATTAAATAGTAACCAGTGCAAACTGACATTAAACAGGAACAAGAAAATGTATGTGTATGTGTGCCTTCAAGTCATCTGTAGACTTATGGCAACCCCATGCATTTCATAGGGTTTTCTTCCACAAAAAATATTCAGAGATGTTTTCCATGTCATTCTGAAATCTACCCTACAGCACCTGGTATTCTCACATCCAGGTAATAACGAAGGTTGACCCTCCTTAGAATCCAAGATGAAAGGGGTTCTGATGCCTTCAGGGTATTTAAGCTAAATACCTCATAGCTGTACAAGGGAGGTGCAACTGTAATTATTAAAGGATAATTTTCCGCTTTGCTAGTAGCAAATAACGTCATCACTATTTTAGTAGCTATGTTTGTATCATTTATGAGCAAAAAGATTTGTGTACACTTAACTTCTTTCTTGATCATGCATTATGCCCTTATTTTATTTATACAAGATAAGACTGGTACAGTTTGCTTAGAACAAATGTTTCCTTGAGTAAGTAGCCACAGGGTAACAGCTTTGTTCACAAAGTTCATGTGAATCATGGAATCTAATGAGCTGCAGGAAATGCCATTAAGGAAACATAAAATGGAAAGTTATTTGGTTGTATACATTTAGACGTCTTTTTATTACACGCTTTTTATGTTTCTGCCCTTAAATAATTTGAATGCCATAACTTCCTTATTGTCAAGTTCCTCCTCTAACAGTTCTCTGCTGTTAATGTACAATCAGCATTTTTAAGTTACAGTAGAGCACTGTAGGCTAGCATTCTGAGTTGGCAAAATTAAAGTGTCCATGATTAATACCTGTCAGGCTGTAAGAATCACACAAACAAGAGTCTTGTAATACTCCAACAACTAACAGGAGCAAACAGATTTAATTGTGATGGCCTAAACTCAATTGGAACTCCCAAGTAAAGTACCCCATTGAATCAACTGTTGGATAAGGAGTCAACCCTTATGTAAAACCCACTGATTCAATGACTTAATGAGGATTCAGAGTCAGACCAACATAAGCTTTCATAGACATCAGAAACACAGGCCCCATACAGACAGGCCAAAATAAAGCTGCTTCGGGCCACTTTGGAGGTATGCTGTTTAAATGATGCATGCGTCCTAAGAGTCCGGAGGTTGCACTAAAGCTGTGCTCCAGTCCTTAAGACTGAATTGTGGCTTTGGCATGGCTTCTGGACTCTCAGGACGCATGTATCATTTAAATAGCATACCTCCAAAAGTGGCCCAAAGCAGCTTTATTTTAGCCTGTCTGTATGGGGCCACAAGTATTATACTAGCTTGGTAAGATGATATACATAAAAAATTAGAACACTTTGGGTACATCTGCTAATGGAAGAAGTTTCATTAGCAGCTTCAGCAGGATTGGTCCTCAACACATGTATCTCACAAAATGTTCTCTCCGTTTCCCTTCTACCTGCCTGCCATGCTACTGGAAACTGCTCTAAAGGGTTGCCCAGCAAATATTGAAGACAGATGAGGCTCACCTCCTGGAATAGCTAGCCAAATCAGCAAATGTATCCAATTAGATCCTAGCTATTGTAACTACTTTCATTAGTTAAGTTCTCTGCTTTGTTGGAACTGAGTACTGTAGTTAGTTTCAGAAATTCCTCTTTCAGTTTCATAGCAGCAAAAGGGTGTGTTCTTTTCCCACATTACCTATCAATACTGTTGTGTCTTATATTTTCACTTCGAGCATTATGGTGTTATCTTATACCCAGAACAAACAGATGTTGAAAGGCAAGACTAGTCCCAGCAGGTGAAAAGGGAGATAAGGAGTAGAAATATTGTAGCTCAAAAACTAATGGCATTATGATAGATCACCTAACAGTGGTTACAACTGATGCCTGGATAAGATTGCTATTAATTTCATTAATGAGAGTCAGCATGGTATAGTAGTTTGAGCATTGGACTATGACTCTGGAGACAAGGGTTTGAATCCCTGCTCAACCATGGAAACCCCTTGGCGAAGTCACACACACTCAGCCTCAGAGGGAGGCAAAGACAAACTTACTCTGAACAAATCTTGCCAAGAAAAACCCACAATAGGCTTGTTTTAGGTTTGTCATATATTAGAAATGACTCTGAGGAACACAACAACAAATCACGTAAACCAGATCAAGGGCAGAGAAACTGCAGTCTGGGTGCCATTTTCTACAGTGCAAAAAGAGGCTCTAAGGTGACTGTCCTTCATATATGAATAGGGACCCAAAAGCTATACTTGATCAAATGGATTTGTCAGTTGGCAAGATATGATCAGGCAATTCATTGTTAAAATTCAAACAAGAGGTGACTATAGCACAAGCCAGGTGATGCCATGTTAAGAAATGAAAATGCACTACACCTGTGGTTCTCAGATGTTGGTCCCAGAAGCCCCAGCCAGGAGCTGAAGTTCAAAAAAACAGGAGGACCAAAAAGTTTGAGAACCACTGTATAACACTACAAACACAAATCCCACTTGCTGTTGACTGCTGTCAAGTCAAATTTTTAATGTATGGCATCCCTATGAATGAGAGACTCCCAAGTCACCCTATCATCAACTGCTCTGCTCATTCAGTTTTCAGATTCAGGACCCTGACTTCCTAGATTGACTCCATCGATCTTACTGTAACTTTCCTACTGCCGCCTTCTTTGTCAAGCTTCATTGCCTTTTCTAGTGAGTCATCCCACTTACATAATAAATTTTAATGAACCTGAGAAGGATGTTATCCAGTGAAATGGGAGAGAGAGGAACTTAATTCAATATGAATATTGTGTATAAATATAATTGAAGGGTGATCTTTAAAAAAAGTAGGGAAAGATAGATGGGGTCCTGGGACTTTACAGATTTGCCCCAACCCTGGTTAAGCAATTACTAGTTTTAATAACTCATTATTCCAGCCTTCAGTTTTTGTTGAAATAGTATTTCCCTTCAATACATCCTACTTAACCTATCACTGAAACAGATGCCTGAAGAGCTTGAACACCTATTGATTTCCACATCTATACACCCCATGAACCTTGAAGATACAATTTGAGTATTTCTTATCTAAAATGCTTCAGACCAGAAGCATTTGGGATTTGGGATTTTTTTTAAAAAAATGGGGGGGGGAGGGATTTGAAATACCTGTACAGTGAGCTCTTGGTATCTGCTGGGGTTTGATTCCTGCCCCCCCCCCTTCATGGATACCAAAATCTGTGGATGGTCAAGTCCCATTATATCCAGTGGTTTAGTAAAATCATAGAATCAAAGAAAATGGTATCCCTTATATAAAATGGCAAAATCAAGGTTTTCATTTTGGAATATTTTAAAAAATGTTTCAAGCCTTGGATGTATATGGCGGACTGACTCTATTTGCCTATATGTACATAATGAAATATCTTAAAGATGGGACCCAAATCTAAACACAGAATTCATGTATGTTTCATGTATACCTTACCCACATAGCCTGAAGGTAATTCTACATAATTTTGTGTATGAAACAGTTTGTGTATATTGAACCATCAGGAAGCAAAGCTCCCACTATCTCAGCCACCCATGAAAAAAGTTCTGTTTTTTGTAATATTTCAGATTTTGAAATTCCAAATAAGAGAGACTCAACCTGTATACAAAAGTCTTAGTATTTTGGGGAACTGCGAAAATCATCAGAGATGGGCCAGTGAAAGTTAACTAATAGCAAACCAAAGAGGGGCAGGGATAGGAATCCTGTACCCTTCCTAATGTTTTGGACTGCAAGTCCCAACAACCCCAGGCAGCATACTGATAGTGGGAATTGTAGGTCAATGACATCTGGAGGGCCTCATTATTCCCAACTCTAGGTTAAAGTATTGATGTGTAGAGTGCAACATGGCCCTTAGGGAACTTTTATATGACCTCATGAGCATCTTTTTAAAAGGTGCAGGCCATGACCTGTGTACTGTAGGTAAGGCCAGCTTTAGTGGAGATTGTGGAAACTGTTGTAATTGCTAGTGTATTTTCCTGCCATACCCTTTCCAGCTATGGCTTATCACAATATCCATTTCTGGACCCATTTTACTAGATTGCCCTCATGCTACTTGCCCTCATGCTACTTTCTTCAAACAACTGCCCAACAAACAGTTCTGACCCACCTTGCAACCTTTTTCTGCCCTGTGTCTCACCACAAGGAAACACACACCCTGTTCTCAGGATTTGGCCTTGAGCTTTCTCTCTCTGAAGAAAAAAGCAAATCTGATAAGCAAGTATCATAAAAATGGGAGGGAAATACCATAAAAGTGGGTGGGGAAGTAGATTAATTTAGCAATTATAATACGTAGGGAGAACAGATCAATACTTGCACTACTGCCAATTTTGTAGATGAATGCAACCACTTCATGAATTAATTTGACATGCAAGATGAACGTGGGAGTATAGAGCAGGCTTCCCTAACCTGGTTCCTTCCAGCTATTCTGGACTAATGGCTATGCAGGCTGGGAATAATGGGAGTTATAGTCCAAACACTTCTAGAAGAAACCGCATTGTGAAAGGCTGGTTTGGAGCAATATGTAATTTCTAAAAAACTGAATCAGATCTTTTTAAAATTAAAATAGTTTTTTAAAAAACATTAAAAAAGAATGAAGCTGGATATTGATGGAGAAGGATCAGAGGAGTGCCTTGTCAGTCTACTATTATATCTCAACCCAGTCTACTATTGTATATCTCAAACCAGAGCTCTGTCCAATCTCGTTTGCTTACTATAAAGCTACTTATATTAAAATAGTTGTCTTAATTAAACATGTACAGTACTTTTTCATTATTATATTAGAGCAGAGACAGTAAAAAGCAAAGGAGAAGGAAGTACTCTGGGCAACAACTTCTCCCTTGTGACTAGTTCTAACCAAGAGAATAAAAAAGGCAAAATGAGCAACAGTATGCAAATCTGCATAATCTGTTCTCCACCAAATTTAGCTGTTGTTTTTACAAACTGAGGTAGCTATATAAATGGTGTATTGTTCTGATGTAACACAACTACAGAATCCTGTCTGTTACCACACTATTTCTTCTCAGCCTCTTTAACATTTATTTTCTAAATGGCACGGAATCATATATTTCCAAGAAGAGCATATCATCAGACTCAATTAATCCTGTTCTCTTGAGCTTTTAAAAATTGTTATTCTTATTTGTTTGTTGTCCTGCAATTCACAGCCATAGCCTTTTTTAATTAGTAACTTTTTATGGGTTACTTATAAACCCAGTACAGTCAATGGCTCTGTTGTGTCTTCTTTATGCAAATGTAAGGGTTCAGTTTTCTTATTACTGAATAAAATCCAGCAGGGAGCTGAAGAAAGTTGATGGGGGAATTTTCATGGGGTTTTTGCAATTTGTGGGCCAAATTTAAAGGATCAGTTACTTTGATTACTTCACATTTAGCTCCCCTGAGAGCTCCTCAGAACTTTATCTGAGTTTAATTAAATGAAATTCAATTAAACCATGTTCAGAAAGGGTATGTGTAACTGCAATTGATTTGTTGTCAAATAACAAGCACATCGTTCACACATAAATTCTATGAATTCACATGTAATTTATAAAAACTTGCAATCTGATAAATAGTGAACTTGTAATAATCCCAAATAAAACAAATTGTGATTTAGGAAACTAGGAATAATGGAACTGCAAGTAATATTGTTCCCATTTTGCAGGTGGGATAATTGAGAGCAAAGTAAGTGATGTGCCAAAGAATGCCTTAAAACTCCATTAAAATGTTTTATGGCCCTCTTTTATTGTCCTTGTTCTCTTTTCTCTTCCTCACTTGGTCTGTGCGTGTGCGTGCATGCGTGTGTGCATGTGTATGTGCTTGTGTGCAAATCTGAACATTTCATCTCCCCCTCCCCTTCTTTAACATCAAAACAAACAATATTCAGAACTGCAAACTGTAACCTCAGCAACATCACTTTTCCGGCCTGTGTATAAACTCTGTACCCAATGTGCATCTTTGCCTGACGAAAAAGCTAGTGAACTTTGAAAACTGTCATATTGTGGGAGAGGGGCACATACTGGTTGATCTTCTCTTGACAAAGACAGAGGAAGCCCACTTTCACTGTAATCCTTATAACTATCAAATATATGCAAATATCACTGGTGTGTTTGCATAAGAAAGTAACTATGTTATAATGAACCGTGTAAAAAATAAGACCTTTGCTGGATTGTAACAAAAATTAGTCATGTCTACTCTAACAAAAACAACCTATCCAATTTGAATATCTTCTTGTTATATGCTCTATCTGCACCACATATATTTCATTTGCTATAGAAAATGTGGTGGAGATGCTTCTGTTGGCACTTATTAGCTGTTAGGGTTGCCAGCTGTCCATTTTTCACCAAGGCTGAACAGGAATTCTAGCTTGATGTACGTGTAGTCCTCCAGAGCGGTGTGTCGGCATGGGACTTCAGGATGCCTGTCAACTTATGGTGACCCCATGAATTTTATAGGGTTTCCTTTTCTTAGGCAAGGAATACTCACAGGTGCTTTTGGCAGTTCATTTCTCTGAAACATAGCCTACAGTACCTTGTATTCATTGGCAGTCACCCATCCCAAATGCAATTACTCAAAGTCTGAAATAGCTGAAGAAGTGAACTAAATGGTTGGAGCAGTGTCTTTCCTCTCTGCTCCAATCCCCTGTTATCCCTTGACTCACATACTGCATGCTTTTGCTTCCTTCCTCTTGGGAGGCAGGGACTTGGGAGGAGAATGAAAGTGAACAGGCTGAGTTGGTTACTACTTTATTCCTCCACACTCTTCTCCTTTCACTTAACTCACCCAAGGCTTCTGTTCATAAAGTTTTGCTTGAAAGCTTGGAAGCGCTCCATTTAATTCAGTTGGACAGATGTCAAGCTAGAATGGCTAGCAAGAGCCCTATGAAAGCCATGAGGTTGCAAAGGCATTACAGCTTGGGGGGGGGGGTCATATCTGTTTTTTCTACAGGTTAAGAACATTATGACCTTGCTGAGTCAGAGCAATGGTTCATTACAATGGTTTGATGTTATGTGATCTGCTTTTATATGTGATGTTTTTAATTTGTCTTTTCTTTTCTACATGGTAATTTTATATATTTCTCTATTTAATTGTTATTATCTTAGAGTGTACGCCTTGGGCAGGCTTTTATATACTCCTTAATTTTACCGACTTTATACAGCGCTGTGTATAATGACAGCGCTCTAGAAATAAAGTTTAATAATAATAATAATTACAGTGGACCCTTGTTATATATTCTAAGATCCCCCGTGTATAACAAAATCTGTGTATGCTCAAGTCCCATTAAATATAATGACATAGCAAAATAGTGTCCCTTATAAAAAATTGAAAATCAAGGTTTGATATTTGAAATTTATACTTTTTTGGAACATTTTCATATTTTGAGCCTATGGAGAAAAGTACAGTTTCATATATGAATAGGAACCCAAAAGCTATACTTGATCAAATGGATTTGTCAGTTGGCAAGATATGATCAGGCAATTCATTGTTAAAATTCAAACAAGAGGTGACTATAGCACAAGCCAGGTGATGCCATGTTAAGAAATGAAAATGTACTACACCTGTGGTTCTCAGATGTTGGTCCCAGAAGCCCCTGGGGTTTCAAGGGATCATTTCTATTGGGAAAAGGCATTAATTAACATTGTACTGCCCTTTTATGACAACCAGCATCTGCTAGTGCCTGAGGTGGCTGTCTCATTCTGCTTAATGGTAGAGCTTGCCTTATCTCTTTTTATCACATGCATAAACAGATGTTTTGTGTGGCAAATTATCACTAACTTAGTCTGTTTCTTTTGTATTTTGGTTTTGGTATGGCTTCTTTGAATTGTTCCTATTGTGGTTGGAAAGATAACTGATGGAAGAGCACAACTCTGTCTCTGATGACTTATGGGCAGCATCTCTTACGAACTTTGGTAAAATAAAAGGTTGCATATGCTTCATTTATCAGACGAGCTCTTAAAGAGGTACTATTCCAGTGTGACTCCTCTAGCTGCCTCCTGTTGCATGCTGGGATTGGCAGTTTTAAGGAGGGGTATTTAGAATTCTCAGGCAGAGAAGTTCAGCTCCTTAAAACTGCCAATCCCAGCATGCAACAGGAGGCTGCTAGAGGAGTCACACTGGAATAGTACCTCTTTAAGAGCATAGTGTGATAAACATCATTGTCTGGAAGATTCAGTTAATACCTCTTGTTCTGGTGTGTTAAACTCTCTGCCATATCAGACCTGAGAGCTCCTTGTCCTCAAGCTCATGAGAAAAGCTAGAGGTAGAGATATGTACTGTAAATATATCCACAGAGAGTCAGCCCTGGTGTAGTGGTCTGAGTGTAGGACTAGGACATTTGAATGACACTGGATGATCAGAGTTCAAATCCACACAGAAACCCACCAGGTGACTCAGGGAAAGTCATAGTTGCTCAACTTCAGAGGAAAGCAATGGCAACCACCTCCCCGAAACAAATCTTGCCAAGAAAACACCATGAGAGGATCTTCTTAGGATTACCATAAATAAAAAAATGACTTGAAGGCATACAACATAAATATATTCAGAAGCTGACTGGGAGGTTAACCACACCTTTCAGTCTTAGCAACAGAAAACAGAAAGTTTTCTGGTTAAGTTTTTTTCCGCCAATCTCTATGGTCTGGGACAAAGGTCCACAACCTTTTTGCACTAATGGAGATGTCTGGGATTTTAAGGAAGTGATAGGCATGGCCAGTCACAAAAACACAATTTTTCCAAAAAGGCAAATTGTTGAGCCTACAGACAATTGTCTGAAAACCAGAGTACAAAAGGAATGTGTGGTTGAAGATAAAGTTGTTGTTGTTGGTGGTGATGCCTTCAAGTAACTTCTGACATGGATATCCTAATGCCACCTTACAATGGGATTTTCCTAGCATTTCAGGAGTTTGACTTTGCTTTCCTCTGAGGCTGAGAGTGTGACTTGCACAAGGATAGCAGTGAGTGTAACTTGGTCACCCAGTGGCTTTCCATGGCTGAATGAAGATTCAAATCTTGGTCTCCAGAGTCATAGTCCACTACTCAATCCACAACCATCACTTTAATCTACAGTTTTCACTCTAACAGACCATACTTCCATTGAAAGTTAAGCCAGTCATCTGTCTCCTTGTATCATTTCTAGAGTCAAGCTAAATATATTTCCCCAATTATGAAGATTAGTCCAATCCCAAACAAGAACCACATACCCTACAATGCACTGCAAATTCAGAGGAATCTACCACCCTCTCTGGATCACCCCACCACTATCACTACACCTCTGGATCACTACTAAACTCTTTGGCCAAGATCCCATATGACAACAATGTGGCACAATAGTTCAACAGGCAGAACTACACTTCATCTCTCCTTTCACTAAAAAACTCACTTTTTAGCTGCTGCACACCTTCCCACAGTGCCAGAGTGGTGTAGTGGTTTGTGCATTGTCCTGCTTGGCCATGAAAACCTACTGAATGGCCTTGGGCAAGTCACACTCTCTCAGCCTCAGAGGAAAACAAAAGCAAACCTCTGAACAAATAACTGAGTGAGACTAGGGGCTTTGGTGGAATCTGATGGTGCCCATGTACAATTTCCATGCCTCCGACCAAAACCATAGTCCCTTCCAATTAAAAAACAAACCTTTTTTCTTTACTTTGGTTACCTGTATGGAGGTTGGGGATGAAGTGTCATGGCGTCATACCAGTTTGCTAATTTTAGTAACAGCTGAAACTTTTGGTCACACCCACTTCCTCTTACAAAATGACTCAGATGCCCCAGATATTGGCTCTTCCAGTGTCCCCCAGGGCTTGTACTGAATAAGCAGAATCTCCATTGTTAAGCAAATTATTTCTAGTTTTGTCACTCCACCATTATCTCATGCCATTTCTATAGTTAGCTGAGTTTTCCCCTGGTACAGAGTGTTGTGTTTGGCAGGCCTACCATTTCCTCTATAGGCTTTTCCACTGCTTGTGTCAAGAGGATCTAAATACTCCCTTGTAATCATAATCATAATATTTATTTATTACCCGCCTCTCCCCATGGATAGAGATGGGGGATGACAACAATTAACAAACAACATCAGTTAACACTTCATTTAAAACATACATCATCAATTTTAAAGGACAAATAAAATGTACACACATTAAAACAACCCACAGCTAAAATTCAACATTTAAAATTCACAATTTAAAAATAGGATAGTTGGAAGATATGCCTCCAATTATGCAATTCTATGATTCAAAGAAGAGCAGTATGGTTATCTTTAGCCACAGGGCCTCAAGGCTAATGACAGTCCTCACTGTAGTTTCTGTTGCTCAAGGCAGCCTGAGGATGTAGACTTAAGCCCATGAAAGCTTATGCTGCCAACTTCTTTCTTTCAGTTAGTCTCAAAGGTGCCAGAAGATCTCTCTACATACTCATTCTACAGACTAATATGACTATATCTTTAAATTCAGGCTTTAAATGGTTAAGCAGGAAAGGCTTTTATTTATTTGTGTGTTTTGTTTTTAATTTTTGTATGGCATTTTAATGACTTTATATGTTTAATGTGGTGATTTGTCATTTTTACATTTTTATTGTAAACATTTTTAATGAACTATTTTTGGAGAGAGAAGGTCCAGCTGATCTTTAAGCTCTAACAGACTCAAAAAGCTTTGTTTCTATGAATTGTTGAGAGAATAAGGTCTGCTGTTGTATGTTTATCTCAACTTGCAAGGGAAATGAACAAAAGACAAAAATAAAGCAAAAGTAAAATTTGAAGAAAGGACAGCAGAAGATCTTTGTTTAGGCCAACCACCATTTTAATAAAAAGCAAATGGAACTTGCTTGGGGGACTGAATGTTTCAGACTAAGCATGGTGGAGTTATGGGGATAAGAAAGTTTGGAAATGTTGCCTTTTTTATTACAAGTACTCTCAGAATCCCCCGAGCAACATGTTTGTGGGAAGATTCTGAGAGCTGTGAGTAATGTATACATATTGGGATTACCTGGCTTTTAAAAGATGTTATATAATATTGTCAGACACACCCATAGAAAACAGAATTCCAAAGGTGTCACTGCGTTTTGCTTTCCTGGAATCTTGAAGGCTACTGACTCACATGAGTCACTTTGTTCTCCAGCAGGATTCAGTGTTTCCCATTTCAGTGCAAACACCTTAAATATCTTGAACCGGATGGGAGGGCTAAAGAACAGAGCTACCTGGCTCAGCTCCCTCTGATAGCTCACTTTTATTATATACATCCAGAGGGCCCTATCTGGCAGCATCACCTTTTTTGTTATAATTTTAACACCATTTTCTTTCTTTGTAATGCAGGCAGAAGAACCATTTGACTGTTGTTGCTGTTGTTGATCTGCAATTCTCATCAACCCTATCCAGCATAACAATAGTTAGGGATGCTGGGAATTGCAATCCAACAATATTTGAAGAACTGCATGACTCCCATCCTCTCATGTATAAGATCTACCTCTCTGAAAATATGTAGCAACAGTAAAAACAACATCATCCCTAACTACTGGTATTAGGAAATGGCTGCTTTTAGATCAATGCCTACATATGTGTCACTCCTGTTTTTAGGGTTCATTTTTTTTTAAAAAAAAAAAACTGTAAATCATGGGACTTTTGCCTTCTAGACGTGGCTGGATTACATCTAGTATTTAGTATTGGCGCTTCTGGCAAGGGCTAATAGGAGCTATAGTCCAAAGGTAGGACCACATGATTCCCACCCCTGCAGTAAATACATTTTCAAAATCCTCCTTTGCTAAGCAGCAGTTAACATCACTTATGACAACCAGTCAGTTGCATGACACTGAGTTCCCTTAATTCTGCCCCCTCCATTTCTCTTTTCTGCTTGCCCCTTCTCCCTCTTCCCCCCCCCCAATAATGCTCCATATTTAGGGTTGCCAGATATCAGGGCATGATCCTGAGTCTCTGGATTCTGTGGGTCATCTCCAGGCAGGAGACAGCAGTGCAAATTCTCCAGTTTTGATGCACTCAGCAGTGAACAAGAATAGACTGTGAGCAAATTTCCAGTTCAGTTTGCCAAGCAGCAGCTTTCTACAATTTCCAAGGCTTCATTGATTTGTTGCTACAGCTTGCACAGACTCTCCACTAGGTCTATGTATTTACTGAGTTAGCTTCCTCCTCCTTCCCCTGCTTCCTCACTGTTGTGCCAGGACTCACTCTCTGCTCTGCATCCACTTTCTGGCTTGAAGCCAATAGGCTAGATTTAAATGTTCCCTATTCCATCACCCTAAGTAAGTGAAAAGGAATAATCCCCTCATTTCACCTTGATCTGGGAACAGCCCCTTAGCTAAGATTTTTGTCTTAATTTCCAAACAAGAAAAAAATGTGTGCTTGGTATTTAAATGAATGCCACACAATAACATTACCAGGGACTTTCCCTCTGTCTCAGGTACTGGCCTGGAAATCTCATGGCCTGGGATGATCCTGAACTGACAACCCTATCCACATGTTTATATTAGACACCCATCACCTTCACCAACTGTATCTCATTCAGCTGGAAAGGAAAGTGTCCTTTATAAAGCAGTGGCTGAGCAGTGAAGGCAATTTCTTTAAAGGAAACCTGCACAACTTGTCATTAGGTAGAGTACAAAATTAAAATAGGCTAAACTCCTTTGGGCTGCAGATAAGTTTTAATTAATTCTTTATTAATTAATAATTATTAATTGGTAATAATTATATCATTGATATTGATTCTGTCCTCCTCTTCCTCCACCCAATCCTCTCCTTGGGAGAAGACTGAGCAGTAGAGGAGCCTTGAAGTCATTCCACATCCTCACGGACTGCCCAAAATCCTCAAGCCATCCACAGGCTGTATTTAAAGGGTGCTGTAACCAAGGGGAGGGTAGTTTATATTTCATGGTAGGTCCTTTTCCTTTTTTCCTTCCATGCAAATGAAGGAAATGTTCACATTTAAAAAGCAAGCCCGCTTGTCCAAGATGGACTCCTGTGCTACTAGATTCACAGACCAATAAAAAAAGCCAAATGGCATTGTGATATCCACCCCTGTTCATTTGCATGGCTAGGGGCAAGCGGCCAAAGGCAGGTAGCAAAAGGACAAATTACAGATTGTGCTTGAGGACACAGTTGACATTCCATTTCAGCACAGTTAATGAATAACTCCAAGTGCAGCTCCACACTTTAGTTTGACCATTTCTAACCCTGCTTTGGCTATTGCTCCAAACCCTGTGGTTAGTTTTAGAGAAGTGTTTTTTTCTCTCTCTCTGATCCAGTGAAAGTTAGTCAAGCGTGTCAAATCACTTGGATTTGTTGATCACAACCTCCATGTCCCATTGATTTCAAAAGAACTTTAGGGTAAAACTAGGCAATAGTTCAAAGCTCATAGCTATATCTATGTTTTCTTGCTTGACAGCAGGGAATGGTGGGCCAGATCTTCACCCCTCTCAGTCCATGCAAACCAGATGATATTAGTGGTGTGTTTCCCTTATCATATCACAAGCTCCTGGGTATTTCCAGTCAGAGATTTAGCTTTGCTCCCTTGTGAACTTTATGTGGGCAGGAGAAGGTGAGAAGGGAAACAGAGCTGTGTGCGCCCTGTCAGGGCTTCAAGAGCTGGCCAAGTTCCAACATTGGGACTCAATCAGCTCTACAAGATCCAGCTGAATGACTTTGCTCCTTACTTGTTGTTATTCTTATTTGCCTGCAAGATAGTTTCCATTTATGGCAACCCTGTGAACAAAAGACCTCCATGAGCCCCAGTCTTCAACAACCCTGCTCAGGTCTGCAAATGCAGGGCTTCTTAATTGAATTAATCTGTCTATAAGGTTGTCTTTTTTACCTACTGTTTTCTGCCTTTCCCAGCATTATCATCTTTTCCAGTGAGTCATGTCTTCTTATGATGTGTCGAACATACAGAACAATAGCAGGTTGTTTTTTTTCATTTGGGCTTCTAGTGGAAGTTCAGATTCAATTTGTTCTGAGACCCATTTCTTTTTCTCTTTAGCAGTTCATGGTAACTTTAGTACACTCTTGCAGCACCATATTTCAAATGGGTTGTTTCCTTTTCTGCCCAGCTTTCACAACCATACATAGGAATGGGAAAGACAAAGGCATGGAAAATCCTAATTTTAATATTCAATTACATATCTTGACACTTCAGGATCTTGTCTAGTTCCTTCAAAGTTGCCCTCCAATGTCCTAGTCTTCTTCTGATGTCTTCACTACAGTCTCCATTTTGATTTATGACTAAGCCAAGGTATAAAACTTTCATCTTTAATTTTGGTGGAGTCACATGGAGCTGAGTATTCTAGGAACCTACACTTCACATTTTCACCATCAGGAAGAACACAGAATGGATTAATTTGTTATTCTTTGGTGGTCTTCTCAGCAGGGGTGGGGTAGGGTGGGGAATATCTGCTGTAAATTCCAATTTCTGATTATGTCTTCAGACCCTTCATAGAAAACAGTCTTCCAAAGGAGTGACTACAGAAATAGCTATTCTAGAATTTGGTTACAACACTGTGCTGTCCATCACACCATACAGTAGACCACTGGCTATGGAATAGACTAATTTATCTCATGGGATTGTTGCCAAGATAAAATGGGGAATAACATAATTTCATACACAATTCTTGAGTTCTTTAGAAGAAATGTGGAATGGATATGTGTTAAATGTGTTGTGTAAAAGGTGAAGAACTAATTATCACCTCCAGATTCTTGGAGGATCAGGCATGTTTTCTTCCCAATTCATATGGAAGACCATTCTCCCATTTTAATCTGGCAAAGTATTAATTTGTCATCTTCTTCCTTATTTAGAGCACTGGAGCAGGAAGTAATTGACAGGGGTTTTTTGGTGTGTGTGTATCCCACCATGCAAAACCTGCTTCCCTGAAACTGGAAGAGCCTCATGTATAAGTCGAGGGCAGGTTTGGGGGCCAAAATTATTAATTTTGATATGACCCATGGATAAGTCAAGGGTAACACATAGGGGCATATAGCAAAGGATCTAAAGGATGAAGCAAAGCAAAACAATATCAAAGAACTTACAAAACTCCAGCAGACATAACTCTTTGTGCTCACTTTTAAGGCTCAATGAATGAGAGCGTAGAGAGGGTCAGTGTTTCTAGAACAGATTTTACTCTTGCCTTTCACCAGTGCATGGTTCCTTCTTTTAAATAAGAGTTAAGATACATTACTTACACTGACCTGTGAATAAGTCAGCCTGGATGTTTTCGGTCAGTTTTTTTCTAGACTTATACCTGAGTATATGCAGCAGTTTGCACAAGTAGGGATTAACTATTTTCTTCACGCAACTGACAATAATTAAACCAGAGAGCACACAGATATCTCTGTGCTGTAATGGCTTTGGTGGGCAGGGAATGCCGTCTTGATTATGTGAACAGGCTGTCAGCTTCCTTCGGATATGTTACCAGGCGCATACTAACACTTGACCAGAGCTTGGAAAAACTACGCTGGCTGGGGGATTCTGAAAATTGTAATCCAAAAAAGTAAAGTTTTCAGCCTCTAGATTTGTCCATGCCATCATTCCTTTATTTACAGAGCTGAATGGCAGACCTTTTCTGAACACATGTTCATTTGCAGCTATGAAGCAAAATTTACTCCTTTCCTACTTAGATGTGAGCCCCTACTGAGTTCTGTTGAATTTATTCTCACTTGGCAGTATCTCTTTTGTCTTTGGTAAGATTCTGCTTTGAACTGCAAATCTATGCCCCTACTAGAAGTAAGCCAGTGGGCCTTATTTTAGAGTAGATAGAACTGTGCTGTTGTCCCTCCAAAAGTTGCAAGACTGGTTCCTTATCAAATGTATGCTTTGAAACAATCTTAAATTTCTCCTTTTCACAAGTAATAAAGAGGATCACCTTTAATATACTTCTAATTTTAAAAAGTATATTTCATGATAAGAGATCACAGCAGTTTGGCATTATTATTACAGCTTGCTATAAAGCTAACAATATCCTTCAAGGAAGTATGACAAATTTTATATTATTTTATGTCTCCACAACATAAAACAATATTTTTAAGGAACTTCCTTTAAGATATTAGCGGAAAGGAAGACCATATTCTTTTGTTAACTAGCTGCTCCTCCCTTTTCTTCTGTTTAGTTTTCAGAAGTTCTGTGTCCTCATTAAACATGAAACATTATGAACTGTTGTTGACACCTACCTCTTGCGCAAGCCATAAAAGCAACGCAAGAGCATGTGACAACAGTGGTAATTGCAGCCACATGATTCTGTAAATACGCCACTGGTTCTGGGTGAACTTTGCTTTCCATGGAAACCCCACTGATAATAAGTATCACATCATTGCTCCCACCTTTTAATCAACGTTGTCGTATTGCTTGTCAGTGCAAACACAGTCAAAAAGTCATAAACTCTCTCTCTCTCTCTCTCTCTCTCTCTCTGTATCAGGATTTATAGAGAATTTTTTTTAAAAATAGCCAAGCACATTTCATCTGGGTCATAACTGGCCTTCTTTTAAAATGGAAGGGGGAGGAAATATACATACATTATAAACAAAGCAAAAACAAAAAAGTTGTATTCTTGTATACCCTGTCTTAGATGTGAGATAAGTGGGTTGGTGTGGAGAAGAGAACATATTATTATGAGGCAAGGAGGACTGTTGCTCATGCTTCAGGGAGCATGTGCATGTACATGTGTGTACTGATGGAGAAAGTTGCATTAATCAAATCCAGCTCCTGGCTAGAAGTACACACACTGAACAAAATAAAATAGTCCCTTTGCATACTGATATTCCAGACTAACATGGCTATGTATGTGAATTCTATCTCTACATGCAATTAGAATTGTCTGAAGGGAAAGAGGGCATTCCTTAATTAGTCAGCTGGTTAACTCCATGCCTCCTGTCACAATCTCCTTGTCAGTTCTGCCTTTTATATGTTGGAGTATCTCTTTCTGCAGGAGGATTATACCTATATAGATTCTCCAGGTAGTTCAGATCCCTCATTGTGCAGAGTTGTAATATGCGTGGCAAGACAGCCTCCATGAAGGGCAGAAGAGGCTGCAACAGAGATGATGGAACTGGCTAGCATGTCTCTCCATCATCCTCCCCCTGCCAAAGGGATGTCAGAGGAGGGAGAGATGGAAATGTGTACTTCCTCATGTGTCACACTTTCTTAAGAACTGCAGGTCTCAGATTACCGGTTGTTTTTTTCAATGTACAACCAGAAGGATGGCCAAACACTACATTAATCCAGAGGACATTGAGATCTCAGAGACAGTGGAAGCTGATGTGACTGATAAAATGTTTCAGTGAGTTTGGCCTCTGATCTCCAGATTACATAGAAGAAAGAATTGCATGAATTACGGAAGTCCACGAAAGGAGGGTGGGGGTGGGCAATGGCTACCTTTGTAGAAATAGCACACATTTTTATCAGCCATTTCTGCATAGAATGCAAACTCATACAAACCCGAAACATAAGATGTTTTTCGAACAGACAAGGCCTTCTGTAGTAGGGAGGAGGTAGGGGGAGCCATGTTACAATTTTTTATGAAGAAGAAGATGAAAGAGAAGGGAGGAAGAGGAGGAGAAAGAAGAAAGAAGAAGGAAGGAAAGAAGGGGAGGAAGAAAAAGAGGAGGAGAGGAGGCAGAAGAAGAGGAGGAGGAGAAAGAGGAAAGGCTCTTTCCTCTGCCTGGCTGCCTCCATCGCCAACGGAGGAAGCCAGGCAAGGGAATGGGGCCTCGCTGAAGGGAAACTCCAAACCCCTGCCTCCATCGCCGTTTTGCCCCCACCTCCGGGATTCCCCCCCCCCACGATGGAGGCAGCCAGGCAGGGGTTGGGGCTTCGCTTCAGCTGTCCTCCAAGCCCCAGCCAAGCCTGGAGGACTCCGCGATCGCGGAGGAGCCTCCAGGGCATGGCTAGGGCTTGGGAGATAGCTGTCCTCCAAGCCCCAGCCAAGCCTGGAGGACTCGCTGGGGAGGGGAGTCCTGGGGGCGGGGCAAACTGGGGCGGGACCGTGCGGACCCGCCCCAAATCGGGAAAGTCCCACCCCCAGGCGGGATATGGGAAGCCTACCTGGAGACCAGATCCACAATTGGACACTGATCCTACTCAGAAAATCATCTCAGGGTTTACATGGCCCAGATGTAGGCCTGTAAGCATTTATTGTAACTATTCAGAAGCTTCCAAGCAGAATTCAGACATAATTCTAAGACGTTTCTTTCCCTCAGTAATGTTGTACTAGCCAGGGTACAGTATTTTAAAATAACAACAAATCTTCTTATACATGTTCTTTTCTCTCATGATGTCCAGTCATATTTCATTAATTCAAAACCATTTCTCATACCCACAAATTATAATGGCCAATTTATATTACTGTAAATGTCTACCCCACATATATCCTATATACTTCTTGCTTCCCTCATTTTTCTTTTCCTTTTATTCTTTCTTTGTAATATTTTAAATTATACAATAAAAACTATTTTAAAAAAAACACTAAAAACTTTCCATCACGTAACATCTGGTAGAAAATCGTTATGTTCAATAAACCTGTTGTCTTTAAAGGCAAGATGAGAGTCTCTACTCTGTTTGTTCTAGCAAAAACTACACAGCCAACCCTCTGAAAGTCAAGCACAGGTCTGGATACAAATGCAAACAGGTAAATAAGCCAGTTCGCCATTAAACTGTTTGCACAGTACTTTCATGCATATGCCAAAGGCACATTTGCTTTTCCTTCAGAGGCTACTTTTGACAAGCTATAATTGTTTATTACCATTTCAAGGGCAGTTACAAGATTGCTTGTAACATGTATCTTGATTTAGAAAGAAAAGAAAAGAAAAGACAAAGCAAAAATGTATCTGAACATTTTGCTTCAGAAAACAGATTACACAGAAAACAGAAACTATAAGGTTGGTTCTTACTTGCAAGTGGAAAAAATATTAGTGTGTGTGTAGTATATTATGTTTAAACACAGACTGGTATAATTCATTCTCTCTGTGTGACAGGTGGGAAAATTAAGCCAAATATAAAAAATTCTGTTTCAAACTAATATTCAAATAATCTGTGGTTAATAGGTTTGTTCCCTAAGGTTTACGAGGTTCTTTCCACAACACTGAAGGGCACAGGCAGTATGTATAATATCAAAATAATCACTTTGCTAGATCAAGCCAAGTACTATCTGGTCTAGTGTCTGGTTTCCAGCAGGGACAATCCAAATTCCTCTTAAACAAACATCAGAGAGGCCAAAAAGGTGACAGCCATCCCCTGTACATGGAAAGTATAATTAAGCTTTCATAGCTGGAAGATATTAAGAGACACTTTTCAGTAATGTATTTAAACTATCCTTCTGCATGCAACATAAAAATGATAGAAGCATGTCAAAATTTGTATAAAATGGCAACTGCATTATTATGAGAAAGTGAGAGAAATGTAATTGTCTCCTAATGCTGAAGTGAGCCAGCCTTTAAAATGTAAGTGTGATTTAGACATCCAAATGAAACAATAACATTCCATGTTACACATAAACCTGAAACTTGCTTTTCAAATGCACTGGCTCTAATAAACAGATCTTTGCATGAACCACAGGCAAAGAGACAGATTTTTAAGCAGTGGTAAAGACCTGCTTCCTTCATGAAGAAAATATTGGAGGTGCTGGAACCAATGGTGCGTGGCACCCAAGTCAAAGGTGGATGGAAATACGAGGAGCTGGTTTGGATTGTCAGCACCCCAAAGACAATTATTTGTGTCTATCTGTTTTGCAAATGCATACACTGTTTTGATGTAGCAACAATCAATATATACAGTATTGCTTGCAGACTGTATGTGCTAACAAACAGAAAGCGGTTTCCTTCAATGTACTTTTATGGCAGTCCATATACAGGCATACCTCACTTAACAAAACTTCTGACAAAGAAGCTCCTTTTTACAAAATCTTTATATGCTAGCCCAGCCCCTTTTCTTTCTCATCCTCTGTCTAGCTGGAAGGTTTTTTTTAGCAGCATCAGCATTGGGAGGATGGTGCAGGAGGATTGGAGAAACACAGACTTGCAGTGTCAGGCTGCACCAGCATGTCTTCACTAACAATACAATAAAGCTTAAACTAGGAAAGAATGGGATACTACTTTAGCCAATCCTACTTTAGCTGTGTGTGGTTGCCTCAGCCTTGCAAGGTAAATGGCAGCTGACTCTAGAAACCCTTACTGGACTACATGAATAGCAAAATAGAAAGAAAAGGGAAGAGGAGATATACCTGTCGCACCAACTCCCACCAGCATGTTTCAAAAGCACACATATGTACATTTGTCCACCAAAATGGAGATAAGAAAAGTGGAAGTTTTTGAAGGAACAAATTATCCCTGGATGTATTTTGGAAGAAGCCTTCAAATGGTCTCAAGAAGGTTCAAAATGTTTTTGTTACACAAGTCTCACCTGACTTGGCTGTTTCATTTCACATGTGGATATTGTTAGTTTTAAATAATGTTTTTGCTAAAACATGTCAAACTGCTTTTCTTTTCTGTGGTGTACGAACCTATCCCTATTCTTTCCACCTCTGGTCCAAAATTTCCTGTTAAAGTAGGAAAGCCGAGGAAAACATTGACTGAGGTATACCTATATCTCATTTATTTATTAATATGGCTTTACATACTGCCTTGTTTCTGCCAAGGCAGCCAGTCAATACAGTTACAGATAAGAAAGAAAGAAAGAAATTTTGTTAACTGAGGTATACCTGTACATATGCTAAACACACAGAGATCATCAAGACACCAAAAGATGTTTTGCAACCTGAGGCATAACATTATTGATCTTGCTTGGGTGCACAACAGATCTCTGCAGTTCAATGTTCAATGAGGTTGACAAGAGCATTACTCTTAACGGGAATTTACAGTAGAAATTGCTGTTATCAATATTTTTTTTTAAAGCCTTCCTGCTCCTCACCTGCCACCATCACCAATGAAGTGCCAGTCCTTTCTCCTAGTCCTCAAATACATAAAACTTCCTGGAAATTTCAGCCATCTCTGCCCAGGGAGGAAAACTTATCTGATTCCCACTCATTTTCATAGCAAAAAGGGACCACTGAAAAACAACTGAGAAGTATGTGACCTGTCCTTCAGCCCAGTTCCCCACTGTTTGTTGTGAAAACAGCCTTCTTGATTAGAAAAGAGAACAACTTTTACAGAACACAGAATAGGCACCTCAACATGGAAATTCACAGCCAGCCCAACAAAGGATATTATTTTGGAGCTTGGCTCTTGAAAATGATGCCATTGCCCCATTTTGTTACCAAGGGGAATATCCACACTGCACAATTATAGCACTTTGCTACCACGGTCATGCTGCATTCTATGGAAATCTTGATTTCTAGTTTGATCAGGGATTTGGACTTCTGTGCCAGAAAGCTGTGGTCTGCAGTTGAAGAGAGTGCAATAAAGAATTCTATGTATGTCACCAAACTACAGATCCCAGGATTCTATACGATGAAGCCATGATAGTTAAAGTGGGGTCAAGCTGATATAATTTTGCAGTATAGATAAACCTACCTCAAGGTGACAACCCACAGCACCCCATTCACCCACTTGTCACAATATCTTCATCTCACTGTTTAGTTTCACCTTCTCTTTGGTGTGACTTAATTCTATGTTGATATTTTAAAAAAAAACTTGTTTGCCAGAAGCAGTCATCCATGCAGACTCACCCCCTTCATTTGTTTGCAGTGACAACACCATCTATGAGGGAGTAATTCACAGGATACATATTTATTCACACCAGCTCTTCTTACCATCCCTGTAGAACATACTGACATGACCAATCTTATGCACTTGATACACTTCATCATACAGGTTAGCACTTTCATGGATAAATCCCCCCCAGACATTGTGGAGAAGTACCAAGTACTGGCAAAGGGAAGACTAAATGTGGACTGAGTGTTTGACTAAAACACTGAAAAACTTGGGTTGGAATCCCTAATTAGCCATGGACACACACTAGATGACCTTAGGCAGGTCATATTTTCTCAGCCTAAGAGGAAGGCAATGATAAACCCTCCTCTGAACAAATCTTCCAAAGAAAAGCCTATGACAGGGTCACCATTTGTTGGAGTTGACTTGAAGGCACATAACAAACTTGAACTTTACTCCCCAAATCATTGGTTTCTCTGATGTAAAGGTGGTTTGGTTTTTGAATAGAACAATATTTTATCATGTGAGTTCTTAACTGCAGTCTCAGACAAAGATTTACTGACTCCACAAGAAGTAGGCCATAGTTGCAAAGATTCCTACAACTACAGAAGCTGCAAGGCTACTATGGATCACAAAAGAACTGCAATAACTTAGGTACAAAACACACTGCAGAAATAATCCAGTTTTGGACTGCTTTATCATGGGGACTGTAATTTTGTGAGACATTTGGCCTTCTCTGTCAGGGAGCTCTGGTGCCACAATAAACTACAATTTCCATGATTCCCTAGCACTGAACCAGGGCAGTTAAAGTGGTCTCAAACTGAATTATTTCTGCAGTGTGTTTTAGACCTAAGTACGCTAGCCCACATTTTGCATGTGATCGTGTGTACTCATGCTTGAATATGGTTAAAACAAGGATGCATAGGGATAAAAACTGTATTTTTTTCTGCTGGACCTTAATCTCTGAGGAAAAACATAAGGAGGGGAAAAAAGAATGGCTCTGTTTGGTCTATTAAAGGTACTAGCACAATATGGACTTTGGAATTTGCTTTGTGCTCAACATAGCTATCTCTGCATTTGTATGGAAAGCTATTGAGTTTCATTTGAATTTCAAATCCCACATCTAAGTTCAATGGCAAATAATCTGTCAGGAAATCAGTCTGATTATAAACAGCAAATTAGAACCTCATTCTGCCCTTCCTTCTAGAAGTTCAAGGCAACAACATATATAACTCCCTTGCTGCAATAGCTCCACTGGCTGCCAGTCTGTTTCCAGGCATAATTCAAAGTACTGGTTTTGACTTATAAAGCCCTCTACGGCCTGGGGCCAGGCTATTTGATGAACTATTATCTCCCTGCATGAGCCCACTAGAGTGTTGAGATCAAGGAGAGAGGCCCTTCTCTCTGTCCCATCACCATCTGAGGTGCATTTGGTGGGAATAAGAGGGCCTTCTTGGTGGCTGTTCCCAGGCTCTGGAACTACCTCCCTAGAGAGGCCAGGTTGTCCCCCTCCTTTTGAGGCAGATAAAAACATTTTTGTGCTGTCAGGCTTTTCCAGACTGACAAGAGTTTAAATGCTGTGTAATTCAGATTTTAAAGTTTGTTTAGATTTAAATTTTAAATATAAATGCATATACACAGAGATTTTTAACAACAACCCCCCACCCAAGATACCAGCACATTTCATATTGGTGGAATTTGAAGACATAGCTGTGTTGGTCTGAAAAATTAGTATGTAAAGGGATCTTGCAGCACCTTTGAGACTAAATGAAAGACACTGGTAATATGAGCTTTCCTAGACTGTTTGAGGAAGTAGACTCTGGTCTACAAAAGTTCATGCTACCACAAAGTTCTTGTGTCATGGAACAACTCAGATGCCGTACTCTTCAAATAACAAGAAAAATGAAACATGTGCCAAAGTTGTTGTAATGCATCAATGGTGGGAAGGAATGCCCCCCCCCCCAGCATCCCACACCCTTTTTTGAGCTTCTGATCTTTAAAAAATGCTTCATCCGGGCTCAGAGGTCCTTCAAAATGTGGAAAAATTGTCCCCACACCTCTAGGGGGTGTTTGGAGGCATTTGGGGACAAATGCCATTTTTAGAATGGGAGGGATGTGCAAGGGGGCGCAGAGCTGTACAGACTTACCAAAAATTAGGGAGGAAATCCTAGAATTGGCCAGAATCCACTTCTGGTTTTGAACTTTTAAAAAAAGTTTTAAAATACAGTCCTTGGCTGCAATCTAATTTAAAGGTCAATATCCACTCCTTGAAGCACCCAGGAGTGATATTTCTCTCATATACCCTTTGCTTTTTGACAGGCCAATTCGTTGACTCTGGATGGGGATAAGAGCTTCAAAAGCAGCTTTGGGGGGTGTACTTTGCCCACCCCTGCCCTACTTTAATTTATAAATTATACATAGAAAGTACCCAGATCTCCTAAAGATAAGCACATAGTTATATTCATAATGTACCAATTATTTCACAGCAAAAGGAACCCCATGTAGACCCCCCACATATGGCTAGCCTTTCCCAGAAGCTCTGGGACCAGTTAGCATTACTTGTAAAGATGCCCTAAGAATCCACTTTATTCTCCAGAGTCCCACTTTTGAATGTTAATGCAGTAAAGAAGAGATGACATGTTCAAAATTAATTGATGCATAATGTGGCTCTCATTATCCAGACACCGGAAATTCAAACACTGTTTTTGGAGCATCACTCATGAGAAAACAAACAGTCCCCAAAGTGAGAAAAACTCAAATGTAAATTCGGAGACTAAATTCCACAGAATAAATTCCTAACCTGTGAAACTCTTCATCTATTATGGCCCCAGCTGGCTTTTTAAAACAACCACTTCAACAACATGGTGACTACTCAAAGTTGCTTTTTGCCCACCAGCTGTATTGTCTTTATTTACCAGGGAAAAGAGCTTTAAAATTGTTTTTTTTTAAAAAAATTACATTTTAAAATGGACTGCAGGACTTCAAATCCCCCAGCCATCATGCAGCTGAAGAGGCATGAAAACCATGGAGTTCTTTCCATTTTCTTCTTGATGGATCATTTCCAAAAATCCTCTGTGACAAAGAAGATGAATGGTAGTTCTAGATTGAGGACTTTATATCACACACGGTGCTAAAAAGCAGCATTTCAACAGGATAAAAGTATCTTGCTGGTACTTACCACACAGTCACACATCTGTCCTGCTGCTGCCTTGCATTTCATTCTTTATTGTAGTGTAATTTTTCATTGACAAGCAAAACTTGTCAATAGAATCTCATCCCTGCTGCTATTCTATTACTGCCTTTGTGTGATAGGTCTCTTCCACCGCAGTTCTGCTTCTCAGGCAGTAACATGGTGTGAGTGAACATGATTCTGCTCCTCTTTCCCTCTCCCTCCCAGTAATTCTGGCTGCCAACAGCTTCCCAAAGCTTGCTGCTGTGTGCACATTTTGGGAGGTGATTGACAGCTGTGATTGCTCAATCCCACCTTTCCTACCAGAAGGTGGTAATAGATCTTGCAGCTATGGATTGAGAAAGCCCTATTGTGGGGAAAAGTCAGTATGCCAAACAGCATACCATCCTTAAACTAGTGCAACCATGGTGGGATAGCAGGCTGGTGTAATAAAGTCCATAGTTTTATACTTTAGGGTACCTATGCCTATGCTAGCCATTAAACTTTCCTTTGGCCTAGAAATGCTTCTACTGAAGTACTAAATAACATTCTCTACTGTGCTGCAAGACACTCAAATCTGCAAGATATAATTAAAAAGTAGCTTTTATTGTAATAGATAGGCTGTGCAAACAATCAGATTTGGTAGTTAAATTTCATCCACAAAGAATAAAAAAATAGAAAGCTAGACCAAGGTATAGTACAATCCATGATAAAAGCTCCGTTCAAATAGAGCCAGCTCAACCAGACACCCATTGAGACTTTGGCAAGTCACAAGGAGCATGTGAGGAGGAAGGGGGGTGGGTTAAGGAGAAACAAGGGAATATGTTAAGTTCCTATATGGACTGACTTGCAGAATGGGATGGATTTACCCTGCAACAACTCTTCGTAGCCATGCACTTTTCCACCCAGGAGTTAACAGCAGCTTGTGATCTCAGTTTATCTCCCATGTAGTGCCAGTGTTTACATTGGAGAGCAAAGGCAATACTGGTCCCCTTTTATACCATATGGAGACAGGATTCTATTATTTGCATAGGAATCAAACCATAGCCTTTCAAAGCTATGAGCAGTATTTTGGACTGTTTACCCTCCTGCAGAAACTTCACATGTCTCTTTGGATGATAGATATCAAAGCCAGCAGGAAAACTCACAAATTCTACAGTGGCAAAAAACATATTTTTGAAAAGCAGAAATGCCGCAGGTTTTTCTTTTTTCCAGTCTTTGAGTCAGTCTTTTTTGGCTTTTGACTTAAGAGCACTTCACATTACAAAAATTTCCTATCAGAACACTTTTCCTTACTTCATTTTTGCACATACTACAGATTCCAGTTCAGTACAGTCAAATCATGTGACACACTTCATGCCCAAGAAATGTTCAATTTGTTGTGGACATAGGTTAAGAAAAGGTTGCTATGTGCGCCATCCTCTTGCCTCCTGCCAGGATAATGCCCCAGCACTTTAACCCAGTCATTTCTCATCCAAGCGACAGTAGAGGTACATTGACACCACCATTGCTGCAAGCTGGAGAGGAAGGAAAATGCGAGGGGAAAAATGAGTAAGTATCTAGTACTATTACTGAGCCAGTAGTGTTGGACTAAGTAGGTCTTTGGGGACAAGGGTTCAAATCCCTGGTCAACCATGGAACCCAACTGGATGAACCTTGACATATCACACTCTGAAGGCAGTGACAAATCTCCTCTGCAGAAATCTTGTCAGGCAAACTCTCAGATAGGGTTGCCATAAACTAAAGTTGACTTGAAGGCACATAACAAAAAGAACAAGTCTGCTATTACTGTTCAAGTGCTTTTGAAGCCACATGCTCTCAACAAAAATATGCCTTATGGAGAAGGGGAAGAAGCAGGCAAAAACATTTTAACATAGGCGAGAAACCTCTGTTTCTATCCACCCAGTTTCTTTGCACTTTGCTGTTGTTGTTGTGTGACTTTAAGTTGTTTCTGACTTATGGTGACCCTAAAGCAAACCTATCACAGGGTTAACTGGGGCTGAGAATCTGTGACTCACTCAAGGTCACCCAGTGGGTTTCCATGACCAAGAGGAGATTCAAACCCAAATCTCCAGTTGTAGTCCAATGTTCAAACTATGTTGGCTTTTTGCACTATAGTTCCCATAATCCCTCATCAATGGTCATTAAAAATATATTAAAATGTGTATTTTTAGACAGGCACACACACACACACACATACTGCCATACCAATTAGCAAAATCCAGCACATTATTTTTGTCATTTTTGTATGAAAAGACCATCCATTTTAGGGTGTGCATATTCTTCTGCCCATCATCAATTATGTAAGATATCCATATTTCCTCCAAAATTCATGAAAGCAAGTAATGTCTTCATTATTACATGAAGACATTCTGTCCAACAGGGGCAGTGATATGGGGCAGGGCTAAGAGATTTTGGGTTCACCATGCAAATAAGGAGCAAGTGTTTTGTGGAAAAGGTGGCCCTCTAGCAATGGGTTTCCAGGTGAGATCTAGCATAAGAAAGATCAGAACCCTGTGGCTTTTTACTTCATTAGTATGATTTATTCATCATTCTCTAACATATGGGTGGCCAATTGTAGCAGGAACCCATTTCTGCCCCAAGACTCTTCAGGGGCCACAGAGATTGCCAAAAGAAAACAAGAGAGGGAGGGAGAAACACAGCCAGATATGGCTGGAAAAGCTGTTTTGTGGTTTGGGAAAAAAAAAAGGGGGGGGGGGTTTAAAATGTTAACCAGTGCAGGGGGTTTGGATTTATTTAAAAGGTAAACTGCCATTCCTGGTGGCTTCTTCTTGGCTAAAAGAGGGAATTTGGAGTGTTCAAGTCATGGCAAACCAGTTTGAGGAACACCTACCACTTACCTCATCAACTTTACCTAACAGTAAGAGGTACCTGCTGCCTAGCTGGAAGCAGATTAGCAGTCGCTTCATGTTACAATAAATTTAGAATGAAAAGCTACTAAGGGCCTATTCAAACACAGGTGTCATGGTTAGAATAGGATTGACACACAAGAAATCAAGGCTCAAGTCCCCACTGAGCCATAAAAAGTGGCATATAATGTAGGTCTGAATTTCAATAATCCTGTGGTATGAAAGGCATCAGGCTTGTTGGGTCGGTAATCTTTAGTGTTGAAAAAGTTAGCATATGCAGGACTGGTTACTTGTCTTGCAATTGGTAATATCATCCACCTGGGGCATCTCATCCTTGGGCACAGTTCTCCCCACATGAGTACAGTTGGCCCTCTGTTTTTGCTGGGGATTCATTCCAGACTCCCATCCCCACCCCACACCCCACCCCCGTGAAAATGAAGCCTTGCTGATATTGAAGCCCCATAGGCTTGAATGGAGCCCATGCCTGCGAGCATGCATGGGGTGTGCCCCATTGAAAATAACAGAGGCCGCCCCTCTGTGAATATTCAAGACCACAGATCTCAAGTCCGTGAGAACAGAGGGGCAACTGTTTATATACATTAGGGCATATCAGTGGAAAAGAAGCAGCACAGATCAGTTCAGAACACCTTTTTCAACATACCTCCAGTGCGCAGATCCCAGCTGCTACTCCGCCTACAACACCAGCATTCTGACGTATTGCATCTAACAACTGAGGGAAACAGCCCTAAGGTATGGGTTTTTTGTTGTTGTTTTAGAAAGAGAAAAAAGATAAAAGAAGTCATTTCTGTTGCATTACAGTCTACAATCAAACAAGAAATGGACATTACAAATGGGCAATCATATTGCATGAATATCCCCAAGGGAGGGAAAGGAGTTGCCTAGCTTCCCATTACCTAACGATCTGGCAAAAATCACTATCTCAGGTACACAATTTTAAAAAGTTTTTTTAAAAAATTAAAACTCCCCAAAATTGTACAGTTATATTTTATGTTCCTAAAGTAATCGAGTGGCAAAAAGTGTGAGCAGGCAGGGAGGTAGGCCTGGTTGGAGCCCCCAAGGAGGGTTGAAGGACAAAGATGCCCCCTTTCCCGTGCTTTTGCCAGCTTTTAGTTGGTTGTTTCCTCCATTTTTCATGAATGTCCTACATTTTGTCCTCTATTTTGCGGAAGAGAATTATGACAACCCTAGGCAGAAGTGTATTGATATTTATTTTGAACATATATATTCACCCTTTAAGTTCTTAGGGTGGCTGGCAAATTTAAAATACATTTTTGGGCACTGTCAGAAGCTTCTTCACCAGAGCACATAAAGGGCACTTAAGAAACACATTTAACGGTGTGTTGTCCCACAAGAAATGTCTTCCCAAACTACCCTGGGAGAAGTCCCAAATCTGCCATCCAAGTTCTCATTTAGATGGAATTCACCCACAGTTCTGTGTAAAATCCTTCTGCACTTGGGAGATTCAATTAGCTCATGGGGAGACATATTTGGTTTTCTTCTACCCAGAAGAGAGGAGTCCCTGAAGTTGTGTTAGACTAGTAGGGAAAATACAGCTTCAGCAAAAGCACCACTGATGACAGGTCTCCTTCAAAAATACAGACTGGGTACAAGAATCAGCAAAGCAATAGCACTTATAACTCTGCTTTCTCATCCTCTTCCAACGCTACCCAATAGACAGATATGTTCTTAATTATTTTCTTACCGGTATATTGCTTATCTGCGCAGTGGTGGCATCACAGGGATCTTTGTTTTTGCAGCAGAATGATGGATAATCACCAGAATGGGTTTGCATGTAGTAGGAATTATCAAAGTCTGTGTAATTGGACAGACCACAACATTTCAGCTGAAGAGAAAAATGTTAAAAGAGTCAAGAAGATGCTCATTTGCTATCCTACCATGCAAGTATCTCAGTGTCCTACCAGCTGTTTTTCTGGAGCAGAGCAGTTACTCAGAAACCTACAGTATAATTTCATGTAAACCTCAGTGAAAAAGCCCCTACTATGCTTGCAAAAGGTCGCCAAACGAACCTCTGGAGAACTGTTGCTGATCTGTGTTGGAAATAGTGAGTTAGATGGACAAATAGATTGACTTAATGGAAAGTAATTTACTTGTTGTTGTTATTGTTGTAAACCACCTTTGAGTTGATCTCAACACATGGCAACCCTGTAGATGAGACACCTTCAACACTCCCTATTTTCCACTGCTCTCCTTATGTCCTGGTGACCTCCTTTGTAGAGTCCCTCCATCTAGCATGTGGTCTTCCTCTCTTTCGACATCCCTCCACCTTATCTGTCCCAATGAGCCATGCTTTCTCATGATGTGGCCAAAGTATAACACCTTTAACTTAATAATCTTAGCTTCCAGGAGAATTTCAGGCTTGATATGTTCTAGGACCCATTTGTTTGGTTTTCTTGGCTGTCCATGGTATCCTCATCAATATTCTTCTCCAGCACCACAAATTGATTATCTTATTATCCACTTCCTTCACTGTCCAACTCTCACATCCCTACATGGTAAGAGGGAATACAATGGCTTGTATGATTCCAATTTTCATGATCAATTGTAAATCTTTACTTTTTAGGATTTTTTTCTAGTTCTTTCACAGCTGCACTCCCCATTCCCAGTCTTTTTCTGATTTCCTGACTGCATGCCCATTCTGATCTATGTTTGATCCAAGGTACAAAAACTTTTTTACTATTCCTTTTTTGTCACTGTCTAGATTGAATTTGTGTAGATCCTCTCTGGTTATTGTTTTTGCTTTCAATATGTTCAGCAGTAATCCTGCCTATGCACTTTCTTCCTTGATCTTCCTTAGTAGTTGTTCCAGATCTGTGATGTTTTCTAGTAGTAGCATGGTGTTGTCTGCATATTTTAGATTGTTGATATTTCTTCCTTCTATTTTCACTCTTCCTTCTTCTGTGTCCAAGCCTGTTCTTCATATAATATTTTCTGCATACAAGCTGAACAGTCAGGGTGACAGGATGCAGCTTTGCCTAACCCTTTGCCAATAGGGAACCATTATGTTTCTCCATGTTCTCTTCTAACAGTAGCATCTTGATCTAAGTACATCAAGATTATCAGATATGGTGGTATTCCCATGTCTTTAAGGGTGTTCCACAGTCTTTCATGATCTATGCAGTCAAAGGCTTAGCTAGAGTCTATAAAACACATGCTGTTTTTCATTTGGAATTTGCTGATATGCTTCTTTAGACATCATATGTTTGCTATGTGGGCTCTAGTGCCTCTTCCTTCCTCGAACCCTGCTTACAGTTCTTAACTATTTCTCATAAGAGCAAAAACAAGCTGGCATCCTATTAGTGAACTATGATTACTTAAGTTTGTATTGTAACCCACTTTTTGGGTCATTGAGGAAATCCAAATTCTTTTACCAATCACAGAGTGACCAAAATATCCCCCTGGACACCAATGTTTTAAGTGATGCAGGCCTCCCCTACTAACATGGCCATTTCCAAGCTGGAGAGCCTGGGGATTGGTAGAGACACATCCAGTGGTTTTCCTGTAGTAGGACACACTACAAAGATGCCATCTTCAGGAGCCTCCCAAAGAACATTGGCAGTCACTGCAGTTCTCCTGTTGCAGCACATCCAACTACAGGAAAACAGTCAGATATGTCTCCACTGATCTTTTCACTCTTCAATAACATGAAAATGGTCAGGGAGAATGCATCATTTAAAAAGTGGGGGTAACACTGGCAGATGTACCTACAGAGATATAGCTACATGCCACATGTACAGCTCCTGATGCATTATCCAAACCCTGTCTTGCAGCTTTGGCTCATTACTGAACAGCAACTCTTCAAAACATACCCCCTTTAGGGGCTGGCGATGCTTATAATGAGCATGGATGGTGCAGAAATGGGAATTACTCAGATGCTGTTAGCCAGCCTACTCAAGTTTGAACGATACTGGGAGCTGCAATCCTGCAACATCTAGAGGGCCCATTCCCACCTTTGGGATGATACCTCTGCTCCATTATAGACCACTGAAACACTACAATCAAACATTGCTGCTTTGTTATTCTGGATAGCTCCAGACTGTGAACAGGCCAACATACCTCTGTCATTGTGGTATTCCATACAGTAGTAATGTCCTTACTTTTCCCGTATTCATTTTTCAATAGCTGTGTTACAGTTCCTTGCAATATAGTCTCTGCCTGGAAGGAAGAAAAGACAGGAGGAACTTATGGAAAAGAACACATTGGAACACACTGATAACTTCAGAGATAACTAAAGAGTTCAGGCTATATTCTTGTTTTCACCATTTCAATAACTGTTAAATTCTTCTTCTTCCATTTGCTCTGCCCTCCAAATGCTCTGCCAGTAGAAACCAAGATTCATACTACTTTCTAGGCTTCACAGTTCTATTTGCACTATAATATGTAAACAAACATATTAAGATTTTCAAGGTCACTTTGGCTCACCTTTTGATCAAATCAGACCACTTCCCCCCACATCCCACAAGAATGGGGCAAACACACGAAGAAACAAAGTTGCCTTTGTAACGCTTAGTTTGACATTCAGGAGAATGCTCAACACACATATTCACATGTTCTTCAACCACTTATTCAAGCTACCCTGCTCTCTCATTGATAATCACTCTTCTTGTGAGGAACCCACACAGACTACAACGTGGCATTTCCCAGAAAAACCAGGAAGTGAAACAGGCCAACATTTTGCTGACAAAGGATGCTGAAGTGCATTCAAACACATTCACAAATGAGTGTCACATCTCATGAATCTTTTGTTGGGGGGTAGAAGGTTTGCTATACAGAGATGATATGTCTTAACATTTCTTAGCAAGAGCCTTACAACTTCCGTTATATAAATAGAAGTGACTCCTAAAACATCACAGTTTAGAGGGAGTACATATCACAGATGTACAGTGGAAGCCTATGCATCTTTACATTTAGTTCAATGAAAGCCTCCCCCTTCTACACACACACCTTGCTTTTCCGCACTCTAGCTAAAATTCTCACAGCCAGGATCACTTTTGATATGAGAGCCAGGGTAGGAAAAAATGCCTGAAAATGTGCATGGTCTGATGGTATCAGCAGACTTGGTCATCATCTATTTTATTACATGAATAAACATGGCTTCACAGTCCTATCTATCTGGGTGGTTAGGCACCTAGTAGAACTAAACGCATGTAGGTTAAAGTTGCAAAATGTAGCTCCTTAGGAAAGGATTCGAACTACCCTAACCTGAGGCCGGGGGGGGGGGTACATGGGGAATGCTCAAAAATGGCCTTGAGGAGCTGTAGAATTTTCACATTCCTGTTCTAATGGATGGGTAATTACTTCTTCAGTTTGGGATGCAAAGATGCTACAATAGAGTATGTGTCTAAAGGTAATGAAATATGCCACATTTATTCTTAGAAAGGAAGAATCCCTCTATTAAGCAAAGATCATGCCTGAGTTTTATCTAAATAATCCTTTGAGTGAGGAAGGATTAGGTTCCTTCCCTGATGATTTTTTTAAACATCAGATTTGCCTTTGTCATCATCATCATCATCATCATATCTTATTATTATTAAAATATTCATACCCCATCCTATATCAGGAGATCTCAGGGCAGCTTACAAATAGCATTTAAAAAGGTCACAGAGGTTAAAAAGTTTGAAAGGATAAATAAACTAAAATATATTAAACAACATAATGAGTTAAAACCTTTTTTAAAAAAATTAAAAAGTTTTCAAAACTATAAACAACAGTATTGGGTTGAATTAATAAGGCCCAAAGGCTTTGACAAGCAGCCAAAGTTTAACTTGGAACCTAAATGACATGCGTGTTGGCACAAGTCATGCCTCTAGAGGGAACGAATACTACAGTTGGGGTGCTGCAACAGAAGCAGAACCACTGCAGAACCGTGCCTCCTACTCCCATCCTGCAGAGTTAGTCCAGTAAGATATTATGATCATTGGTGTCAAAAACCGCTAAGAGATCCAGGAAGATCAACATGGTAGCACTCCCCCTGTCTTTCTCCCCGAGTAGGTAGTCATTGAGAAATGGGTCGAGATAATCTGTTTCCTCCAAGAATGCCTGAAGTTGCCCAGCCACCACATGCTCAAGCACTTTGCCCCAAAACAAACAAGCTTCATTTATATACTGCTTCATACCACCTAAGCAGTGTCTAAGCAGTTTACAACTGTAAGCTAATTGCCCTCAACAATCTGGGTACTCATTTTAGCGACCTTGGAAGGATGCAAGCCTGAGTCAAGCTTGAGCCCTTTTGCTGGTCTTGAACTCACAACCTTGTGGTTTTGAGTGAGTGGCTGCAGTACAGGCATTTAACCACTGTGCCACCAGGTTATTTGCAATTGGGTAGTAGTTCTCATGTACCTCATTTTTTATGTGTGACTAGGATGGGCACATGATTAGTCAGCTTAAGCCAATTTAACAAAGGCAAAGTAAAAACTAATTACGGTATACACAAAAAGAGCATAACTGTTCCCTTATAACATTTCACTAATTTCTAGAAAGACACAAAACCATTAGCTGATTGAACCTTTTTGCTTTCTTCCTTACTTTTATTAAGTATGATTACATATCCCAAGAAATACATGACAGTGTTTCTTTCTGTTGCCACACATGTCATTGCTTCCTGACTAGAGGTTCCCAACCCATTAAATCAATATCATTAGAGTAAATATTTATTTGAACAAATGAAATGATTTATTCCCACATGTGCTACACAAAAGACATTTAAACATGGTAGTGTAAATTAGTTCTAAATGCAAACCTTTCCTATGTTTGCAAATCAGCTACCCAGATAATTTCAATAGTTAGTCCCAACTAGATTAGACTAGAACATTACATAAGTGTTTTCTTAACTAGTCCCCTGCATTCAAGTGGGTTAAGAAAGCACTTATGTAATATTCTAGTCTAACATCTGGTTTAGCTTTTAAACTCCTCTACTTACAGAGAGAAGAGAGCTCTTTCAAGAATGACTACATTGATTTACACTTTTACGAGTCTCTTAAATATAAAATTTTGCCTAATGAAACTATGGCACTCTGGCAACAAAAGTAAGAAAATAAATTAATGCCAATAATGAACATCTGCCATGCAGAGATGGAGAAAATCTGCTTTCAGATAAGGTAATTACACTACACACAGCTAAACAGGGATGCGCAAAGCACCTTGCTGTCTAGGACAAAGGACACCTCCTTACCTCCATTCCACACATAGATGCTAACTGAAATGGAAGGTCAATCTTACCTCAAGTCCTTGCAACAGGACTGATGACTAACTGAGAGAGTGGAGGGCACACATGCTCTGTCCTCCAAACATCACAGGTGTTGTGCTCCCCTTAGAATTTGCTACATATGACAAACTGGCTCACTACCTAATGGTTGGGCCAGGCCTGTCTTTAAGAAGCTAACAGCAGAAAGACCCTCAGCTAAAATAAATATTTTAAGGCTGAAAGTGTTTAACACCAGTGTTTTAGTGCTATCAATCAAAAGGCATAATGTAACTAATCTACCTTCACCTCCTTAGGAATGTGGTAAGAAAAAGGGTGGAAGAGTGAGGATTACAAATGGAAGATTACATCAATCATGGTACCATAAATCCCATGAGTGAGAGGGAGTGATTATACAGTAGAAGTGTCCACTGGAAGCATGACATGCCACACATCCCAAAACCCATACCTTCTACTCCATGTTACTTACAAGTGATGTGTAGACCAAGGCCACGACTGCAGCAGCAATTTCAACTATGAAGATGATCAGGATAATTGTGAAAAACTAGGAAAAGAGAGAGCATGCATTATTTACTCTACAAAGCATTGATGCAGAACTGAGAGAAGAATTATTCAGTATCTTTGGTCAAGTGTGCCCCATAACCATTCTTTTGCATTTGTGAGGAGAGTGGTCATGTGACTATGAGTCTTCGTCAAACTGTTGCAACTGTGGCAAAGGGAAACCACATTCTAAGGAGGGATTTTCCATAGCTATGCTACTAAGGATTTCCCTAACTGATGGGACATGAAAAAGTCTGGACTTTTTCCACAGGAAAAATAAAATCAAGCCTTCCTTATAGATCCCTCATTCTGCTTCCACAGCATTTTTCTTGCTTGGAATCCTTGATCTTTCAGTGCACTAAAATACATTTTCATTTCCATCCAGTTGATTTCTTGTACATTGAACTGAACTGTTTCAGGCCATTTGGCAGTATTTATAACTTCCTCATCCTCATTTGACTAACACAAACCTATTAGGAAGAAGAGGCAGGACGACAGCAGCTTTAAGTATTGCCTTAGATGCTACTGAAAACAGGCTACCCCCTGCTCATATGGACTTCCAAAAAATGGGTTTCAGAAGCTGCAATAACAATGTTTACACTCTATTACAAAATGGGCAAATATGTCCAACAAGTTTACATCTCTCCTTGCTTAAAGGTCATCCAAATGGGAAACAAGGTTAGCATCTTTCAGAATAGCCAAAAGCCTTATTGTTTTTATTCAGCAGTATCTTGGATTTATTATATGAAGTGAAAAATGCATAATGGTTAGAGTGTTAGGAGATTATCAGACATCCTTATCCCATCAATGACAGCAACCATGTGAAAGACATTCACACATTTGCACTGATCCTGTCATTAAATTGTCAGTGAAATGGAATTGCATTAATGCATTCTTCCATTAATACAAAATGAAGGGCAAGTATAGGACAATTCCACTTCAATGATGAGACAACGATGGGATTAGCACAATGTCATGTGAAAGTCTTTTGCATGATCATGGTCAATCATAGTTTATTGATGGGACACTGACAAGATAAGCACAATATCATATGAAAAGCTAGTCATGGCCATGCTATAAGGACAGGAAAAGGACGTGACAAAACGTTCCATCCCCTGCCTGATAACTTCCTTAGGTTAGGACTGAGGATACCCAGGTTCCAATCCACACTAAGCCATGAAGCTCAATGAGTGAGACTGAACCAGTCATGATCCTTCAATCTATTTTACCTCAAATTACTGTTGTAAAGATGAAAAGCTTGGGGAGAAGAACCATGTATACTGCACTGAGTTCCTCAGAGGCAATGTACAATATAAATATACCAACATACACACATATACAGTGAGTAATTTGATCTAGAAATTCTACTGATTAAATGGTTCTAGTTTTCTTCCATTCTTCACAAGGCTCCTTCATTACAAAGACACAGGGCACATTCATTTCGGACAAAAGACATGAACTGTTCCACATTTGAATTTTACCGTGATGAGAAGGCATTTGCTCTCTTTCTGAGCTCCACAGCATCCCAAAAAGCCCAGTACAAACAGGACGGCACCAATGGCAATGAGGAGGTAGCCCACATTCACAAACTGCAAGACGCTACTGGATAAAGGGCCGAACATTTGGACAAAGGAACCACTGTCAACACTGACCCATATCCCAATGCCCAACAGTGCTCCTCCACCAAGCTAGGGGGAAAACAAAGAAAAAAAATTATTTACAAGTCATGGTACTAGGAACAAACATGCTTATTACACTTTCGCTCGAAGTGTGGAAATTCCACTGTTCATACCAGTTTGGAGACTCTGGGAGCTGTGATCCAAAATGATAACATTTTCAAACATTCCTTTAATTTAGGTCTGTATAAAACCAAACTATAGACCATCCAGTAAGCTCCATATCATATCAAACAGACTTTTGAAAGCTTCCTCAGCCTAAACCTGCTACCTGATTTTTGACGTCACAGGCAAGCAACAAAGAAAGATTGATAAAACTCTGGTGCATCATGATGTGTTGTATTTGGCTTGGTGACACACAAGTTGTGCTGGCATTCTTTAATTACACTGTGCAAACTGGTAAATGTGGTAATAATCACTATTATTAGTTAAACACAGTCCTTTAAAGTTTCTTTGCAGTGTGACTCTGTTAACACCACAGCAAATACAGACATTTGCAAATCAGCTATCATTTTCTTTGTATCACACATACAAGTATCTCTGCACAAAGAATGTAACTCCTCCACCTATAAAAACATAATCTGTTACAATATTTTACAAGTTCATTACAAGGTTCCACCACATGACAGCTCATCCCACCTTCATGCAAGACACTTCTTGGGCGATGTAGCAGAATTTTTTTTTTTTAAATGTCAGTTGGGCAGATTAAGAGGGAGATATTCTCAGCTGCTGAGAATAATGGAACCAGCATTTATTTGTACAATTTACTGCTTTCTATAAGACTAATAGCAGGGATGTGGATGAAACTGGATTCTACACAGGAATTTGTGACCATCAGAAGCACAGAGGACCCAAATTAGACTGATTATGATTCTTGAAGAATGTGTATATGAGGGTATCTGATATAATTTCCTCTGGGAAGCAAATAGCAGCTCCAGGGAAGGAATTTTAATTCAGAAAATCAGTACAGTCAGGTTTGTCCCTGATTTCATCCCATCCCCTGAAACCACTGAGGTAGTAAGGCTGCTATTACTTCACCTTGATTTTGCCATTTTATATAAGGGATACCATTTTACCATGTCACTGTATATAATGGGTCTTGAGTGTCTATGGATTTTGGTTTCCACAGGGGTTTCTGGAACCAAACCCCAGCAGATTTCAAAGGCCCACTGTATATAATATTTAGTTGTATCTTAGTGTACGGAGTAAAGTATGGGACTAAACTGGAAGAAGCCATTTGTCTCAGAAACCATGAGGGCTAGTGGCTTCTATGTCTATGTCAATGGTACAATGAAGCTGTCCCAGGATTTAGGTGGATTTTAAAGCAGATGGACCCTCTCACCTAAAATAGGTCCAGCATCTTGGATAGATCCTGATAAATTTGGCTTACTGACACAGAGACCCCTCAGTTCACAAGGGCAGAAGAGTGTACAGAAGCCCAGCGCTCTCTGGTTTTTAGCATTTGAGTGGGGTATAAATACTACGAATAAATAATAAATAAAATAAAGCAGAGGGGAGGCACAAGTTTTCATCCTTTCCCTGATCCTTGTTTATATTGTATAAGGGAGTGTACACACCCCTCCTCTGAAGGAGTTCTACAGAAATATAAAACTACAACTTGATTTCCCTGTTTCATGCAAATATGACTTCCACAAAATCCTTTCAGCCACAAGAGAGGAAAACACAGAAGCACCTCATAGTGTGCTGAAGGGACAGGGGCTTAGTGGGTAAGGTAAGTAAAGCATTTGTGTGTCTCCACACTGAATGGCATACCGGAACCCCTTCAAACTTTAAAAATTTAAGAAATCAAGCCATATAAGGACTAGCAGCTTAGCATTTTTTGAAACAAAATAAACAAATGATGCTGTAATCCCATCTCCAACCTCCCATAATCAATCCAAATTTTAGTCTATACAGTATATCAGAATTGTGGCCAAGTCATGCACAGAGTTGAACCAGCTCACTCCAGAGACTATTTTGACTTAATCAATATTGTGGTACAGCTATATACTTTTTTCTTTACAGTGACTAGCAACCTCATTTCTTTCATACGTTTATTTTGGTAATAACTCATAAATATCTAGATCAATGATTTAGTGTCATGAAATAGCTCTGTTCTTTACAGTCAAAAGGCTTCTTCCCATTTGTGATCTGGTAGAAAAAGACAAATACCCACTCACTCTCTGAACAGGGCTTTTAGGTGGAAACTGGATAGCCTTCCTTGTTCAATTTCAGTACTAAATATCACTGTTAAGAAATTCCAGTTTGATTACATTAGACTCTTTCACCTCAAAGACAGGAAACCTGAACTCTCCCAGTGGTGGCTGCTAGCTTCCAGTATAGTTGGGCACCTTAGGTTTATGTCTGGATAAGCTCCTTTAATGTTTGGAATAAACTCAAAGTGGATTCACTACCCAGCTGGCATTGGCTGCCCACTGTCTGATCTAGCATTACTGCTGTGTTGAGGTGGTTATTGAGAGATCAGAATACAAGATATTTGTGTTGGCAAATTGTCATTCAAATAAGCAAATATATTTCCGGACAATGGAAGGTGCCACAGCCCATACTGAAAAAGTTATGCAACTAGCCTGAAAGAGTACATGACAATTCTGGCTATGTTTATTTTAGAAGATGAGAATAATAATCTCTAACACACCTCTTGGCCCAGTAACCAAACCTGATAGAAACTAGAGGCAAACAATAGAAGTAGATCACTCCTGGCATATTTATACGTGATGGAGAGAAAACATTTAACCACACACCACCAAGAAAAAAAAAATGAAAGCAAGACGGTCAGAATCCTAGATCTAGCATGGAAGCCTCTTAGCCTATAATCCTATATCTATTTACTTAGAGGGAAGTCACAAGCTCTCAGCCTCAGGGGAAGGCCATGGCAAACCTCCTCTGAACAAATCTTGCCTAGAAAACCTGGTTCACCTTAAATAGGATCATCATAAATAGGAAATGACTTGAAGACGCACAGCAACAACAAGAAGCCACACTAAACTCAGTGATACATCTGAGAAGACCTTGTGCTATTATTAGCTAAAACAGAAACAGCCCAATACTCTTGACTGTAGAAGCACAAGGTTCTTCAAAGTTTAAAACCAGGTTGTCAAAAACAGAAACCAAGCTTGTGTGTTTATGAGGCTTATCTATACTGTGGGACCTCAGTATCTGTAGACTTGTCATCCGTGGATTTGAGCCTGTATTGTCGCCAATGGCAGCACATGCACACAGCCGCACTGCACTGAAGTCCACCCTCCCTCCCCTTATCTGGTCACAGACCAGATAGAAAAGCAATAGCAAGTACATTTCTATACTGCTTATCAGTGCACTTAAACACTCTCCAAATAGTTTACAATGTGTAAACTAATTGCCCCCAACAAGCTAGGTACTCATTTTAGTGACCTCAGAAGGATGCAAGCCTGAGTTGAGCCTGAGACCCTGGCTGGTACTGAACTCTCAACCTTATGGTTTGTGAGTGAATGGCTGCAGAACAGGCATTTAACACTGCGCCACCATGGCTCTTCATGGATGGACTCAATCAGGGAGGTTTATGGGCATGGACTTGCAGGACCCGAGAAGAGCAGTGGAAGATAGGGATACTTGGAGATGTCTCATCCACAGGGCCACCATGAGTTGGAATTGACTCGAGGGCAGCTAACTACAACAGTAGAGGATGACTTTTCAGCAGGTGCATGTTCACACATCTGCAAAGCTACATATGCTTTGCCAAGACTTCCTGTTTTACTCTGTAATTAGATGCACAGAAAAGGTCTGTTTTCCTTTATCTCAGGCCAAAATAAAGTTTCCCCCCCAACCTCCAAATAGATGGCTAAATCCAGCATTCTCAAAAAATTCAATAAGCAGAAATGCCAGTGATAGCCTGTGGCTTTCCAAGGGTGTATCTACACTGCATAAATAAAGCAGTTTGAAACAATTACCACAACTCTGTCCTACAGAACCTTGGGGTTTGTAGTTTGTTGAGGCACCAGAAGCTCTCTGACAGACCAGGCTGAATACCTCAAAAAACTACGAACCTCAGGATTCTACAGGATGGAGCCATGACAATTAAAGTAGCATCAAACTGTCATTTTTGCAGTGCAGATACAGGCCAAGCCAGCAGAGTAGTGAAAACGTTCTGGGATTTTTAGCCTGAACTTTGGCGGAGCCATCCAATCTTCTGAAATCTTTTCCCCAAACTAGGTTCAGGATCTCCAACACCGGCTTTAGAATTCAACAGGTACACCATCTCATTGGCGTAGAAGCCACAAGACATCATTGTGAGAAGTAGAAGATTCCCAGGGCAGTACAAGGACTTGAAATGGCCCTGTTTTCACATAAGGAAGATTCTATTAGAAGCTGTCCAGAATTTCAGTTTGGTCACATGCTGATTTTTTAAAAAGTGAACAATGGCACTTGAGATCATTCTGAAAACATTCCGAACAGGGTCAAAGCAATTATCCTTGACCACAGGTGCCAGCTTTGTTTGCCTTCAGATAAACCAGCAAGGCAGGCACTGACTCAGCCCATACCTAAACACAGGTGCCAAGCTGGAAACAGGGGGACCATGGGAGTGTGGGAATCCCCCACCACTAGCCATACTGTCAGCTTCTTTCCTGTTCCTTTCAGCTGCAAGCCACTGTAGAACCTAAAACATTAGGTGAAATAAGTACACACAATGCTGCCTATTTGTGAAATCCAATCTGTTCCTGAGTCCTGACTTTCAGTGCTTTTTGATAATATGTGAAAACACAGGAATGGCTGACATTACCCACTGCCTGGCAAAGGAATTTCCACATTTGTTTTAAAGACACTCCCTTAACACTTTTTAGAGGGTGGTCTTTCCTAATGGAAAAGTGCTTAATTTCCCATTTAAAAAGAGTTTAGAAATCCAGCATAGTTACGGTTTTGGATAAACGTGCTCCTGCACCAAGAAAATTTGGATTAGGATAGTCATGTTTTTTCTAATTCATGTTTTAGTTTGCAATATATATTTTCTCCATTATACCCTGCTAATGCATGCAAGTAAAGTTCATATCTTTATAGCCATATTGAAAGAGGTGGAGCTATGGTTGAGACCCAAGAGATGCCAGTCCTATTATGTATCCCTGTTAAGTATCCCAGGGATGCCAGTCCTATTAAGTATTGTGGGATGGGAGGTATCACAACAACCCTGCTGTGTCATCCTGTTTTGAGTATCCAGTCTTTCTGCATATTTGGTTGTCAGGGAAATAAGAAAGAATTCTCCAAAAATTTATTGTAGCAGCAGTGAAACTAAATGAAGGACTAAAAAAAGTGAACAGAAGTGGGAAATACAGTAATTGATGGTTTAAGCTGCAGATGGAAAAACATTTGTCAAGATGCCAGGTTGACTTACTGAGAAACCATGTCATGCAGTGCATCTCCAAGCAATAATGTGTTGCTGAAGTATGTGCTGATATAGACAAATTACAGTCACATACTACTGTTCAGTTCAAATTCTCATATAATCATGTATTTTTGTATTTGATTCACCCATCAAAAATAAATCTCTCTTGCAGACACAAATGGCTATAAAGTGTTTGTTAAAAGCAGAGAGTGTGCCCACACTGCAGATATAAAGAAGTCCAACACTACTTTAACTGCCATAACTCTATCCTGCAGAATCCTGGGATTTGTATTGTGATGAGGCACCAGAACTCTCTTACCAAACTAGAAATCCAAGGATTTGGTAGGATAGAGTCAAGATATCAAATTATGGTATTGTGGTATCAAATTGTTTTATTTCTGCAGTGTGGAAGACCAAAGAGTCCCACCCTTTTTCCATTAGAGTCTCTGGTAAAAGAGAAAGAGCCAGATAATTGTTGGTACATACCAGTGGCGGCAACTGTGCAGGCTTTCAGGACTGCAGTTCCCAGCAGCCCTGGCCAGCATAACCAATAGTGATGAATGCTGGGAACTACAGTCCAACATAGGAAGAGCCACATAATTTCCACAGCCACTGTATAGGATCAGCAGAGTTAAATTTATATCTACCAAACCAATTAAAAACAACCAGAGTCCACTTCAAGTATTCAATCTGTGTTGTGGTCATTATGTGTGTATCTGCATATGCAGAGGAAGTGTGACAACTTTCATCCCACTTCCAGTATCAAAACATCCAAGACATAAATCATTGATGACCCTGATACCTTACTATATAGGATGAGATTTAAATATACAAAAATACAGTATAGCTGTACTTGCAAAGACTTCTGGCCACATGATTAAGAAGCCAACTGGTAACAAGACTATTACAGTCAGCCCTCTGTCTTTGCGGGGGATCTGTTCTAGACCCCCCCTGCAAAAACAGAATTTTGCACATATTCAAACTCCATAGGTTTGAATGGGGGAGCGTGCCGCAAGCGACTGCATTTTAATGCCCTTTGTTTGCTCTTCACGGGTAAGCGAGGGTCGCTGATATGAAGTCCACACAAATGGAGGGGCAACTGTATATAACTGAGGCACAGGGGCTCTGTTTAAGTATTAAATGCAGGCATGAAAGAGACAGTTCATTGGTATGCCTGTTCCCTGTTCAAGTACACTGCTCCCTCGGGTTACGTAACCTGAAAAGCCTTCGCAAGCCGAATTGCCATAGGCGCTAATGGGGAAAAGCCGCGTTTCGTGCGAAAAAGCGCCGAAAAGCACCAAAAAATTTTTTCGTAACCCGAAAAACATTTGTAACCCGGAACAATTATTTCCAATGGGATTTTTTCGTATCCCGGAAATTTCGTAACCTGGGTATTTCGTATCCCGAGGTACCACTGTAGTCTGAATATCTGAATATATCAAATGTTAAGCATCGGTCTCTTTGAAATTATTTTTCTGCCACAAATAATCAAAGATAAGACCAACAAAAAATATCTCCCCCCCCTTCAACATTTAGGGGGGGGGGGGGGGGAGAGCCACTTTGAGATCTTCATTTAAAAAAACAACCCTGTTGTATTCCAAGAATGAGCAGCCTCATTCAAAAGTCTACTGAAAGAACCCATTTGAAATCTTCAGAACAGATTAAGGGCTGCTTCATACATTGCTGTGATATAGTTCATTACATTGTCAGTCTCTCCCTGCTAGTCTTTGTGTTTGTTGTGAAACCCTACTGTTGTGTGTTCTCTGCTTCATACAAAGACATACTTCCTACACTATCACCTGAACATCTCACAATGGATACCATTGTGTACATGCACCAGGAAGACATAGTTGGGAAAAGGTATCAATGTACGTTTATGAATCAAAACAGACCAAAGTGTGCAGTCCTCATAAGGATATACACAGATTAGCATAAATCTTTCCCACTCTCTCATTGTACCTCCCCTTCTCCAAAGGGTAGTTTAAAATCACTGGATACTTCCTAACAGTAGCCCACAATTTCATTTCTTTACTTTTAATCTTTCTGTTTGCAACCACAGCATGAGCAAACACAGTCAATTAACCTCTCATGTGTAAATAGTCTTCCTCTGGGAAGTTCATGTCCATTTTTAATAGCCAGAACCCATTAGAACAGAACTCTGAGGTCTCCAGGCTTGAGAACACTGCCTATGAAACACAGTAATATAAGCAGCAGTCTTCTATATAACTGTTTACCTGATTTCATGTTCACATGTTGATGTGTGCCAAGGTTATAGGTCCTATGACCAGCCTTCTCCAACTTTACCAATTTTTACTTGTTTTGGACTACATTGGCTATCACCTCCAGCCAAATGGCCAAGGATGATGGCAACTGCAAGCTAAAACAACTGAAGTGTGCACCATTGGGAATATGGCATGATCTGTGCCAGAAGAGATTCAGCAGCTGAATACGTTGTCTGAATTTAAAAGTGCATTAAAGACTAGTCTCTTCCAGCAGGATTATTCCGGTGATTTTTAAATTGTGAATTTTAAATGATGATGTTTAGATGTAGGTTGTTAATATGTGTACATCTTATTTATCCTTTTAAGTTGGTGTGTGTTTTAACTGATGTTATTTGTTTATTGTTGTTATCCCCCACCTCAATCCATGGGGAGAGGTGGGTAAAAATAAACATCATCATCATCGTGCTTCCGATTAGCAACAACTTCCTTGACATTGATCTTATTCGCTTCAATAATATCTGAGTTGCTTTACCAGTTCATTAGCCTCATGGCACATTTAGTGAGATACATGTAAGCTATTCTGTTTTACCTTCTCTTAAGATATAAATATCTATGCCAAAGAAATAAGCTCAAGAATACCATCATAGAGGCACGAGAGGAGCATGTCACTGTGCTGCTTGTTGAAACACCATTAACAGGTCAGGCGTGAAACCAAATGTAACACCCACAGAAACCATAAAACCTACTCTTCCTGTTCGGAAAGAGAGAAGTTACAGGAACATATATACATTCTAATGAGTACATTGGCTTTCATCATGATTGTATTTGTTACCCAGTGCCATTTTGTGGGCTTGGCCTGCCTTTGTATGAAGGCACACCCACCATCAGGGCTAATAAATCCAGCAGAACCCTGTGGCACTCCTATTCGTGCCATGGGTGTGGTAGCTCCAAAGAGTAATCAGAGTCCCAGAGGAAGTTTTCTAGAAGTCAACCCTAGTATTAAGAGACTGCTCCATGTTATTAAGTACAGGTTTAATCCATGAACAGACACAGCTGTAAGGAGTGTAGGTGGGTAGACATCAGTTTCATAGAACATACTGTGCAAGACATCTGAAGCCACAGTGTACTTGTCTCAGCCGGAGCTAGGAAAAGTAGTATTTCCACAGTCTGGTGCCAACATGTAATCAGAAAAGGCCAGCAGGCCACCTAAGTAACATTTGGGCTGTTTTGTTAAGGAAAATATGGGAGTACAGCATTGCAGTGAAACTAAGTGTTAAAATCCTTGCCAAGTTTGCTTCCTCCCTGTCACTCTTCTCCCCCCCCCCCCATGACTTCTTGTTGTAGCTGACAGCCTTCAGGTAGTTTCTGACTTATGGCAGCCCTAAGGTCCCCTATCATTTTCTTGGGAAGTTTCTTTAGAGAGGGTTTGCTTTTGCCATTGCCATCATCTGAGGCTGAGAGAGTGTGACTCACCCAAGGTCACCCAGTGGGTTTCACAGCTGAGGTGGAAATCCAACCCTAGTCTCCAGAGTCTAAGTCCAACACTAAAACGATTATACCATGCTGGCTACAACAAAATGTGTGTGTGTGTGTGTGTGTGCACGTGCGCATTATGGTATCTCTGATGATCTTCCACCACCATCTAGTTTTATCCTACTACATTATTCACATGCTGGTTTTTGTGGCAAATATAGTTATCTCTCTTAGGACATTTGTAGTTAAATGCTCTATAATCTTCTGGTAGCCTGGGATTTATAAAAAGGGATTGGTTGTAAAGGAAGACACATCACACTGTAAACACACATCACATCAAAACATTGTATCTGGTTTAACATGCTGTCAAGGAGAAGACTTAACTGTTCTCCTATAAGATCTGTCCTTGAATTTGGATAATCTGCGAAGCAAGTATATTTGGGACTGCAGTCTCAAAGTTTTTTTCTCAGTTTCATTACGTATGCAGACACAGGGCCTTCATTAGACCTACACAACCTCTAAAGTGCGGAATGTGCTCTGGACTGTGTGCCACACCCAGTCATACTTCAACAAGAAATAAATACTTACCACTATGGCTAGATTAAATAAAACCATCATGACCTTCAAGAAAGTGAAACAACTCATCTTGGTATCTGTAAAGATTGTAAGAAAAATGTTAAAGCAGCTACTCAAGATGCTTTATATAGCTAAACCCAATTCACCATCCATTCACCTGGGGCACACACAGGGTTCAATTTATGACTGAAACCATTACAGGTGTACCATGAAGGACAATTGTGAAACTCAATATAGTTTTGTTTCCTGGTAGGTATGCTTTGTATTGCACATTTACAAGCAGTTAGTTGGGCAATATGATCACTTATGATGCCACAGGAGAGGAAGCAAACTATAAATTTAAGAAAGCGGGTGGATGGCATATATATCACCTCAAAATCCCCTAAACAAACTGAACTAAAATCTTGTTCTGCTTTCAACCAAACATTCCCTTTTAACAGACATGTTAGGGGTTCCCCATTATTGTCTATACAGCATTAGAAACTATTAGAAAAAAGAAACAAAACTGAGAACAGTAGCATTCAGAGACATAGCTGTGCTAGGATCTTGTAGCACCTTTGAAATTAGCTGCGCAAAAGAAGTTGTAGCATCTGAGGAAGCAGATCTAAAGTCTACAAAAGATTATACTACAACTTGCTTAGGGGAGCCAGAGTAGAGTAATGGTTTGAGTGTTGGACTATGACTCTGGAGACCAGGGTTTGAATCCCGGCTCAGCCATGGAAACCCACTGGGTGACCTTAAGCAAGTCACACTCTCTCAGTCTCTAAGGAGGGCAATGGCAAACCCCCTCTGCTGAAACTTGCCAAGAAAACTCTGTGATAGGGTCACTTTAGGGTTGCCACAAGTCGGCACACAACAACTTTTTTGACACAGTTAGTCTCAAAGGTGCTAGCCTACAAGATCCCCTTGGGCTTCATAGATCTGTTTGTCTCGAAGGAGGAACACCTGCTGGACAGATGAGAGGACTATGAAAAAGGTCTAGACCCAGGAAAATCTCTGTTTGCTCCCCCCACACCCACCTTTCAGAGAAGCAGTCACAAGACATAACCACTAGGAGCACTTGGTATTCCAGAGTCTTATTAGTGAAGGACAATACAACTAGCTTAGAAGTTTAGTTTTTCTTGCATGGCATGACTTGATGGCCCTTGAGGTCTCTTCTAATGCTATGATTCTGTGGTTTTAGGTCTGGTTCTTATTACAGTACTCTGCATTCTCCCCATGTTTGAAAAGTCTCATTCAAATTCTTCAGAAGAAACCTCAAGCAAAACACAGCACTTGCTTTTCTTTGGGTGGAACAAAAGAAAAACAAACTGCCCTTAACCAAACTTTTTTAAAAGAAAAAAAAATGACATTAAACAACTTGTGTCTTTTGTCTTGTCCACTAGCAAACACAAATCAAAAACCTGGTTTCAGTGCTTCAACTGAAGTAGGTTATACCTCCCAAAGCTTATGCTAGAATAAATGTATCAGTTTTTAAAAATAACACAGAACTTTTAAAAACTTTGATGTAATTCCAGCATGCATCAAAACTTTTCTTTAACAGGGAAAGAATCTTTACAGACAACCACATTCCATAAACAGATTAGACTCACCTGTATGGGTCACAACCTTAGCCAAGAACAAGGTGAACTCCTCTTACTGTCTTTCCAATGAGCAAGAAGTCTGCCTCTTAAGTAAATGCAATGGCCCTTGCAGCCTATAAGAAACACCCCTTCTTCAAGCCAATCAAGTCTCTTTAAGGGCAAAGGCCACACCTCACTAACTTAGTTTTAAGAAAGGCAAAAACTACAGGAGCCTTATTAAACTGTACTGTTCTTTATTCTTTCCTGCCCTCTAGTGGCTACATGTGAATATTCTTTCATAGTTTTCCTCTTTTTTTATGCATATAAAGTCTAAATACCCTAAAAGCACCAGATCTTTCCCTGATCTTGGAAGCTAAGCAGGGTCAGCCCTGGTTAGTACTTGGATGGTACACTGCTAAGGAATTCCAGGTGTGGTAGACCTGTTGTTTTCCAACAGTAGGGTGGGACCCCTGCTTGGGGTGCAAGAGTTTTTTTAAGGGGGCCCTGATCCCTCCTGTTCCCTAACTTTTTTTACTTGTAACATTTACACATGTTGAGTTTCATACTGAATTTACTTAAATAAAACTCCTCTAATTTGAATGATATTATTTCCTTATAAAATGTTAAAATATGACTATACATGAATGTGAAAAAGAAAATACACATACTAAACAAAATATGTTTATTCATATAATAATACGTTGAGAGGGTTGGGCATGGCATTTGCGTGTAAAGGGGGTCACAAGGGGGAAAAGTTTAAGAACCACTGCTGTAGGCTGTATTTCAGAGGAAGGAACTGGCAGCATGGTGTAGTAGGTTGAGCACTGAACTATGACTCTAGAGATCAGGGTTGGATTCCCTGTTTGACCATGGAAACCCACTGGGTGACCTTGGGTGAGTCACACAGTCTCAGTCCCAGAAAACATTGCGATAGTTTTGCCATAAGTTGGAAACAATTTGAAGGCACACAACAAAAACAAAAATGGTCAAAACCACCTCTTGAGTATTCCTTTCCTAAGAAAACCCTATGAAATTCATGGGGTTGCCACATGCCAGCAGGTAGCTTGAATGCAAATATACATGTGTATACACCAACAGTAGAAGAGAACCAGCTCTTGGGGTATAGAGTTACAATTTCTTGGCCTCAGAAGAAGGCAAAAACAACCACCCTTCCCCCAGCAAATCTTACCAGAAAAACCCTGTGATGGGGTCATCTTAGGGTTGCCATAAGTCAGAAATGACTTGAAGGCTCACAACAACAAGTCTGTAGCTAGGATACCTCATTTTCACAAGTGATCTCCATGGATTTTGAGTTCCTTGCCACAGCTCCCTTTGATCTACAGTTTGTGGATCTATTTTGCATGGGAGCTTTCTACAGTGGGTTCACTGACTGTCATTAGGGATAGAAGTTCTCTTCTTCATTGTTTGCCATCTATAAAATGGGCACATTATTTTCTAGAAGGCAAGGCATGATTTTGCAGGGTGCAAAAGGGTCTCAGGTCTGTTGGTGATCCTAGAGGAATATATGCAGCATATCCCTGTTACATCTTTCTTGCAATCCACCTCTTCTGCTACAAGTGAGGGCCAGCTCATGAACCCTTCTACCCTCATTTCTGATCAGTGATTGCAGATAGAGATATTTAAACCTGGAAAGGTTTTGCAGTGAAATGAATTTAGGCTTATGGTCCTGTTTGCTCTCTCTCCAGCCCTGGTCTCGCATAACTTTGCCATAAGTCAACGTTAGCACCTGGAATAGGTCTGACCTGACAAACCGAATCCTATATTGTTAATATTCCTATAGGTGAGAGACAGACACACAGCGGAGCCAAAGGAATATTTCTATAGTTATGGTAGAAAAAATAATACAACAAATGAGCAGCAAGTGCTAATTGTGTTTGTTTTACCTTAAGTTGGTGGTTTGGATTTGTTTTCTCCTAATAATAATTTCAGAAAAAGTAATTTCAACATTTTGAAAACAATATCCAAATTAGGCCACTGGGAGGCTATCTGGCACCATATAAAAATGTAAACTTCCTTGTACATTGTGTTTATTCTGATCCTTCCCAATACTATAATATTGTAATAGTCCTATGCTTTTCAGATGGAAAGCACTGGCAAGAGATTTTTATAAATCAAAGCTTTATGATGGTTGCATATTGTCATTAGCAACACAAGATCTCTGTTCTCTGCTCATATTCATGTTTGCTTCATTTCAATGCCCAGATATGTCCCAAATATGTAATGACTTGTCTTGTTCAAATTACAGGTTGAGTCTCCCTTATCCAAAATTCCAAATTCCAAAATATTCCAAAATCGTTCACATCACCATTTTTCCACTGACCTCCTCCCATTCCACACCATATATTGTAATTTTAAAATTGTGTTGTACTCCTGCCTCGATCCGCAGGGAGAGGCGGGATATATATAAATTAAACTTATTATTGTTGTTGTTGTTGTTATATAGAAACCTTAGTCATGGTTTTTTTGGTACTAATGTTAATCATAGTTCATAATTCCCATGAATCACAGAATGTCATGGTAATAGTTCTGACATAAAACAACTAGCACAGTTAAAATTATACCTTTAAATTACAATATCATATGCACAGAATAAATGTATTTGCATATACATTGTGTCATGTGCTTAAATTGGATAAAATGTGATGAAAATTGGATAAAATGTGAAGAATTTTTTTAATTAATTTTTTTTTAAAAAATAAGAAATTTGAGTTTTGATCCCCCCCCCCCCAAAAAAACCAGGGGCCTCTCCTTTCTCCTCCCACAGAGCCTCACCCCATTCACATCATCTCTTCAGTGTTTTAAAGGGACACAGGCAAATCCCACAGCTCATTTCTGTCCAAAGGCAGATGTTTGAGGCGCAGGTGTGCGTCACCTTGCATTTAGGTTCTCACCTGGTGAAATCCGCAGCCCCCCCTAGTGATACCACTGCCTACGATGGAGCAGCAGAATGTGTCTTCTACTAGCCTATCTATGGGGCATAATATATAAAACTAAACAATATCTTTTGGTAGAGGAAGAGGAAAATCTCTCAAGCACCTATTCCTCCAACATATAAAAATATAATAAATTGGACAACCAAATCTTTACTGTTGTTTTATGTAACCTAAAAACCGGTTACTAGGGGGGTGTGGGGGGTTCTGACTGCACCAGGTAACACAGGTTATCTCACTTCTCCTCAATTACCTACCTTTTGGCAGAAATGGACTGTAGCATTCATTTGCTTCCCTTTAAAATGCTTTAAGAGATTGTGGGAGTGGGGTGAAGCCGAGTGGGAGGAGAAAGGAAAGGCCCTGGAATTTTTAAAATTAAATTCTCAACTTTCAAAATTTTAATGTTAAAAAAATCATTTTTTTTATTTTTAAAAAAATATTATTTATTTTTTTCTTTAAAAACACCCCATTTCTATTATTATTATTATTATTATTATTATTATTATTATTGTTTATTTTTATAGCGCTGATCAATGATCAAATCAATAAAATGAAACCTGCCGATGGCATACAATCTACAAAATATGTATAAAACAATAGGTAATTGGGAGGGAGCAAGCTTGTTTTCTGCTGCTCCAGAGAACAGGACCCGGAACAATGGATGCAAGCTGCAGGAAAAGAGATTCCACCTGAACATTAGGAGGAACTTCCTGACAGTTAGGGCTGTTCGACAATGGAATGCACTCCCTCAGAGGGTGATAGAGTCTCCTTCCTTGGAGGTCTTTAAACAGAGGCTGGATGGCCATCTGTCAGGGATGCTTTGATTTGGATTTCCTGCATGGCAGGGGGTTGGACTGGATGGCCCTTGTGGTCTCTTCCAACTCTATGATTCTATGATTCTATGATTCTATAATAATATAAAATAAGCAGGCAACAAATAAAAACCACAACATCAACTATCCAATCAAAAATCAGATAGATAATCACACAGTGCCTGGGAACACTTCCCTGAACAGGATAGTTTCAACCAGATCTTCACTATGTATATGTAAATACATTTAGGTTGTGCTTATGATATTGTGATTTGTAGGTATAATTTTAATTTTACTAGTTGTTTATGTCACAACTATTAGCATGATATTCAGCAGTACATGGGAATTATGATTTACGAATAACATTAGTGCAAAAAAGCATTACTAAGGATTCTGTATGGGTGAAATGGGAGGAGGTCAATGGAGGGGGGTGACACCATGAGTTACTGCACTGGGTGACACCAACCCTAGGGACACCAACCCTGCTAAAAACCTGTTCCATTGTTATGTCTAATGGTGGGGCCATCCCAAATTTGACATTAGAATGCTATATACAGCAAGATACTATACAGAAAGCAACAGATGCAGAAGGCTTGATAGAATGAAATGGGTCAGTCACTACTTCAGCTACTATGATGGAGGCAGGGTGGGAAATCAAGCTACTTACCTATCCAGCTGATCCAACTCATGCTTTCTTCTTACACAACACAGCTACTAATGGGCAAAGACAATCTTACCCTGGCGGGTTATAGACCGCCATTTCGGACATCCTCAGGACGTCCCATTTTTAAAAAGGGGCGTCTCTTCTAGACGCCCCTTTCCCTATCATGGACTCAGTCCGTGACAAATGGCAGCGGCCGTTCCACATGGCCGCAGCCATGTTTACATCTTGGACACATAGCGTCCAGATGGGTCGCTGTGGTTATGACATCGTGGGTGCGCCATGGGCGCCTCGCGACGTCATAACGGCGCCGCAGGAAGAAGCTCCATTTTGGAGCTTCTTTTTTGCTCCGCGAGGGAGTTGCACGGTTTGTATGCTGTGACTCCCTCGCGGAGCAAAGAGCAGCGCCGGCAGACCTCTGCAAAGCGGCGGTTTGTAACGCCTCCCCAAAAACTATCTCTTCCCCACCCTTCTAATCTCAACCTGTTGTTTAGTTTTGCTTTCATTCCTTCCATTTCTTTATACACAGTTTCATTTTCTGCAAAAAAGATTTTTTTTTAGCCTTTCCTCTTAGCTCAGGACAGCAGTGTTTTGGTTTGTTTTCTCATGACCTTTAAAATAAGGCCAGCTGCCGCTAAATGCTTCTTTCCTCAACAATACAGTTGTGATTCATGATATCTTATGGCCTTGTGCATACAATCTCTCAAAATTTTATCAATATAAAATAGCAGGAATTCCTGTAGTTTTCATCCTTTGCTCTGTGTCCTAGTCTCTGGAGCAGCAGAAAACAAGTTTGCTCCATCCTCAATATAACATCCCTTCAAATATTTAAACAGGGCTTTCATATACCTCTTAACCTTCTCTTCTCCAGGCTAAACATCCCCAGCTCCCTAAGTCGTTCCTCATAGGGCATGGTTTCCAGACCCTTCACCATTTTAGTCACCCTTCTCAGGACACACTCCAGCTTGTCAACATCATTTTTGAACTGTGGTGCCCAGAACTCGATGCAGTATTCCAGGTGAGGCCTGACCAAAGTAGAATAAAGTGGGACTATTTCTTTCTTTCATCTACAGTCTAGACATTATACTTCTATTGATCCAGCCTAGAGTCACATTGGCTTTTTTAGCTGCCACATCACACTGTTCACTTATGTTCATCTTGTGGTCTACTGGGACTTCAAGATCCCTTTCACTTCCAGTCTTGTTAAGCCAGTTGTCCCCCATCCTGTATCTATGCATTTCATTTTTTTTCTCCCTACATTTGTTGCTGTTGAAATTCCTTTTGCTAGTTCTAATCTATTAAGATTATTTTGAATTTTGATCCTGTCCTCTGGAGTATTAGCTGTTCCTCCTAATTTGATGTCATATGCAAATTTGGTAAGCATGCCTTCTGTTCCTTCATCCAAGTAATGGATAAAGATGTCAAAAAGCACTGGGCCCAGGATAGAACCCTGTGGCACCCCACTGGTCACTTCTGTACACAGGTATCTGCTGGGGTTTGGTTCCAGGACCCAATACTGAAGTCCAGTTATATACAGTGGAACAGTGAAATGGTATCCCTTACATAAAATGGCAAAATCAAGATCTATGATTTATTATTATTATTATTATTAGTAGTAGTAGTAGTAGTAGTATTAGTATTATTATTTTATGATTATTTTCAAGCTGTAGATAGTTGAATCTGTATATGCAGAAACTGGATATGGAGGACAGATTACATTATTTTTTTTTATTATTAATTACAAAAAATACACAAATTATTTTAAAAACAAAGAAAACGACGCTTGACATTAATTCTGTTTATACAAACTTTTCTTCTCTATGTTCACTTCCTTAGGCTATAATCCAAAGTACTTTAGAATGATTCTACTTGATTATTTACTAACTCTCAATGTTTTACTTCTTAGTGCCCATTAGATCTTATATTAGATGATAACAGTTCCTAGGTAGATACTTTACATTGAATACATAATCTCTATCTATCCAGTTGCTGGATTTCCTTTACAACCATATTTCTTCTCACTTCTCTTTCAAAGTTCAAATGAATTACATTCTTTTTTCTCTCTTTGTATATATTTCTTCCATGGAGTCCACACATTGTAGTGTTTGTCCAATGTAGTTTCATTTAAGTATGACGTTAATTTTTGCATTTCGCAAATCTCCATCACTTTATGTCTCCATTCGTCCAGTGAGGGAATTTCCTCATTCTTCCACAGTTTTGCAAACACCAACCTCGCCGCAATTATCAAAAAAAATATAAGTTTATCTTGATTTTTGTCTAAGTTTAACGTATCTGAAATGTTTAAAAGATACAGTTTTGGGTCCAATCCTCCTTTAAAATCTATTATCTTCTTAATCTCCTTGTGTATGTTTTTCCAATAATCTTGTACTTTTTTACAGTTCCACCAACAATGTAAATATGTGCCAATCTCACTTTTACATTTCCAACATGAATAATTTTTATTCTTAAACATCTTAGCTAATTTGTATGGCGTTAGGTGCCATCTATACATCATTTTATATAGGTTCTCTTTTATAAGAACGCAAGGTGAATATTTAATCCTGATTTGCCATAATTTTTCCCATGACTCTAATTGTAACTGGGTACCCAAATCTTTAGCCCATTTTATCATATATTCCTTAATATTTTCTTTTTCCAACTCAAACCTCCTAATTAAGTTGTAGAATTTTGATATTTGCTTTCTAGGATCTTTCAAGATTTTTTCCAAATCTGATTCCATAGGGCCAATTTCCTTTTCTTTTAAATCTGCCAAAAATCTTCCCTTCAATTGCATATAGGCAAACCAATTACACGTATAACCTTCCTTAGTTAATTCCTCTTGCGATTTCAGTACCATTTCTCCGTCTTTACATTTCAATAAGTCTTTATATGTCATCCAATAATTTTCCTTTAGGATTTCCCTTTTATACATAGCTTCATTCGGTGACGTACATAACGGTAATTTAGGACACCACAATCTTTTATATTTGTTCCAAATTTTCAAAAAGGTTTTCCTTAATATATGACTATCAAAATTTCTATCTACTTTTAGTTTATCATAAAATAAATACCCATGAAGTCCAAATTTTAGTTCAAATTTTTCTAAGTTAATTATTCTCTTATTTTGTAATTTTATCCAATCCGTTAACCAATCCAAAACACATGCATGGAGGTACCATTTTAGATTTGGCAATGCTAAACCTCCCCTTTCTATCGAATCTTGTAAAATTTTTATTTTAATTCTGGGTTTTTTATTACCCCAGATGAAATGTACAATGTCCTTTTCCCATTTTTTGAATATTTGATCGTTACCAATTATAGGAATATTTTGAAACAGGAAAAGTATTTTTGGAAGCAACGACATTTTTATAATTGCCATCTTTCCGATCCAAGATAAGTTCAGGCTTTTCCATTTTTGTAAATCAGCTCTTATCATTTTCCAAATTTTTTCATAATTATTTTTAAATAAATCAATATTTTTACTTGATAAGGTAATTCCTAAATAATTCACTTTTTTGACCAACTTGAAGCCTGATTTTTCCTTCAGTTCTTCCTTTTCTTCTTTTCCCAAATTCAACGTCAAGATATTAGATTTTTCAGTGTTGATTTTATACCCTGCTACTTTGCCAAATTTTTAAAAAATTTTAAATAGAGGATCCATACTTTCAATTGGGTTAGCTATAGTCAAAACCAGGTCGTCCGCGTAAGCCCTCAATTTGTATTCTTCTCTTGCAATTTTAACTCCCTCAATTTTTGATTCTCGTCTAATTTGGATTAATAAAATTTCTAATACCATTATAAACAATAGAGGTGACAACGGGCAGCCTTGTCTAACTCCCCTGAATATTTCACATCTTTCAGTTCTCTCTCCATTAACAACAAAATTTGTTTCTTGTTTTTTGTATATTGTTTCAATAGCTTTTAAAAATTTGTCACCAATATCTATTTTCTTTAATAATCTGGTCATAAAATCCCAATTCACGTTATCAAATGCCTTTTCAGCGTCAATGAAAAAAAGAGCCAATTTTTTATCAATTCTTTTACTGTGTATTTCTATTAAATTTAACAATTTTCTGATGTTATCTTTAATCATTCTGCCGGGAAGAAAACCTGATTGATCTGTGTGAATCCAATTTATCAATACTTTTTTCAATCTCTCCGCTAGAATTGAGACAAATAATTTATAGTCAGAATTTAATAACGCTATTGGTCTATAATTTTTTGGAGCGGTTATGTCTTTACCTTCTTTCGGGATTAATATAGTTGTAGATTGTGTCCATGTTGAGGGGATGTTTCCTTTTAGCCCCTCATTCATTACCTTTACCAACTGTTCCTTAATACTATCTTCACAGGTTTTATAGTATTCGTTGATAAAACCATCAGGGCCTGGGGTTTTTCCATTTTTGCTTTTTTGTATGGCTTGGGATACTTCTAAAGCAGTAATCTCTGAATTTAATATATTCTTTTGGTCTTCCGAAATTTTAATCAATTGCAGTGAATTTATATAATTTTCTATTTTGTTCCCTTTAACTATTGGTTTCTTAAAAAGTTCTTTATAATATTTCTGGAAACATTCCTTAATTTGATTCTGATTTACTATAACTTTCCCATCTTCTTTTAACATTGATATAGTACGTTTTGCTTTCTCTTTTTTAATTTGATAGGCCAGCAATTTACCCGGTTTATTTGCGAATTGAAAATATTTTTGTTTAGTAAATTTGATTTTCTTTTCCATTTGTTCCACCAACAGGTTCGCAATTTGAGATTGTAAAAATCTTATCTCAGACATAGTCTTGAGATCATTTGGCTTTGCTTTTAATTTAATTTCCTTACTTTTCAATTCCTTATTTAAATTATCCAATTTTTCATTTCTTTTCTTTCTAATTTCTGATGTTTTCTTGATAACCCACCCCCTTATTACTGCTTTATGCGCGTCCCAAACCATTTGCAAATTTGTCCCCTTGTCCAAGTTATCTTTAAAGTAATTTTGAATATTTTCTTTTAGTTGTTTAATCAATTCTTCATCTTTTAATAGAATATCATTTAATTTCCAATAATATTCCCTATTGCCTATTGTTAAATTAATCTGAACTGGATTGTGATCAGACCAAATTCTTGGGAGGATTATAGCTTTGTTTACTTTTGAGATCAAATGCGAAGAAACTAAAATCATATCAATTCGTGACCAAGATTTATGTGGATTGGAAAAAAAGGTAAAATCCTTGTTTAAGCCATTCTTACATCTCCATGCATCCTCCATTACCGCCATGTTCATCATCTCAAAAAATTCTTTGGGTAATTTTCCTTGTTGTTTCTTAAGTTTTTTTTCAGAAAATTTATCTATCTCGGGGTCAATTACCCCATTCCAGTCCCCTAACATTATTAGGGAATCGTATTCCAAGTCTAATATTTTTTCTTTAATTTACTATAAAATTTGTTTTTATTTTCCAATGGTCCATATACACCAATTATCAAAAATTTATGGGTACCACAATTTAATTCCAATATTAAGTAGTGACCTTCTGGGTCATTATTGATTTCTTTTGCTTCATATTTTGTATTTACGTATATCGCTACCCCCCTTTTTTTAAATTGCGATGCCGAAATGAATTCTTGACCTAGTTTTGGAAATCTTAAATATTTTTTATCTTTTTGTCTAATTCTAGTTTCTTGTAGACATATCACGTCTAGATGGAGTTTTTGCAGATAATGACAAATTTTTTTCCTCTTTTGGGGAGTATTTAAACCTTGTACGTTGTACGATAGTAATTTTAGTTGGTTTGCCATATTTACACTGTATCTTTCAAACAATAACAGAGAATCAAATTTTATTATGAATTTAAATCAATGCTTTTTATTAAATTTAAGAATATAAAAAGGTAACGGTATAGTATTGCAAAGTTTTCAAAAAATCTGCAGATCTTCGTCTTTGTCAGTAAAGTCTCAAATTCTCTTCTCTCTTCTCCTCTCTTCTGATCCTTTCTTCTTCAGAACTAAGTTCTTGTATATCTATCTCCTGCTGTGAGAGGTTTCCTGGTGTCAAGATCTGATTTTCTTCTTCTTCTATTTCTTCTTCATCTTCTTCATTTTGTCTCAAATCTACAACAAGGCTATCCGCTTCTCCGCTTTTTTTTGTTTCCTTCTTTTTCTCAGTCGCTTTCCTCAGGAAGGCCTTTGCTTGTTCTGGAGTTACTATTTTAGTTCTCTTATGATTCCACCAGAAGGTCAAACCCTCTGGTGTTTCCCAGCGGTACGGGATGTTTTCTTTTCTAAGAAATAAGGTCAGGGAAGTGTATTCCTTTCTTTTTTTCAACAGCCTTCCCGGAACATCCTTTAAAATTTTCAATTCTTGATTGTTGACAGTAAACGGAGTGCTGTTGTGTAAAGCCAAAAATTGGTCCCTGACCCGTTTTCTCACAAAATACAATGCCACGTCCCTGGGTAGACCTTTTTGTCTAGCCACAAATGAGTTAATACGATAGATTTTATCTATCTCGTCTTCAAAAAAGATTGGGTCCTTCTTCAAAAAGCTAGCAATTTCTTTTATTAATTTTTCTGCCAAATCTTCATTTTGTTCTTCTGGGAGGCCTCTAATTTTAACACATTTCTCTCTTAATTTTTGTTCCCAAATAGCTTTTTCATCCAATTCGTCTTCTCTTCTACTCAGGAGTTTAGCATAGTCTGTTTCTAATTTTTCAGTTCTGACTTCCACCACTTCAATCCTCTGCTTGATTTTTTGATTGTCTGAAATCAAAGTGTCCACTTTATGGTTTATTTCTCTTAAATCTGAACGTATCTCTTGTTTAATTTCCTTTTTAAAATTGTTCATCTCCTTGGTCAAGCTGGCTGATAAATTGGTTGACAAGTTGTCTATTTTTTCCAAAAGGAGCTGGTTCATTTCTGGGGTTTGGAGTTTATCCGTAGATAATTTTCTTTGACTCTGTGTCAGTTGACTTGCTTTTTGTGTTTGTTGTCTAGTATTCATGTTATTCCTTAGACCTCCTTGTTTTTCCTCAAATATAATAAGGATACAGCCCACTACCACCCAGAATTTATAGTTTTGAGTGAGAATAGAGAAGAAATATGAATATATAAAATAAGATTGAGAACAATATCAACAATATCAGTTAACAAGAATCACCACAATTTGTCTCTATTATCAATTCCACTTCTTATAGTTTAAGCACAATTCACTTATATTTTACACAATTTCTTTTTTCAGTGTACTCTTATATTTTAATTCTTTTTTAACTGTCTCTCTACAATAATGGTGCACTTGTATCTTTCTATTATTGTTATTATTTTTAGAAAACCTTATTTGAACTTATCAAAAAGTTTCTCCTTATTTCTTTCTTACTTCCCCTTATCTTAACAAATAGTCCCCTTCTTATTCTATAATAGGGCTCTTCAGTCTTTCCTACTCTCTATCTAACTAACTTACCACTTTATCTCTACACACTTGTCTCCCTATTACCTGCTTCCCTTTATCTTATCTATACCTTTTACCTTTTACAATACTTCCCAGTTCTTAATTTCCAACCTTTATGTAAACTTAATGTAGTCAGTAGTTCGTTATGTTAAAATAAGAGCTATGATGTCAAACTCCTTATTTTTTAATTCTATTTTCCCATTTAGTCCCAGATTTCAGTCTTGAAGCCCTAGATTACATTATTTTATAGATCTGTAACCTTGCAAATTAAACCCAGGCGGGGTACAGACCGCCGCTTTGCGGTGGTCTGCCGCTGCCGCCGGCTAGTCCGTGGGGGAGCCGGAGCCTCCACACGGCGCGGCTCCCCTGCGGACTGAAAAAGAAGCTCCAAAATGGAGCTTCTTTTCGAGTCGCGTTTGCGACGTAGCGAGGCGCCAGGGGCGCACTCGCTATGTCACAAAGGACGTGACGCGTACGGACGCTCAGCGTCCGATACGCAAAGATGGCGCCGGCCCTGTAGAAGGGCCGGCGCCATCTTGTACGGACGGAGTCCGTACTAGGCCCAGGGGCGTCTAAAAGAGACGCCCCTTTTTTAAAATGGGACGTCCTCCGGACGTCCCAAATGACAGTGCAGAAAGCCTCACACACACACACACACACACACACACACACGCACAGCCTTGGTGGGAATTTTCTTTTCATTTCCAGCAGATGGCACTAAGCAACAAACAAGAAGCAACTTAAAAGACTAGCAGGTATGCCTTTTGCTTTCTTACTACAGTAATTGCAAGGTCCCACTATGACTGTTTCAGGACCATAGTGGGAGACACTTTATCCCTCTGCCTTTCACTGTGATCCCACTCAGGATCAGTTTTATCTCAGGCCTTCAATTTTTATTGTCACAAAGTGATAAATCATTTTTTTTTTTTTGTTTGACAGTAACAGTTGTTGGTTATTGGACTCTGAGATCAATAAATTCATAAACTGATTTAAAATCATAGCTGTCAGTGTGCTGATGAGGAGGAACAGTAAACACACAATGAATTAAATGCAGTATGTTGATTTATAATATAGATTTGAATAGAATAAGATTTAGGATAATAACAAACAATATGACTGAAAAGCCAAACAGATTCCAAAACAGAATCTGTAAGACAAATCATATTAAAAGAACTTACAGAATGTAAAGAATCATATTAAAATTATATTAAAATATAAAATCATTTAAAACCATATTAAAAGAATCATACAAAGTTCTAGAGCTGATTAGAGTGTGTTCCACATTAGACTGCAAGTTTGGTAGTTTTTCTGAGATTAAAGAAATGGCTCTTCCCAAATTTAATCATTTTTGAGGGAGCCTTATTCCTCCTGGATAAGCAGGTAAGGAGAAAATCAATTTATCTGAGATGAGGTGTTGGAGAAGAGTGCTGAGGATACCCTGGTCAGCCAAAAAACAAACAAATGAGTCTTAGAAATAGATCAAGCCAGAAATCTCCCTGGAAGCCAAGATGATTAAGTTGAGGCTGTTGTACTTTGGCCACATCATGAGAAGGCACGACTCATTGAAAAAGATAATAATGCCACTAAAGGTGATGTAGAAGGAGGAGAAGACTACATGCTAGATGGATAGACTCTATAAAAGAGATCACAGATATGAATTTACAGAACTGAAGCAGAGCAGTGGAGGATAGGGAGTTTTGGAAATGTCTCATCCACAGGGTCACCATGAATTGAGATTGACTTGAAGGTAGTTAACAACAACAGCAAGCTCCTCCCTTCAAGCCCTTTGATTATATTGAACAGACAAAGCTATATTATAAGAATTATTCCATATCCTTCAAGATGTTTGGAAAGAAAAGAACACTCCCAAGTATTCAAGGAGCTATCCCTCTTGTGGCCAGGTGTTTCACAAAGAGCATTTTCTGTAGATATTCTCCATGGTATCCATACTTTTGCATGATTTTAAGGTGGGATAAGCAAAACAAGAATGCTTTCTCTAGACAGAATGAATGTAATTGTTGAGTGGGAAACTATTAGGCATGGTGAGTTTTTCATAGGCAACTCAACCATCAGCAATTTTGCAAATTTGCAAATTTGTCGTCCAAGATGCAGAAGTGGACAGATCAACAGTCCATGAGATCTGTGTTTGATACAGCACCCTATAGAAACAAATGTCTTGTCGTATCAGTTTCTTAGCACAGGGAAATGAAAAGGTGGAAGAAAACCTGGAATATCAATTTGTAACAAGGAGCAAGGAACCCTGTCTGGATCAGCTCTATAGGAGGTTGGAAGTCATGATGATGATAATGATGATAATCTCACCTATCTTCCAGTTTGGGAATCAGGCTGGCTAACAACAGCTAAAACAAAGTTTTAAAAAATAACAGCATACAAAAGTTAAAAAGCAATTAAGGCACTATAAAATTTAAAACCAGCTAAAACAAATTAAAATAGCAACAACAAGTAGAAGACCAGCACATTATACAAGGCTTCCTTACCCTGGAAAATGGAATAAAAAATACTTTTTCTGTTTATGGAAAGATAGTAAGAAGGGTGCCTATCTATTCTCCTTGGAAAAGGAGTTCCAGAGCTTGGGGACAACAACTAAGAAGATCCTCTTCTGTGTTTCCATATAAGGGTCCTAAACTGGACTGTTCTTCCCTGCTCTCCCTGCACTTACATTAGAGTAAAGGGGGAAAACATGGTTGTCACCTATGTCTTCCAGTACAATAGCATTTTTTTTTTATTTATCAGCCAGCAATGGCTCACATATTCAGGACCCAATGATGTCTTTGGATCATCCAATCATGATGGTGGAGAAGAACTCAGCCTTTCTTTCAGGAAAGAAAGATCCAGTCATTTTAGGACTGGAGGAAAACTGCTGTCATATGGGAAAGAGCCCATATGTTTTCCTGTGGTGTATTATTAGTCTAGCTTTCCTTTAAAGTATCTAAAGAGCAGGCAATGGTCTGCATGTGGTTTTTGGAATTCGTACATCAATAAAATTTCACTGGATTATGAAAGGATATGTGGATTTATTTTATTTTATTTTATTTTATTGCTGGCCACAGTCTGAGAAAACATCTGCTGAGCAAGAAATTCAACTGCTGAGATGGTCTGTAAAATAAAAATACATAAAAGCAGGCCAGAGGCTGGCAACACAGCCCAACTGTTCAATAAAAGACCATTTATGGATTATCACATCCCAGATTTTGGGAAATATTTGTTTTTCCATTTGACTGAATGTGTATTTCATGTCAGCTGAAATGACTTGCTAGGCTTGCAGTGACCTAAAAGGTACTCAGTTTTGACCAATGCAACTTTCATTGTGCCATTAGACCAGGAATGTATCTTTATGCCTTAAAAAGGCATAGTGTCACATTGCCCCTGGCATGTGTGATACACGATTAATGGCTTAATTGCAGAAACAATATGGTGGATCCCATTTCAGAATTGTAGGACCACATGCACCTTTGCCATTTGAATTTATTTGTCAAATCAAATAAAATTAGGGCTAATGTGGGTCAGCTAGACTAACCAACTTCATATCACCCAAAAAAGAACCCACACATTTGCATAATATTTGCATACAGTGACCTATATGTGTGTCTTGGGGGTGGGAATTATGCAGGCCTCTGGATGCTGGACTGCAAGCCCCAGAAGTTATAGCCAGCAAAACCAATAGAGGGAGGAATTACAGTTTACTTACAGCTGGAAGGATGCATGATTCTCATTCCTGGTAAAGAGGCACATTTAAAAATTATTACAATATTATAAATGGAAGTACAGTATGATCCCTTTATCCAGAGGGAATGCATTCCTGGATTTACCATGGAAACATAAAACCATGGATAATAGTAAACCTAGTGAAATGAATGACCTCTAGCAGACGTTGACCATAGAGTTGCACTGGAGGACCTAAAGATTCTCAGAGATGTGTTCTCTCTAGAAATCTCTTATTGGCTACTGAATGATGGTGGAAGACCTGGAGATTCCCAGAGAGAACACCTCTTTAGGAATATCTAGGTCCTCCTGAACTCTATGGTCAACCTCCTACAGAAGCATGCTATAGAACCATGCTGGAAGACATAGAAAAAGCCTGAAGAGAGCATACTTTTTTCAGATATGAGTAAGTGAAACTGTGGGTACTGCTCCCATGGATACGGGGGCCATACTGAATTATATAAGTCATTATAGTGGGACTGACTGCAAGATGGTGCAGGCCGCCCTGCTCTGTTTATTGCCCAGATGCTGTGAATGGACAGCTTCAAAATCCCTGCTCTCTTTTCTAAACTGGAAGAGCTAGGTAGCCTTTCAAACAGGGCACTTGATGGCTGTCATGCTAAAGGAGCAGTTAATTCTCACTAGGTTTTGGAGAGCTTTAAAGGAACTATCCAAGGTCCAGAACCTATTTGGGAATAGGTTTTGGTACCTTGGATAACTCCTTTAAAGTCTAAGAGGACCTGGAGAGGGGTCACTGCTCCCCTAACACAGGAGGCATTAGCCTCCACTGCTCTCTGAAGAGGGTGCTAAGTCAAATGCTATGCTCAAACTACTATTGTTGTTTCTTCCCCACCACCTGCAGTCCACCAAGACACTAAAATTCTGCTCCTGAGGGCTTCCCACCCTTCTAGAGCAAGGTTTTAGGAAACACAGGGGAAGGGATGGGACAAGCACCCTCTCCCATCTCCAGTTGACAAAGTATGCCATTGGATGTGGCCATAGCTACTGTAAGATTAGTGACACGGTATGGAGAGGGGAGATTTAACAATTCTGCAACAGGACAAGATTAGGTAGACATAGGCACAGTACAGACTGCCCTTTTGCACCATGCTGGCGCCAATTTTAGGATTAGGGATCACAGGGCAACTTCACGGTCCCTAACCCTAGCACTGTGCGGCAGCATAACAATGGCATGGGTGTACACGGGTGCCGGCATTGTGACATAAGCACCGTGCAACATCCACCCTGCAGAGCAAAAAGAACCCATTTTTCAAGGTTATTTTTCCTCTGGAGGTAAGCCGCGCAGTTTGGCAGCTGTGGCTTCCCTCTGGAGGGAAGCCGCTGGCAGGCTGCCCTTTTCAGGCAGTCTGTTCCACGCCATAGCTTCTTCCAGCTTTTTCCTTCCCTCATCCTTCAGTACATCCTTTTTTCTAGCCGGTGTTGAAGAAAATGAGAGGCCTGTTTCTTCCAGTAAGCAGAAGGGAAGAGTAGATGAAAGAACAGCAAAGAAGAATGCAAGAACCCATCATCATTTGCTACAATGTCTGAAAATCTGTTAAAGAAGGGTGGGAATCATTCACCTCTACAAATGTTGTTGGATTCTAACTCTCAGTATGTCTCATCACAGGGCAGCTGGGAGTTGCAGTCCAACAACATCGGGAGGGCCACATGATTTTCACCCCTTTGATCAAGAGATGTGTGTGTATTTTCAGTTATGGCATGGTTCACCCACTGTTATTCAATCCAGGTCATCTAGTTCTGCAGTTGCTGAAGTTTTCTCTGTATAATTTGGCAGTACAATAAAGGCTGGAGGCCCTGCCAGGCACAACTGAATGTTAAGTATTAGAACCCAATCCAAGGATTGTGCCTTTTGCCCTTCCACTGCCAATTGCTTATCTTAGGCAACATGCTTTATCCAAAATAGCAGCCAAATGTTATTGGACTTTCTGGAAACAGGACAGAGACATCCATCACTCAGTGCTTGTCCCTTGACAATTGGCTCTCGTCACTTGTGCATTTCATTTAGGGCCTTTGATGCATGTCAACTTTTCTTTCTTTCTTTCTTTCTTTCTTTGCAACAAGTAGTATTATCTTCATTGGTCATAGTTTAGTAGTAATTACTACCTCTTCAGAGTTCACACTAGGGACTGAGTATTCATTTCTGTGCAACCACAATTCTACTTGAGAGTGGACTTATCCTTAGATTAAAAGTGAATGAGTCCAAAATCCCATTAGATCTATGGAGAAGGGCACAGAATATATAGGCACCTGGGAAGAGGCTACCTCAGCTAGATCTAGATGGATAAGGTTAATTTTTTTTATTTCACACACAAATCACTTTTTCTCCCCTCCCCCCCCCCTTTTTAAAAAAAGTTCAGTGCTCTTTCTTTTTGAATAAGTCTCTGAGGAGGGAGTGAGGGCAGAGAGAACAATGGATTCATCAGAAGAGACTCCAGACAGAAACAGAGACACTGTTTTGAAAACATAGACACAAAATGAATAGACCTAGTGTGCTCCCACTACTCATGAATGTCGGCATTTCTGTGAGGAGAATTCATCCAAAGGAAAATGGATCCAGCACAAATGTTATTTAGAACAATTCAAAGGAAGGAGAATATTAAAGCTGAGCTTAACCAGAGAAAGTAACAATTGCATTTTTAAAAAATGGGTGGCTCAGAAGAGATGGAGAGTGGAATAGACCCACGGTAGATGGATGTCAGATAGTTTAATGCACTTGCTGGCCCTAAAAGAGAGACAGGGTGCTTATAAATGAGGTTTTTATTGCACAATCACCATGCTTTATCCACATAATTTTATAAGAGGTTCAAACCACAACATTGAAAGGTTACTTTTTTGAACTAGTTATACTGTCAGAGGGATTCTGGGAATGGGATAGTAACATTTCTGTTATGGCCAGCCAAGAGCAGGACTCAGAGGATGAGAAGGAGGATGGGTCTACTCCATAGCAAGGGGTAATTGAGGCTGCACCTGGTGTTAATTCTGCTCTTCCAGAGCCCAGCCCTGAACTCCCAGCCCCAGAGGAGGAGGTTCAGCCAGGTCCTAGTGCTGATGGGATTCCTCTGGTGGTACAACAGCCTAGTGGTGACTCTGGGGAGGAACCAGGCCTGGCAACACAGGGCTGCGAGTGCTGGCAGATGCAGGTCCAAAAGGATTGCTGAGAGACAATTGGCAAACAAGCCTCAGCTGGCACCAAGGAGGGAATCTCCTACTTAACCACCTGTGAGATGCTAACTTGGTGCCAGGGTTTATTGCATGATCCTTTGGTGTGATTGCTGCCGGCACTGGCTCTGTGTATCCTGACTCCTTGTTGCCTTGACTCTTGACCTTGGAATGAACTGGACTCTTGCTACCTTCTGGCTGCCTTGACCTTGGACTGGACTGACTACTCTGACCTCTGTTTTCCTGATTTCGGCTTTGGCTTTCGGCTTGCTCTCTAACTCTCACTCCTTGCGAGGTTTGTGGACTGTTTCCAGTTGCTTTGCTAATTGCCTTGCTGAGCCATCCTTATCAGCATTGTTTGTGTGTGCTGGCTGCAGTCCAGGACAATTTCCAAGGTCTGGTCCAGATGATGGTGATGGTCCATTTGTAACCCCCCCCAATTTTTTTCTGCCCCTTTTTTGTCAGAATATAGTCTGCTATGAATAAAAATATGGAGTAGGTGCTACATTATCATTTTGATTGGTAATGCTAAGAGCAGAGCTTAGAAAAGTTACTATACTGCTCCAACCAGCACAACCAGAGTAGCTGGGATTCTGAGACTTGTAGTCTGAAAAGTAATTTTCCAAAGATTTGGGTAAATTTTCTCCATCTGGAAGCACTCAGAATGCTGAAGTCACTCAACATATTTGAACCCACAGGAGTCCAGGATCAAGGTGGTATTTGACAATTTTCCCATCAATTAGTAACTCAGTTTTGATGTCTTGACTATTGAGTATCTCTCATGTTCTTGAAATGCTCCTTTTCTTGGCAGCAGTAAGCATCTCTCATGTTCCTGAAATGCTCTTTTTCTTGGCAGCAGTAAGCAAGAACCAAGAACCAAAAATTCAGAACAAAAGGCAAAGGCTATAGGGCCACACTAGTGCTCATCTCAGCTAACCCTTTCTGCTTGACCTAACTAGAGTATTCTAATGCCTGAGGATATTAAATCTAGGTCTGTACATGTCATCATGATCTGGCAGGGGTAGTCCTGATTAATACTCTGCCATCCTATATTTTAGCTGCCTTTAAAATGTCCCATTATCTCTTTCTTCCCCCCACTTTCCCTTTTGTCTTCATATTACCTCAACTGCTGCAAATGGAATTCAAAGTGCAAAAATAGTTAATGAATTCAGCAGTGTGTGTGTGTGTGTGTGTGTGTGTGTATGTGTATGAAGTCTGGACTTCCCAGAAGGCTAAGCCAGTCTTTGCTTGCGTGTTTCTCCTAGTTGATCAATATTGCCACCTCTGATGTTGCTTGCCCACATGTGTCCTGGTTTTCATTTTTGTAAGATTAGTGGCTTGTGTCAGCAGTTCTTTGGCAAATGGGGGGATGATGACAAAGACAGCTCTACTGTTATAAAGGCTGAGGTGTTAAGCTCAATTTTATTGTCAGGGATGGGGACAGATGTTTGTGTGATTTTCTGTCTCGTGCCAAAATTATATGGCTCATTAAATAAATAAATAAATAAATAAACCTTATCTCTACCCTTTTTGTACTAGAACAATCAAAGCAGCTTACATAGTTAAAAGTTAAAAACATCCAACATACAGTACTTGATATTACAATATCCCCCCCTAAAAAAGAATTAAAGAAGTTACAATTAAAATTAATTTTAAATTAAACTATTAATACCAAATAAACAATGAGCAGAATGGTAGGATGATACATGGTGTGAGGTAATAATCATTTTATGGCCAAGTGTTTTTATTCAGGAAAGGCCTGTTGGAAGAGATCCATCTTGACAGCTTTTTTTGAAGCCATCTAAGCTGGTAATTTGATGAATCTCATCCGGCAGATAATTCCACACATTGGGAGCGGTTGCAGAAAAAGTCCTCTGGGAGGTAGCAGTTAGTATGGTCTTTAAAGGCTGTAAGAAATTCCTCCCATATAGGGTTGCTATAAGTGAGGACCTCCAAACCAGGACAAATGTAGGACAAATGCAGGACAACATTTTCAGATGTAGGACACATTTTTTAAAAATGGAGGACACGCAAAAAAATTCAGGCTTTTTAGAAATGTTAATATAAATCCATGTTTCTTAGGCATGATCAAAATGGAGGACATTTTGACATTATTCGTAGACAGATCACGGAAATGTACTTCCCTTTCTGGCCACCCCCCTCTCCCCATTCCAAACAGCACTTTTGAGCATTGAACATGGCTTTATTTTAACATTGCCTCTTGCATATTTCAGAGGCTTATTCCACAACCAAACCCTTTGGTCAAGGGACTTTGGTTTTTCTTCATTTTGGCTTGTTTTGTCTGTATTCCTCCCCACTAAATAAAGGATACATGAAATGGAGTTAATGGGTACAACTTGTTAAACAAAAAAGTCTTGTGAGACTCTGTAGGCAAGAGGTGCACCATGTTAAGAACTGCATTAAGCACACTTAGGCTGCTGCCACACTGCTTTCACTCTCATCACTCCATCCTATGGAATCCTGGGATTTGTAGTTTGTTGTGGTGCCAAGGCTGGGCTTTGAAATCTCAGGCATAAGAGAGGCAAAAGGCTTGGGCTGCATCTACACTGGAGAAATCATCTGGTTTGAGACCACTTTAACTGTCTTGGCTGAATGCTATGGAATTCTGGGAATAGTGGTTTGTTCCAGCACCACAGCAGAATTGCAGTTAACCCCTGGAAAGCTCTCTGACCAAGGTGACCAATGCCCTCACCCCAAAATGTAGGGCACCCAAGCAAAAAAATGTAGGACATGGCCAAAAATAAAAGCTAAAAACACCCATGTAATTATAAATCCATGCTTCTTAGCCATGATCCAAATGGAGGACATTTTGAAATGTGACAGAAGAGGACATGTCCTGGAAAAGGAGGAGGATGCCTGGTCACCTTGTCTCTAAACCAAAATGCACTGCAGAAATAAAACAATGCTGGACTGAAATGCCCAGAGTTCCTCACCAAAGCTGCATCCACACTGAGGAAATAATCCAGTTTGAGAGTGACTTAACTGTCCTGGGCTAGTGCTGGGGAATGCTGGGAATTGTAGTACATTGTGGCCCCAGAGCTATCTCTGACAGGGAGTCCCATAACCCTCCAAACGTAGTTGAACTGCAGTGCCCAGAATGCCTCACCAGTTGCATCCACACTGAGGAAATGGTCCAGTTTGAGACTGCTCAGTGCTGGGGAATCCTGGGAATTGTAGTCTATTGTGGCCTCAGAGCCATGACTGACAGAGAAGTCTCAATGTCTCCCAAACACTAGCATTCCCAGGATTCCCTAGCACTGAGTTAAAGCAGTCTCAAAGTGGGTTATTATTCCTGCAGTGTGTGTGAGAGATATAAAAGCTAGGGACTGGATTCATTTGGAGGATCTCTGGGGCTTTCTAAACAGCCCTTTGGGACGTCCGGAGGACGTCCCATTTTAAAAAAGGGGCGTCTCTTTTAGACGCCCCATGGCCTAGTACGGACTCCGTCCGTACAAGATGGCGCCGGCCCTTCCACATGGCCGGCGCCATCTTTGCGTATCGGACGCTTAGCGTCCGTACGCGTCGCGCCGCTGCTGACGTAGCGAGCGCGCCCCTGGCGCCTCGCTACGTCGCAAACGCGACGAAAAAAGAAGCTCCATTTTGGAGCTTCTTTTTTCGGTCCGCGCGGGAGTCGGGCCGTCTGAAGGCTCCGGCTCCCCCGCGGACCTACTGGCGGCGGTCTGTACCCCGCCTCAGTGTCCAAAACACACTGCTTGGACTGCCAGGGCTCAGTGCTATGGAATCCTGGGAATTGTAGTTTATTGTGGCACCAGAGCTCTCTGACAGAGAAGGCCAAATGCCTCACACAGACCCCAGAATTCCAGAGCATTGAGCTTTGGCAGTTAAAGGGGTCTTAAAGTGCAGAGGGGGGGGGAGAGAAAAGCCAGTGTGAATGAGCTCTGCGAGGAGGAGGAGGAGGAGGAGGAGGGAGGGAGCCAAGGGAAGTGGCCAGGACCACCAGAGGAGCCCCTGCTTTTCCTCATCATCGCAGCCTTCTCACTGCTGGCAAGAGGCTCTGCCCCCAGCCAGGCAACGCCTCCATTCAGTCTCCTTTTGTCAAAAGAGCTCTGGTGCCACAAGAAACTACAATTCCCAGAATCCCATAGCACTGAGCCATGGATGTTTAAGGGGGGGGTCAAACTATTTCTGCAGCCTTTTGCAACCCCAAAGCCTTCTATTATTTACCAGCAACTTGCAAGGCAAAATCTCTTCCTTCACCAAGCCATTGAAAACCAACCCAAATGGAGGGCTGACTGCTTCTTTCCCATTGGTCAGCTTCGGGAGAAATTTGCATATTACAAGGAAAGGTGTTTAGGGCCTCAAAAACGACCCTGTGATAAAGAATTACAACAATACTGAGTGGTAGACATTTAAAAGATGAGGCATTTAGACTCCCAGGGAAACAGGAACGATTGATGGCCTTTTTTTGTTTGCTCACTGTAACCTAGAAAGTAAGGCCTTTTGCAAGGTATATATACCAAGTGGGCTGGCAATAGCTCTGAATGGCAGATGTCTTTAAGACCTGCTCTCTAGGCTAAGCCAGGCAGGGAGGCGAGGAGGGTGGCACACAGCCATGGGGAGGGCTGGAGCTGCCTCCAGGGCCTTGCTGGGGGGGAGGTCCCAGGGGAGGGGCCAAACTGGGGTGGGACTGTGTGGCCCCGCCCCAAACTGGGAAAGTCCCGCCCCCAGGTGGAATATGACAAGCCTACTCCCATAGGAGAGTGTGCAGGGCAGATAATATGGAAGTAGGTGATCCCTTAAATAGGTTGGACCCAAGCCATGTAGGGCTTTAAAGGTGATAAGCAACACCTTGTACTGCGCCTGGAAACCAATAGGCAGCCAGTGAAGTGATTTCAAAATCGGTGTTATGTGGTCACTCATAGTTGTTCCAGTGACCAGCCTGGCTGCCATATTCTGTGCCAGTTAGTTTCCAGACTAGGCACAAGGGGAGCCCCATGTAGAGCACATTGCAGAAATTGGGGCCTACAAGAGAGAAAATTCCAGATTGGCCAACTTCTTTAAGAATGTCTGTAGAAGAAGATGTAATTTTTTGTTTTTATTTTCCTTTTTTCCATTAAACTTTTTTTTTCTTGTGACAGGAAAATGATGGTGGCAATGCTAAACTGACTTAGGGCTATTATGAGCCACAGAGCATCTTTCCAGATGCCTTTACTGGGAAGAAACATGGTTTTACTGTTACCCTAGTAAATGAAAAGAGCTGTCCCAAAATAATTGGCAGCTGTTTGTGTTTGTGCAAGTTTATGTTTGTGTGAGAGAGACCAAGTACAAGTGGGAGAAAGTTACCTCCTGCCAAATCTGTCTTTGGCTTTCTATCTCTTGCTGCTGGTAATATTGGCATGTATTACAGATGCTTTGCAACCATTACCTGATGGTGACTCAAGTTAACTGAACACTCTAGAATTCTACATGAATGCTTAGTGGAACCTATTATCAACAGTGTTACAGATTTGTAGGAGGCATTCTCAAGAGTGCAAAACAATATTTGTTTTATATCCTTTGAGTACAGCATACTATCTAACATTTCACTGACAAAAACTGAGAGTATGTTTAAAATGCCCAGAGTTATTAATGAGGAAGAACAGAGAGGCCAGGCTGCAGCAGTTTGCTTTTGCCAGTGCTGACAGGGAAGGGCATGACTGCCCCTTCCTTTCCTCTGCCACTGCTGAGTTAATTGCGTGCAAACTACTTTTGTGTTTTGAACTCCATGTGAAGCAACTGAAGAAAGCTGAGGACAAAGAGGAGAAATGGGAGGAGGTAAAAGAGACTGGGACATTTTAAAAGCACTTTGGGAAGTGGGGTGACAGGACAGTTGGTGGTTATGGTATAGTGTATGTATGAGCAAGCCCCTTCGAGTCCCCTGATTGTGGCAGCCAAGAAAAAAAGGATCACACAGCAGCAAATTCCTTTATGCTGCAGCTATGTAATCACATGGCTTCCCAGATATTTTGAACCTGGTTCAGTAGCTCTTCTGACTGCTGTTTTTGCAATGCCTGTATAGGATTATTGAGAAGCTGCTGCAGATACTCAGGGGAACTTTTAACCAGCACATAAGTTATCTGCAATATGGCCAATTTCACTGTGATTTACAGTGCACAGCTGTTTTTCTGCACACTCACGTCAAATCAATCCAGACTTTGGTACAGTACTTGGTGGTTAATAAGCAAAGCAGAACACTGTGTTCCACAGCCTGGAACACAAATCAGGCAGGGAGAATAACCTATCTAAAATCTCTCTCTCTCTGATTGGTCTAGAATAACTATCTTTTAACAGTATTAATCCAACCAAATATGTTAACCAAATATGAGTAAGGCAAAGGGGTATGTTAAGCCCATTTTAATTACACCTTTTTGAGGGAAGTGAAGCTTGGTTTTCAATCAACACACGATCCTAGAATACACATACACATGCATATACACATACAAACTAATATGAATTGACATTTTGCATATTCCTCAAAAGCCCAGCCTCACAAGAATATATATTCAGGGATGACTATGTTGGCCATACAGCAAAGTAGAATAACATCAAAAATCCATAAAACAATGATACCATAGGTGAGCTAAAATGTATAAAACACATGATGAATGCTTTTGAAACTCCACTGGTGTTTTCATCAGAGAAAGATGTTAAAAATCAAACAGGAAAAAAAGAAAAGAAAAAGACAATGTTGGAGTCATAGGCCTACATTTTGTCAATATGCTGTTATAGTTGTTCTCAGTTAACAGGGTACACAGGAATATAATTTCATTTTCTTTTTGTCTCCCAGGAAGCACATGGGGACCTAATCTAAATTTGAGCCACTACCGGTGAGCAGAGGAATTGTAAACATTCTCCGCAGGCCATATCTTCCTAACACCCACCCAGGGGCTAAAATGCAGGAAAAAGGAACTCTGTGGTGTCAAGAAGAGTTGGTTTAAAGCTGGTATTTCAGTAACAACTTCCCTCCAAACACACACAAGTTATTTACAAAGAACAAAACTTCTTTGTCTTCACCTCCACAGTGTGATGGTAGTACAATGTTTGTGTTATTTTTATTTAATTTTTTACTTTCCCTTCCTTAAACCAGGTGTCCATTCCCTGCTGGAGCAGAATGCACATTGAGCTCAAACATGGTGCCTTCTTAATGGAAAAATCTCTAGGTGTAATAGATGGTTCTTGGCTGGGTGAATCTAATGAGTGGGTGACAGGTGTTCCAGCAGGATTACTTTCAGCACATTTTCAAGACCAAACTTAACCAGCCACTTATCTTGTCCAATATGAATTGAATTTGCACAGCCATGGATTCTCTGCTGAACAGCTTTGTGATAGACCTGTGACATCTTTATGAGGAGAAAGGCAATTACAGAAGCAACACTTTGTTACTAACACATAAAAAGCAAACCGGAAATTGCCTGCACTGCAGCTTGATCAGACTTGATATCCTCATTGCTCTTGTTCAATATTTATCCAGCACCCACCTCTGGCTTTCTGGATGCTCATGTTATTTCAGTTAATCTGAACACTGAGAATCAAAAAGTATATGCAGAACTTGGAAATGTTGTGTATTGGCACCACAACTCCCAGGATACTATGGCCATGTTAGCTGAGGAATTCTGGGAGTTGTAATTCATCCACACACACAAAAATCCCAAGCTCTGAGTATATGCTTGCATGTAAGTGACAAAGTATCCTGGTAAGCATGGGAAAGTCCAACTCTTATAGAATTTTAGAACAATTAAGTGATGCAATCAGAGACCCAAAAACAACAATAACATAGTAAAACTAGTAAGTAATTCAGCAGGCATAGTGATTTGAGTGTTGGACTGCAGACTCTGGAGACCAGGCTTTGAATCTCCACTCAGCCATAAAGCCCACTGGGTGACCTTGGGCAAGTCACATGCTCTCATCCTCAAGGGAAGGTAATGGCAAACTCGTCTGAACAAATCTTGCCAAGGAAACCCCAGATAGATTTAACTTTGTGTCACTGTAAATCAGAAACAACTTAAAGGCACACAACAACAAAGAATAATGTTATGATTTCCCAATAATTTGCCATTTTTTGTTGTGCTTCTTAAGCTCTAGAGTTAAAATATGTTAGAAATCAAGAATTAAAAAGGTGCTTGTCTATATAGCAGGCAGGGAAATATTAAATATACAAGACTGAAGTTTGTCTCTGGGCTTAAAGCCAGCGAATTCTAAACAAGCAACAAAAAAGCCTATCCAGTTGGACTCTAACACTGAATTCAAGTACTTCCTGAAAAGGAGAAAAATAAAGGCAATATTAACTTCACAAAGAGACAAACTGCCATATATGAGTGTTAGGTAGTCAAACCAAGTGTTATTGACTTCAAAAAACAATGATTTCATCCCTTCATTGGATAAGTTAAAGTCATAGAATTGTACAATCAGACTTGGAAAAGACTACAAGGGCCACCCAGTCCACCCCTGCCATGCAGGAACTCACAATCAAAGCACCCTAACAGATGGCCAACTTCCAAAGAAGGAGATTCCACCACACTCTGAGGGAGTGTGTTTCACTGTTGAACATCTCTTCCTGTGAGCGCTTAGATCAGGGGTAGGCAACCTACTGCCCGCGGGCCGGATGCGGCCCGGCGAGGCCTTGGGACCGGCCCCAGCCAGGTCCTGCCGCCGATTGCTGCCGGGGCCTTTGGGGGGCAATTGTCTATAGAAGCCTCAGAAACATGCATTTATATTAACTTTTTTAAAAAATCAATTTTTTTCACGTGTCCTCCATTTTTAATAAAAAAAAGTGTCTTCATTTGTCCTGGTTTATTTATAGATTTAATTTTTTTTAAATTTATTTATTTATTTATTGGCTTCGGCCCCCCAGTTGTCTGAGAGACAGCAACCCGGCCCCCGGCTCAAAAAGGTTGCCTACCCCTGGCTTAGATGCAGCTAAACAACTGTTTGCATCCACTATAAAAGCTGGGAGATGTCAGTAGGAAGGTGTCAATCTAATGGATCGTGCCATATGAAAGTGCTTTTTTTTTTTTTACAACCTCAAATGAGTAAGAGAACTGAGTTTATAATACTCTGATGTCCCCCCAATTACTCTGGGCGCTCTGTTGCTACATCAGGTGGCTGTTTGCATGCACATTAGACTATACTACCTGGTGCTGAAAAGACTTTGGCTACTTTCTCAGTGATAAAGGTAGTTATCCTTTGCCTGTGTGTGTGTGTTCCTTCAAAGCACCTATAGCAACCTTATGATTTTCATAGGGTTTTCTTAGGCAAGGAAACTGAAGACTTTATCAGATGGAGGAAATTGGAAGTTTAAATAGGGTTTATACCATAAAAGTGCTCAATTACTATTAAATTGCAATTTAGAGTTTCAGATACAGTGCAATAAAAGAGCCATTATCCCGGGAATAACCAGGCAATAAGCAGCAGGATTTTCCTGTGATTAATTTGTTGTTGTTTATTTCCTGGTTATTCACGGGTTAATGGCACTTTAATTGCTTTTCAGCACGACGTGTGAAAAGCTTTATTGCAATTGCATGATATTCCCAGGATAATGGCCATTTAATCACAATGTCATGTGAAAATCTTAATTGCGAATGCACGATTTTCACAGGATAATCCCTGTGAAAATCCCAATTGTCCCTTTGTGCTAAAGTCCTCAGAAGTAACAAGGAAAATCAGAGTTTTTCTGAAATATAGCCTATAGCACCTGGTATTGGCAGTCTCCCATTCAAGTACCAACCAGGCTGGCCTTGCTTAGCTTCCAAGATCAGATAGAATCTGGTGCCTTTAGGGTATTTAGTCCCTCCATTCTTTGTCTACATCCTTTGTGAAAATGAAACTTTTGTAACCTCACTATAGATTATAAGTAATGCTTTGCCTACAGACTATTTATAATCTTTGGTAGGGTTGTGAATGTCCCATTTACACAAATTTAGTTTGACCCAATCATGTACACAAAAGGTGTGGGTGGGGTGTGTTCTTGTGTGTGTGTGTGTGCATGTGTGTATGCACGCAAGAATTGATGGATTAATCCATGATGGGTAGTTTTGTCTATCTGTAATCCTCTTTAATTAAGTGGAAGGTCACTGCAACTTATTCATTATCTTTACAACCTGCTGATATGGATTAGCAGTTCCATGAACACCTACCTGGTTTCATAGATTTGTCATCAGCGCTTTATGGCCAAGAGTACTGCAAGTTGTTTACTATAATAAATGATTGCATTTTTTGGTTTGACATTGTAGACCTTGCTGGGGTAGAATACAAAGAGGAAAACTGTTTAAAAAAACACAAGTAAAATTGCTTTGGCTTAGTAGTGAATTGCATTTTTCAGCAACAAAAAAGTGGGATTTCTTTTTCTCCACTGTATTTCAGGTATTCTAAAATATGGTTGTTGTAAGAACAACTCCTTTTTAATAACATCTCAAGCAGACATTGATTGATTTAAACATCCACCAAGAATGAGAAACTGGGTAATTAGTCCAGTCACCCCAGGGGCATGAGTGAAGTCAAATCAGCAAATAAAGAAAACAATTTAGCTCTGAATCACATCAGTCTCCAAAAATAGTGCCCTTCCATGGCACCTTGACATCCATCATGAATGTGGATCTCATTTGCAGCCTTGTAGAACAGAAAGCCACCACTGCTGAAGCCTGTCACTGACAGATAAGGTTCATGGCTGATCCCCAGGACTGATTGCAGAGCTATTTTTTTATTTATTTAATTTGGGGGGGGGGGGGGTTGTTGTACAATGATTTCTTCTGTAATAGTATTTCCATACCCATTGGATCCAGAATTTCATCAGTACACATAAAACATAAATAAGAAAACTCTAAAGATGTTGTTTTTTTAGTTTTTTGAGTGACAAATACTTAGATTAATGTTTAGATTACAGTGGTACCCCGGGATACGAAAGCACCGCGTTACGAAATTTCCGGGATACGAAAAATATCAATAGGAAAAAACTGTTCCGGGATACGAAGGTTTTTTCGGGTTACGAAAAAATTTTTGGTGCTTTTCGGCGCTTTTTCGCACGAAATCGCGGCTTTTTAGAGCTAGCGGCTATGGCTTTTTCGGGTTGCGAAATCTTTCGGGTTACGAACGCCGCGGCGGAACGAATTATTTTCGTAACCCGGGGTACCACTGTACTGTTGCATAGAACTGAATTATGCTTTGCAGGAATAAAAGCCATTGCACTAGGACTTCCTTCAGAGCAGACACCTCCTTAGTGCCAGGAACTAAGACCTGGTACAGATGAGCCATTAGCAGTGGTATTAGAGCTCGAGGCTGCTCAGCGTCCATATGCGGCAAGCCCTAATATTGCCGCGCTTACATCACAAGCACCCACATACTTCTGGATGGAAGAGGCATCATAGGGCTGCATCGCAGCCTTTATGACACCAAAAAAAGGAGCCGCCTAGAGCAGCTCCTTTGGGAGAGCGCATCTGTGCTGCAGCATGTGGATGCTGCAGCACAGACGCGGGGCTTACAGGGACAGCTTCTAACCACCCATCTGTATTGTGTTTTGTATTCTTGGAGAGAAAATGTCTGAACTGGCCAGAATTCTGACCCTGTCCACACAGTCCTACTCACTATGTACTTGGCCCCATCGTATGCCCTTAGCTTTGTCCACTGCTGAGACAAAGCATGTCTCCAAATTTTAAATAATTCAGACCCCAAGCCATAAAAGGTCCTGAGACCCTATTTTTTGGAAAAAATGACACACTCTCCTACAAAATGGCACATAACAGGAATTTTTAGTCAGCAGTTGTACAGCTATACTAGTATTTAACAACTCCAACCCAGTTCAAGGCATAACAAAATGGAAGCCATTGTTAGACTATACTTGTGATTTAAAGAACCAAAGAGTCTTTTATGAGCACCAAAGGGAATACCAGGATGTCTTTTAAAAAATTAAAATATTTGCCCAAAAGACATTATTTCTTTCTTATAATTCAGACTGCCAGAAGATAATTTTATTTAGCCAACTAGGAATTTATTTGGATCAAAAGGAGGAGGAGATGAGGTGACTAGGGGCAGGCTACTGAAATGATACTTGATACTCTGGAATGATACCTATTGCTCATACCACTATTAGAGGTTATCTTACACAGGACACTTAGATACTAATTTTTGCTGAAAGTCAAGCACCAGTCTAAACAAGAAGGCCTCCAGATGCATATTTATAGATGACATAATTATCTTTCTAAAGAGGTTAGAGAGCCACTCTCCAGTTTTATCCAGTGTGTAGATTCTTAGGCTCCATTGTCACTAGCCCATTTGCTCTGGATAGAACTGGGCAGATCTGGTTGCCCCCATACCGAATCTGCCCGGAAAGGAGTTCGTACTACCTTTTACCTCGATCGATGCAATTTGCCCCTCTGAAGTTCACATTTGCAGTACCACTTTAAAATGGAGCCTCCTTTGTTGTCAATTAAATTCACTTCCGCTTTCTTCAAAGGTGACATATCCTACAACCAAATTGGTTCTTTCCCCCCTCCTTTAAAAAAAAACAACTGGTGGCAGTATGTGCATATTCTGTCAACTTGTCAAATTTAAAATCCTCCAGGTGTGTGTGTTTATTTGGGTCATTAAAGATTATGGCAACCTTAAAACGACCCCAACCTGGGGTTTTCTTGGCAAGATAATTTCCACAGAGATTTGCCATGGCCTTTCCCCTGAGAGAGTGTGACTCCCCCAAAGTCATGGGTTTCCACAGCCTTCCCTCTGAATGCCAGCCTCTAGCTTCCTCTTCGCTTCCAGCCCAATATTTCCTCCTCTTTGGAACCTCTTCCCTTCCCTTTGCTTCCAGCTCAATGCCACCTCCAAAGCCCTTGCCTCCCCACCCAATGTCAGCCTCTTCCCTTCCAGCCCAAAGCATGTGCACAATCTGTCACAACAATAATAATAAAAATAATAATACCTCACTTCAGAATGCCATCTCTCCATTCTCTTTCTTTGCTTTCCCTCCGATTGCCACCCCAGAATGCCTTACATACACATATACCAAGCATTCACACATTGTATCAATTTGCCAAATTTAAAAGGAAACACAGGCATTCGCATATTCTGACACACACACACACACACACACACACAAAATAATTTTTTAAAAATGCCACTTGCAAAGTGACCTGCCATGCCAGCAGCAAGCAAACAAAAGGGAAATGTAGCACAAGCAGACAATTCTATCCATATATATCAACCTGTAGCACAAGCATTCGCATAATCTGTCAAAAATAAAAATTACAAAAAAAGAAAGAAAAAGATGCTTGCAAGAGGGGAGGCATGTTCCACCCTCTGCCCTCCCTCTGACCTAAATCCCTCCCCTGAAATTGACCCAATCATGACCGAGGTTAAGTTCACATTTACCAGCAGCAGGGAAGAAACGGGTTTTCCAAAAAGATACATGAAATAATCCACTTTCAGAAAAACCACTCTAAGGGGGATTTGCCCTGGATTGGGTGTGAAAGACCCTAATTCTGATGTGTTTCAAACGGTGCCAATGGGAACTTCCGACTTTTAATACAGGTCATGATTTGGTACAATTCGGTACAATTCGGTACAAAAGGTAGTTTGAATGCCCCTTAGAAAATTGTGGGAGGAAATCACAAGGACAACTCAATCAAGAACATTTTATTCCAGGATGGAAGTGTGCCAGCTTGTTCATCCACAATGAGATACACACATAATAAATGAACCCCAGTGAGTCAGATATAAATCAGGTCTTTCCCTGCATTTTATTCACGCAACAGGCCTTTTCATGTGGTATAGTGAACAAACACAGAGGGTCAAGGGATCTAGCATATCCAGTAACAGGCACAGTTGTGCGCTAGCTTTAACTGTGTTAATGCACTCCTGTCCACCACTGAAACTTGGGCCTCCAGGCTCAAGGTTGAATTCAGACGTATCCCCAAACTGTATCACTAAACACAGAATGAATTCCTACCCCTGATCTGCCTTCCCACTCACCAGGATTACCTGTGCCTTGTTGTTGCAATTAAGTTTCAATTGGACTATCTCTTTGGTCCTCCAAATATTTGGGGCTTCAGCTTCCAGAATATTTGACCATTGCCATGCTGGGTGAGACTTCTGAGGATGAACTGCAAAAGATCCAGTAGGCCAAAGGTTCAGAACCACTGCGGTAGGTAACACTCTGCGTGACTGCTCTCGGTGTTTTAGATAGCATAACCTAAGTGCAAAGTCAATATAAAGGCAGTATATTGGCTATGGATCCAAATTCCACAGTCATCCACTAGGAGACAAAGAGAGCTTATACCTTTAAAAGATGAAGTTTACTTTTTCCTCTGCCATGTAAATAGTTAGCTCAAAAGAATTGTGTGTAATGGGCTTTAGAGAGAAGAGATCCTGGAACATATTCCAGCCAAAATGGCCTATGGGGCCATGAGGACTTCCACAACCTCCAACTGCCCCAGTTTGGCAGATGCCATCTCAATTATTTCTCTGTCCTCCCAGTTTTTCAGCTACTTTTAAAATGTCCTAATTGCTCTTTTCACTTTCCCCTTCTTAGGTTACTTCAATTGCTGCAAACTGAGATCAAAGTACAAACGTAGTTTGAACTCAATTAACTCAGGATGCAGGGATGTTAGTATATCCTACACCCCTTCTTCTGATGAATATGGTGTTTCATAATTAATATAAAGAGTGGAGCATGTGTGGAGGTCACAGTGACCTGATACATGTTTTTGGAGCTCACAATGACCCAAGAAAGTGGAATGGCATATGTGCTGGGATCACGCTGACCGAGGACATGCCAGGTCTAGCTAGAACAAAAGACAAGCATTTATGGGTTCTGCTAAACATCTCACATTCCTCCTACCTCTCTTGTATTTCCTCCCAAAGAGGAAACTAAGCAAAGCAATTGCTAAAACACTCACAGACTTTACCCTGTGCCTTTCCTTTTGATGCCCCTCTATTTTGCAGCGTAAAAATGATTGTCTCAGGTCCCATCGATGCATTGACACTTTGGTGCCAAAACCACCAAGCCTTCCTGATCCTTTTATCCACTTCTTCTGAAAGCCGTCATAGCTTTTGTTATACCATTTCGTAAAACAGTGCATACCCCTAGGGCAGGAAGTTGAGTACCCCCCACACACACATACACAGACACACTACAGCCATGTTGTTCATTTCTCCCAGTGCACTCTCAGATGCTGTCCAAGACACTTTGCATTTTCCTATAGACTTCAGGATCAGTAACTATATCCCGCTTAACCCTTAATTTTCCACTATACAACCTTTCAAACCTTCCTCTTCTGTAGCTTTGTGTCACACCCAGCCTTGAGGCACGCCCAGCTGTGGATTCAGAAGAGGAGAGAGAGGTGGAGGAACCTGACCCTCAGCCTCCTCCCAGTTCTTCAGAGACAGTGCCAGCATAGGCTGCTGCCAAAAAGAGCAATCAGGAGCCTGGCATCCAGGCAGCAGAGTCTCCTGCCAACTTGGGCATTGAGTAGTAGTAGGAGGCCAACTTATCCATGTCTTCTTATAGCCAGCATAGGGCAGAAAGGGTGGGGCTGCGTTGATCTCACAGGCTTTATACAAAATGCCAAGCAATTAAGAAGCAGCTGCACTAGGAAGTGCTGGTGAGAAAAGTTTGGGAGGAATGCCAAGACTTTGTCAGAGATTAACTGACATTCCTGGTGGAAAGCACTCTCATTTGCACTCCTTGTTTGCCTAAGGGGGCATTCTCACTTACGATTTACAACGATTTTAAATACAGTGGTTCATTATAAAGCGACTTAAAATACAGCAAGTTTTATCCCGCTTTTCAAATCGCTTTATCTTCATCGTTCCCATTTACTTAACATTTTATTTTGATTTGCTGTAATTGTCCTGGTTCCCATTTATGGATGAATTGGTGTATATTTAAACCAGTTCTGTTACTTTTTCATTCACATTCACTTGTTTCAGCTGTCAATCAAAGCGATGTCATCATGACGTCACAATAATTCAGAGTAACATGCACCGATGTATCCTGTACCTGTGTTCCCACTACCTGACTCGTTCTTGTCTGCGGAGACGCAACAGAAGAGCCTCGGATGCAGACGATTTTCATTGGCTGCTGCCCCTCCAAAAATTTCTCCCCAAATCTCCAAACCAGAAGGATGACTGCTTCTCTGGAGGAACTTCCCCCAGCCTCTCTGGGGTCTTCCAAGGCAGCCAAGCAGAAGTGCTTTGGGGAGGCAGGCAGTTTTCTCTCTCACTCTACCATCCTTCCCCACGAACAACAAAAGTAAGAGAGGGAGAGAGAAAACTGCCTCCCCAAAGCACTTCTGCTTGGCTGCATACGAGGCACTTCTGTTGCGTCTCCACAGACAAGAAGGAGCCTTATTTGTCCTCTTCTGTGTCTCCCCATATGCTAGGGAATCCTGGGAATGGTAGTTTATTATGGCACCAGCACTCTCTGGCAGAGGAGGATAAATGTCTCACAAACACAACAGTTCCCATAATTCCTTAGTACTGAGCCAGGGCAGGTTAAGTGGTCCCAAACTGTATTATTTCTACAGTGGGTTTTGAACTACAGATGAGGTTTTTTTCATAAATTAAAAAAGTTGTTACTTTATAATTCACCTTAATACACACACACACACACACACACACACACACACACAAATATACATTCATATGTGTATATATACATGCGTGCAAACACACACACACGAGCTGCCTTGCTGTCCCTGGGAGAGACATCTTAAAGGGATACACACACACCTCCCTGGCTCAGCCCCTCTCCTCCTCTTTGCAGCCTGGCTTATGGACTCTACGTGAATGAGTGTGTGGTTTTGGACTGTGCAAAGGAAGAGAGAGGGCATTTTGGAAGTCCTCCTGGACAGAGGGGAGCAATGGAGGACATGCCTTGGGAAAGGAGGGCATGGAATCAGGCTGGCTTATGGACCCAGTCTCCTCCTTTCTCTCTCTCTCTCTTTTTGTGTGTGTGTGTGTGTTTGGAAAATCGGATCAAGGAGGAGAAGGCAGTGGGTTGAAGTGGAATACACACACACACACACACACACACACACACACACACACATCCAGGGTTTCCTATGTCTCCCCAGATTCCGTTTGGGAAAGAGAGAAGGAAAGGCTCTGTTTCCCCCCAGACTGCTGTGCATCCACCCTCTCCTCTGTTACAAATGGTGTTCAATGGCTCTCTTCACACAGAGGGGAGGTTGCAGTCCACTGGGGGAAGCCTTTAAGAGTCCTTTGACAGATGCAGGGGCTTGAGTGGCCGGGACTTCAGGCGCTTAAAATGCTGAAGAGATTAAGCGCCTGTAAACCATTAAAAATTAAAAAATTAATAATCCTTATCTCTTATCAAAAGACCGCCGCGGACAAAGGGGTGAGGGAAGCAAAGATGGCGACGGCGACGACGGATGGGGACAGAAAGGGCAACTCCCCCGAGCCAGCCCATCGCGCTTTGCTCCTGCCATCCAGTTAACCCGATTTCAGAGGCTGATCATTCCTATTTAAATACTTCAATTCCTGTCCCGAATCAAGGGAAAATTGTAGGTTCAACCCTTCTATTTTTTTATATAGAAAAAATGTATACAGTCGGCCCTCCTTATACGTGGATTTGCCATCCGCGGATTTGAGCATCCACGGACGGCAAATCAGGAAATCCGCGCGCCGCCATTGGGGACAATTTCCTTCTCCCTCCCGCTCTTCCCTCGCTTCCCTCCTCCCTTCCCTCCCTGCCTCCCTCCCTTCCCTTCCCCTTACTTACTTTTCTCTCTTGTCGCAGCGGCTTGGCCTCCGCCGCCGCCGCTGCGGGGGAAGCCGGGTGGCAGTGACGGCGGCGGAGGCCAAGCCTCACTTTCCTCGCCACCACCGAGAAAGGGCGCGATGGCGGTGCTGGAGGCCTCGTGGCCCCCAACAGCACCGCCACCAGGCCTTTCCTGCAGCGAGGAAGTAGGGCTGCCGCGCCGGAGGCCTTCAAGGCCTCCTGTACCGGCATCCGGCCTCCTCCAAGCCTCTGGCCGCTGTGGAAGGGGCCGGGTAGTAGATGTTGGAGGCACCAAGAGGACCTCAGCACCGACACCCGCCCCTTCCGCGGCGGGCAGCTGCAGTGAGGAGGCTGGGTGCTGGCGCTAGAGGCCTTGAAGGCCTCTGGCGCTGCTTCCCTCCGCGCCTCCTCTTCCCCCCCTCGTGCCTTTTTTTTTGGAGAGGAGGCGCAGAGGGAAGCAGACCAGAGGCCTCAAGGCCTCCAGTGCCAGCACCCGGCTTCCGTCGCGGCGGAAGGGCTGGGTAGAGGTGTTGGAGGCCAAGAGGCCCCAGACCCGATAACCTGGCCCTTTTGTGGCTGCGGAGGCCTGGAGGAGGCCGGGTGCTGGCGCTGGAGGCCTTGAAGGCCTCTGGCGCTCTGCTTCCTCCACGCCTCTCTTCCCCACCTCCGCGCCTTTTTTGGAAGAGGAGGCGCGGAGGAAGCAGCACCAGAGGCCTTCAAGGCCTCCAGCACCCGGCTTCCGCCAACGCGGGCCAGGTAAAGGTGTTGGAGGCCAAGAGGCCCCAGCACCGATACCTGGCCCTTCGTGGCCGCGGAGGCCTGGAGGCGGCGGTGCTGGCGCTGGAGGCCTTGAAGGCCTCCCGCGCTGCTGCCCTCCGTGCCTCCTCTTGCAAAAAAAAAAGGCGCGGGAAAGGGGGGAAGCGAGGGCTGAGGATACGGAGCGAGCAGCGCCTTCAAGGCCTCCAGCGCCAGCACCCGGCCTCCTCCAGGCCTCCGCGGCCACGGAAGGGGCGGGTGTCGGTGCTGGGGCCTCTTGGCATCCGGCCCTTTGGCAGCAGCGGAGGCCTTGAGGAGGCCAGATGCCTGCGCGGGAGGCCTTGAAGGCCTCCAACACGGCAGCCCTGCTTCCTCGCCGCCACTGCAGGAAAGGCCCGGTGGCGGTGTTGTTGGGGGCCAAGAGGCCTCCAGCACCGCCATCACGCCCTTTCATGGCAGCAGCAAGGAAGCCGAGGCTTGGCCTCCGCCACCGCCGCCGCCACCCGGCTTCCCCCGCAGCGGCAGCGGCGGAGGCCAAGCCGCTGCGCCGAGAGAGTAAAGGTAAGTAAGGGGAAGGGAAGGGAGGGAGGGAGGCAGGGAGGGAGGGAAGGGAGGAGGGAAGCGAGGGAGGGGAGGGAGAAGGAACTTTTGTCCCAATGGCAGCGCGTGTGCAGCGCGTCTTAGTGGGAACGATTGTGGGTTAATCTAGAACTGTTCTAGAGTGAATTCGGTTTCTAATAGGAACGCTATACCTTGAATTCAATTTGTAACCCGGAGTTTAAGCCAGTGAGAATGCCCCCTAATTCTTCAGACTGGATCTTTGGATCTTTGCCCGACCTTTGCTGCTCTCTGGAACCCTACCCATTGGACTGACTGATAGCCCTGGCTCTTTGGACTTCTGAACTCTAAGGACCTTGGGGTTTTGTGGGTTTTTCGGGTCTATGTGGCCATGTTCTAGAAATTTTCCTTCCTGACATTTCACCATCATATGTGGCTGGCATCTTTCTCTGAAGCATTCTCTGAAGATGCCAGCCACAGATGCTGGCAAAACGTCAGGAAGAAACTTTTCTGGAACATGGCCACATAGCCCGAAAAACCCACAAAAAACTACAGAGGAAGTATTCACACAACACCTGCACTAGGTATTTGTGTTGTACATGAGGAAGCCTGGAGAGTGGACCTACATGGTGAAGTGGTGTCAGGGACAAGACTACTTAGCCACAGCACTATTTGCATTGTGAGTTTCAATTATGTTAAGAGGGCCTGAAGAGAATCAAGATGCTGTCACTGTATGGTTTAATCACTAGATGGCACTGAACTTGGTTGACTCTAGATGGAGTCTAGCATTCCTTATTGCTTGTCTGTTCCTGTTCATGAGAGAGAATGAAGTTCTCATCTAGTATTCCAGCAGGAATGCTTTCTAAGCTTTTTATGATATGATATACTACTATTTGAATAAATATATTGAAAAAGCCCCCCTTTTTACTATATCAACTGTTAGTTCATTCTTCACTAACAAAACAACAACAATCTGGTTGTTTAGGGAGAGAAACACAGCAACATATAGCAAAATATTTTATAATTAATAAAGTTCTTTGCTTTCTCTCATTTCAAATTTGTTGTAGTTGTTGTGTGCTTTCAAGCCATTTCCACCTTATGGCAACCCTATCACAGGACTTTCTTGGCAATTTTCTTCAAAAGGGGTTTGCTCTCTGAGGACGAGAGAGTGTATCTTGCCCAGTGGGTTCCCATGGCTGAGTGAGAATCTATGACCTGGTCTTGAAATCTACTCCAGAACTCAAACCACTACACCACACAAAATGTTGTATGGTGGTACCATGGTGTCATTTATTTATGTGGAAAATTTTCTAAATCTGAGAAAGGCAAATGCATCCTATGGCTTTTTGGCTATGTTTCCAAGGAATGTAGGATTATATCACAATTCATGAGCAAATTGCGTTTTTAAATGCCTTTGCCCTCCCTTGATTTATACATTTTGAAAATGTACCAGAAACCTTAGGGTGGTTATAGAAAAGCAATCAATAAAAAATAGAGTATGGTGAAACCTTTTGGACCTATTGCTAAACAGATACCATTATCATATATTTTAACTCTAGCAAGACTTCTTTTCGAGAAATCCTGTGTATGGGGGGAAAGGCTCCTTAATGAAATCACCATTGCATTTGGAGACCTGCTGACTTACAGTAGTTAGAATAGTAGATTTTCATTGGAATTCTGGTAGGGTCAGGAGTTAAAGCTTCCCATCATATTGAAACTGGGTGGCAAACAGAGGGATGATACACTCACTGTAACAGGACAATCAGAAACCATTGAGCATAAAATACCTAAGACCCTTCCTCCTCCATGCCTAAAACCCCTGGGGCTAGACCATCACTGGCAGGCCATGAGTTGATCTCCACACATTGAAACAGCACATTCTCCTCCCTTGAGAGCTCCACAGTACCTGCAGCCAGTCCACTAATGTCCATAGCATGCAAGTGTGCTACATGTCAGGTCAAAGATCTATCTGTTAAAAAATGTCCTGCTTTGGGAGAAGAACATACCCCAAGAGCAAATTGTTGTATTTTTAACAATATGTTCTTTAATTGGTTGTATGCTATTTTGAGTCCCAAACTGGGAAAAAGGCAAGATAGAAATAGATATGACAACAACAACAACAACCCTCTTATGTATGATTCTGAAAGATAAAGAGTGGAAGAGAATCAACTGATTTGAAACGAGGTGGTGGAGAAGAGTTCCACATATACTGAGAACTGCTAAAAAGACAAATAGATGGATCCCAGAACAAATCAAGGCTGAACTCTTCCTAGAAGCCACGATGACTAAAGTGGGACTGTTGTAGTTTGGACATTTCATGAGAAAATATGACTCACTAGAAAAGACAATAATGCTTGATAATGTTGAAGACAGCTGGAAAAGAGGAAGACCTTGTTCCAGTTGGATAGATCCAGTTAAGGAAGCCAAAGCATTGGGTCTGCAAAGCCTGAGCAGGGCTATTGCTCACAGGGTGACTTGGACGACTCTCAGTCTTAGGGTCACCATAAGTTGAAGTCACAGGGCTGATCAGTACTCTGTTCACCCATGTTTCCAGCTGCTTTTTAAATGTCCTAGTTCCTCTCTCCTCATATCACTTTCTCCCTTTCTCCTCAGTTTACCACATTTGCTGCAAAGTGTAAAAATTGTTTGCACTCAACTCAGCAAAGGGGAGAGAAAAGGAGGCATAGATTCTTGTTCTTCCCAGTAGGATCAGGAAAATGGAAACTGCTACAATCCCTTCTAGCTTGTGTTTTCTTCCTCTTTACTAACTATTGAAATCTTGAACACACACTTGATGTTGCTTGGCCATACATGTCCTAGTTTTCACCTGTGAAATGTTGAAAAGTATGGAAGAAGTGGAAGATGGTGCTCTAGTCCAAGAGAAAGAAAAAAGTCTGAAAAGAAAGGCTTTGGGGGGAAAGGCTCACCCAAGAGCCACTCACACTACACAATTATACGCACTATATTCCACCTTAACTGCCATGGCTGCAACCTATGGAATTCTGAGTTTTGTAGTTTGATGAGAGGCATTAGAGCTCTCTTGGTGAAAATTCTAAGTACTGCTCCCTCAATGACAAATCTAAGGATTCCATAGGATGGAACCATGGCAAATTAAAATGGAATCATGCCACTATAATTGTGTAGTGTGACCGGGCCCCAGGTGTTGTACTGTGTAACATGCTTTGCAGCCCTCCCTCCCCCATGGGTTCTCACCGTTGGCTGAGAGTACAAGTTCTAGTGTAATATGGAGTCTGTTTGGAGATATATCAGGGGAGCATGGATGCAAAACCTTAGGCTTCCTTGACATGCTTCAGGAATACTACATCCTGGCTCCTCCACCACCTGAAGACAAGTGGTTTTCCACCACTTCACCAGAGTGCCCTCTTCCATCAGGTCTACCTCTCCATCTGCAGAAAAAGGGAGATCCAAAGGCTCTTATATCTCTCTCAGCCACCTTCCCAAGGAGTGTAGCAGGCTTTCTGTAATATTTTTTTAATGAAAAATCACTTATTCAAAGCAGGGAGCAATTGTTGTTAGTCAAACCAACCACATTACAAAAAATTGCTGTGTGCATGTACTACAGCAAGCAGGAGACAGTCACCAGTAATATAATATTTGTCAAATAAATGATTAATTTCCACCTGTGAACATAATTTCATGAATATATATTGAAAATGCTTTTTATCAATATGTATTGTTTGCCCCTTAGTTTTAATTGGTGTGTGTGTGTGTGTTGTTTGTGCAACAGTATTAGGTTTGCATATCAAATTTTACAATAAAAATAATTTTGGAAGAAGGACATGAATGTTAGGGTCTATAACTGCTTTTGCTGTGCTTCCCAGTTTATATGTGAATTATGTTTGAAGCTTCTGTTAAAGCAAGGGAGGAGAACCTTCAGCCCTCTCAGTGCTGAAGAACTTCAGCAACCATCATGCCTCACCATTTGGAAGACTGGCTAAGGCTAATGGAAATTAGAATTCGAAAACATCAGGGGCAGCATAGGTTCCCCAACTCTGTATTAATTTACCTGGTGATCAATGTATTTAGCTTCCACATCTATTATGTTTCAGAATGCTCTTCTTTATTGAAATTTGATTATGTGGTCCCCTGCACTGTGTAACCACAAAAGAGAAACTGGTGGTCTAAATTGGCTATCAATGGCGCTGTACAGATGGGCCCTACGGGGCGATGTAGTTACGTGCGAGGGGCGGCGCTTCCAGACGCAACTCGCCCCTTGCATGTGATGAGGGTGTCAAAGTGGCAGCGCCCTGTACATACGGGTGCTGACATTTTGACGTGATGGACGCCTAGTGTCTGCACATCCCAGCGTCATTGTGACACCACTAGTGTGCCATTGGCGCACAGTGGTGTCACAACTGCGCCACAGAAAGAACCTGCTTTTGCGGGTTATTTTTGCTGCATGAGGGAGCCGCGCAGTTTGTCCACTGAGGCTCCCTCACGCAGCAAACCAGGGTGGCGGGAGACCACCCTTTTTTGGGTGGTCTGTATCCCGCCAATGTTGCTTAGTTATCTGGCTAAATAAGTAAATGTCCCATCCCTAACTTTTGTCCCTCAAGGAGCCTTCCAAGAGAATGGGGTTTCTAGGAAGACAAGGTATCTCTGCTGTTGGTAATATGTGTTCTGGGATTGCAAGCCTTGATACATGTAGTTGCTGGGATTCACTGAATGTTCCCCAGAAGTTTCATTATCAAGCCAGACCTCTGGGTAATTTCATCCCATTGTGTTACACTTGGATCTAGTGGAGAACAGTAATAAATAAGTGGCAACTTTAGCATCTCTCTGTCATCAAGGAAGAAAAAAGACTCTCCACAAATCAGATAAAGGGTTATAAAGATCAATATGCCCAATTATCTTCCGTCCAGAAGAGAAGGGAACAAAACTATAAGAATTCTTCTTCTCTTGGTACACTGATTACATAAGCAACTGCGTATCACCTGACGTATTAGTATTAAAAGTCTTGTCCACTCCTCTCCCAAGCATTGGGTATGTAAACAATCACCAAAATCGAAAGGTCTTACCACCTCTGTGGAACGTGTTGGGTCTTGCAGATTTCTAGAAGGCTGTGGTAGCTGGTGGAACCCCAGGACAGTGAAACCACCCCTGGATTTGCATAGCTTGAAATGAACTGTCCAAGGTGCTGAAACTATTTAGGGATAGGGTTTGGCACCTTGGGCAAGTCCAGCCACTTGCTGGATGGTGTGGCTTCTAAGGTGGATGAACCACACTGACTCTGCTTGCAGAACCCAAGGCAAGAGTTCTTTCAGGAAATTACATATTCTGCTGAGATTATGGACTATTTTTGACTTCCAGCTATCCTTTAGCCTTCAGAAATTAAAAGCAACTGCTATCATTCTCTCACATTGTTGAATTTCTCCCCATACAATTTCTAACATCTTTGCCTGAAGCTTCAAAAGCTAATACAATTTATTTTGTATATTTTGGCTGGCCAAATAAAAGTACGGTGCGCCTGTGCCATACGCGGGTGCACCATACACGGCTTTAACCTTATGCGGAAGGTGAAGCCATGGGAGGCCATGGCGCATGCACCACACAGCACACAGGAGCACTCCCCCATTAAAACAAATGGTGTTATAGGAATCTATAATGCAGAATTTGGAGTGTAATTTTGCTTGTGTGGGAGATTAGTGCTATGGTCCTATAATTCCTGCAGTCTTTTGTGTCTCCTTTTTTGTGGATGGGGATGTATATTAATAGTTTGCAATCTATAGTATTTTGTGGGTTTTTTAGGCAATGTGGCCATGTTCTGGTAGAATTTATACCTGATGTTTTACCAGCATCTGTGGCTGGCATCTTCAGAGAATTCTGGCATGGAAGTGAGTGGGGTATAGTATATACTGTGTGACCCTTGATTGAGAGGGAGTGATGCACATGTTAATCTGTGTATTGGTCTGTTGTTGAATGGCAAAGCTTCAGGGTGTCTGTTTAATTAATGATCCATTCTCTGCTGGGAACCCCCTTGACCCTGGGTGGTTTTCATTTGCATTTCCTGGGTCTTGGTTTTGGTGTTTTCCAGGACTGATAGCCAAACTTCGTTTACTTTAAGGATTTCTTCTTTCCTGTTGAAATTGTCTAGGTGGATTTCAGTGGCTTCCCTGTGCATTCTGAACTGATAATTGTTGGAATTTCAGTGTTTTCAAATAGCATTTTATGCCCAGGGTGGTTTATAACATGTTCTGCTATTGCTGATTTTTCTGGCTGACCCAGTCTCCTGTCTGTTGACCATCATTTTGTTTTCCATATCTGTTGACATATGTTAGTTATCACCAGAGTTGATTCTGCCAATGTTGATTGCAGCAGTTTGATTGGAATGTCATCTGTTCCTGGTGTTTTGTTTTACACTATTTCCCTTACTGCAGCTTCCACCTCACTTTTTAGAATTGGGGATTAATCTTCATATGGCTCTTGTGTCCTTCATTTTGTCATCTCTTTTATATAACTCTTCTGTTTTTTGCATCCAACATATTTTTATTCTCTTTGGTCTTGAATTATTTTTATTGTCATAGAGTGTCCTTGCCCTTGGTTTGAAATTTCTGTTGATTTCCTAGATTTTGTGGAATAGATCTTTCTTTTTTGCTGTTGTCTTCTATTTCTCTGCATTGGTCATTGTAGAAGTTTTATCTTTTCGCACTAGCCATTGTACTGTTGCATTCATGGTTCTTAGTTTGTTCTTGTCTCCCTTTTGTTTTGCTTCTCATCTTTCCTTTATTGCTTGTAGTGTTCTATCTGTCATCTATGGTTTCTTCTCTTTCTTTTTGTCTACTGAGAGTGTCTGTCTACGTTCTTCTTTTAATATGTCCCTGACTTCAGACCATAATTCTTTTTGTTTTCAGTCTATTATGCTTAGGAGCACAAATTGGTTTTGTATATTATCAATACATTCTAATATTGTTTAGATCATATTTTGGTATGATGACTGGTTTTGTTTTCTTCTTGAGTTTTACTCTTATTTTTGATATGAATAATTTGGGAACTGTGCCACAGTCAGCACCTTGTCTAGTGCTGGCCACTAGGATGGAACTTCACCATCTTTTATTCTGATTATATAATCTAGCAGGATTATTTTCACCATCTGAATGACCCCTAAACTGGTCCTGTTCCATGTGGTCTTTAGTCCTTGAAACTTCTCTGGCTATTTTAACTGCCTGTTTTTAAATTATTCTTAAGGAGTATTTTTGTTTTTAAAGTTTATACCTATATTTAATGTGTTACATGATTTTATCTGCTGCACATTACCTCAAGGGCCTTGGGGGCTGAGAGGCAATATAAATGCCCTAAATAAATAACCCACCTCTCAGTCTTGATGTCTATGGACTCTGAAGCTACTCAGTGATGATGGAGATATATTCCCTGTGTGCTAAGGAGACTCTGCAATGCATGCCAGGGCTGTCCTATTGAGCCCTGGAACCAATTAAACCCTGCTTCTGTTGAGTCATTTTTTTTTCACTGAATAGTTATGTAAGCAGCGCAGGGAAAGCGAGAGGGCAAAGGTGCACAGAGCATGCGGTGGTTGACCACACATCCCCATATCACTAGGTTTTAATTTTCATGTAAGCTTCTGTTTTCTTTTTTGACATCTCTGAAACAAATCACTTCCTTCTGTAAGTAATGTTCCACAAATGTTATAGCATCACAAACAGTGTGATAAACCAGGCCATGTGCACATTACAGAAGTACATGCAAAAAAGTATTAAATGTCATTGCACAAAGCTCTCTTTGCCTACAGCAAGACTGGCTGCCTCCTCCTACCCTACTTCATTCTCAGGGAACTGCTGTTGGTATTACTCTGCAACTTGTTCTGAATCACATAATAGTGAGAATTAAGTTGGCAGAAACACAAGGGTAGGCTGCTTGGAGCTGAATGGCTGCCTCTGTTCTAACCATCACCCTGCAAATAACATAGGCTGCTTGGCTAATTTTACTCAGACACTACAATTCAAGAGAATCCATTACATTCTTCTAAGGGTGCTACAGACCAAGAGGAATAGTATAAGGAAGCATAAGATAGCAGCAATCTGTCATATACAATACAACAGAGGTGCATGTTAGATTCAGGGTTTTTTTTAAAAAAGGAATTAATGCTCTTGAAACTTTCATATAATTATAGTGGACATAGAAGTATTTAAATATGGTGTGGGGGTGGGAATACACACCAAAAATGGGGAATCATGCTCAAGGTAGCACAAGTCCCATGGGTTAGCCTTGTTGCAAGAAGTACAGAGATGCTTCCACTGTGTGGGGGGAAACCCTGGGCAATGACAGAGCTAAGGCCAGTGGTTTCAACTGACTTGTTTTTCTTCCCCTCCTACTATAAAAACTAGAACTGAGGAAGATAGGGCTCTGGGAACATCCTCTTTGTGCCCAGTCTTACACATTACACAGTTATTGTATTTTGATACCACTTTAACTGTCATGGTTTCATCCTATGGAATATTGGGATATGCAGTTTTGTGACGGTCCTTAGAATTAGTTTATAGTTGTTGTGTGCCTTCAAGTTATTTCCAACTCACGGTGACCCTAAGGCTACTCTATCATGGGCTTTCCTTGGCAAGACAAATAATCCAGTTTGACACCACTTTAATCGCCCTGGTCCAAGCACCCTGCAGAAACAATCCACTTTGAGACCACTTTAACTACCCTGGCTCAATGCTAGGAAATTCTGGGAGCTGTAGTTTTGTGAGACACATAGCCTTCTCAGTCTACTGGGGCCACAGTCAACTATAACTCCCAGGATTCTTGAGCCAGGGCAATAAAAGCAATTTTAAACCAGATTATTTCTGGCAGAATTCAAAGATGTAGCCGTGTTAAGTCTGTAGAATCACTATGTAGGGAGAGATCTTGCAGCACCTGCTTTGAGACTCACTGCAAGAAAGAAGTTGCTTTTGGTGGAGTGGAAAACAGGGACAGACATGCCACTGGCACGTGGGTTTTGGACCTCTTGGCTCCATTCTGTGGAGTGCTGGGCATGGTAGTACCAAATGGCAGTTAACCCAGATTATTTCTGCAGTGTGGATGCAGCCTTATGGTCTCAGGGCTGCTTCTGTTGCCTGGCCAGCCAGCTTTCTCTCCCACTGCAGAGCCGTTTCTCTCCCACACAGAGCAAGAGATTTCAGGCAGCCAAGAGAAGGAGGAGGAGGAGGAGGAGGAGGAGTGCCTACTGACATCACCCACTAAATCCCAGACAGCCCTGGAAGGGGAGGGGGAAAGTGGCTTGGCTCTGGCAGGCGAAGAAGGGAAGAGGATGCCCACTGCTTTCGAAGTCCTGAGCTTAGCAGGAGGTAGGTGCAGCTAGATCTGGGCAACTTTCAGCATCCCTAGCCTTTTTCTTCCTTCCCAAGTGATCCTTCCTCTCCCCTCACTGAGCTTGCAAGGTGGTTTGGTGCTGGCTGTGTGTGTGTTCTTTTCCCTGGGCTGCATCCACATTACAGAAATAAGGGGGTTTGACACCGCTTGAACTGCCCTGGCTCCAGGCGATGGCATTTTGGGAATGGTAGTTTGTTGTGGCACCTCTTCAGGGTCTCTCTCTATGTTGTGTGTCTTCAACTCCTTTCTGACTTATGGCAACTCTAAGGCGAACCTGTCATGGGGTTTTCTTGGCAAGATTTGTTCAAGGGGAGGTTTGCCATTGCCTTCCCCTGAGGCTGAGAGAGTGTGACTTGCCCAAAGTCACCCAGTGGGTTTCATGGCCGCACTGGAAACTGATCGCTTGTCTCCAGAGTCCTATGGAGTTTATCATACTGGGGCTAATTTTGGTATTAAAGAGAAATTAAAGCGCATTTCAATCCTCCCACACAAATAAAGCGAAAATGGGGAGTAATTGCGTGAATGATGATCTGCACACAATTGCACAAATAAAATGATATTGAAAACACATGGTTGCTGAAATCCTGAAAGTAAAAAGATGTGCGTTAATGCTTCTTTGTGACCACTTTAATGGCGGGTTTTGTGCGATGTTGTGCAAAATCATTTCGCGTAATTACATGATTTTTCTGGAATATTCATGGGATAAACCCCCAATCTCCTTTGTGTGATAAACTCCAACACTCAAACCCTGATGCCACACTGGCTTTCCATGTTTTTGTATAATTGCAGGTTCTTCTTTCAAACTATTTCCTATGGCTAAAGAAGACACAGCAAATGCTTTGGCTCTTTATGGGGTTGCCAACTGGCCAGGAAAAGAAATTGCTCTTGTGCCTTTAACAGCCTCGGAGGGGGGGGTCATGGGGGTATAGCTTTTCATATTTGGGAGTGGGGAGCATTCTCACTTGCTGCTGTTTGGTTCCAAAAGCCAGCCAGCATGAAAGGCATGGTTGCAGAGGCTGTGGAAAAGCTGGCCACTATGCCTTGGTAAATAAGCATTAACACCACATTATCTTACTCTTGCAGTGAAGAAAACCTCTGAGAGATCGGCTGCTAAGATCAAGACTGGAAGCTGAAACAGAGAAGAGAGGAGGAGAGACAGTCTTCATTGCATCTTTATGGACTGTTGCTCAGTAGGGGCCATACTTGCCAAGATGATGGCTTGAGGTTTTGCAGACTGTAGACCCCTCAGGGTTTTGTGTGTCCATGTGTGTGTGTGTATTTCTTCTTGCACAAGAATAAAATATCTTCCAGAGCTGAAACTGGGAGAGTCTAGGGAAGGTTTTTGTGTGACCAGGTGCAATTTCAGCTCCTTGACCCCTCCCCCCCCCATTGCTCCTCTGCCCTTTATCCATGTGGATGCACAGTGTCAGCAAGTTTGGTATATAACTCAAGATCCTTGGGATTTTCTTACTATGGCTTCCACAGATGGACTGCAGTACCGAGCTCTCTATGAATATAAGAAGCACCGGGAAGAAGACCTGGCTCTCTGTCCTGGAGACTTGCTGACGGTCAACAAAGCAGGATTTAAGTGTATGGACTACAAGGAAGGGGATGAGAGAAATCCTGAAGGCTGGCTGAGTGGCTTTAATGAACGGACCAAGGAGCACGGAGATTTCCCAGGCACCTACGTAGAGTACCTGGGTCCCGTAAGGATCATGGCCCCCGCACCCAAACCCAGGCCCAGGCCACTGCCCCCAACACCTTCCAGCTACCAGAGGGGTGAGTCTGTGCATTTATAATATGGTCTCAAAATTATAGTAGCTTCCCAGAACTGTGGCAGCTTTTCCTAACAGTATCTTTGCACAGCAACCAGACTGGAAGCTGTGCTCCCTGATTGGCTGGCCTTTTGCTCAGCACTGAGGTTCATAGGACTTTCTCAAGCTCGGCTCTCACTAGCTGTGCATCATCACTCCACGGAGAAGGAAAGAAATACGTGATCTCTTAAAACATTCCCATTAAAATGTAAAATGTAGGCTTTGCTACTAAAGCAGAGTTTTCTGGAAAGCCATGGGAAATGCACAGTTTATAGGCTGTGCGGTTTGAAAGTGACATGTCCCCCCCCCCCCAGAGCATGCTGTGTACAAACCACTGGAGAATTCAGGCTGGGGCTGGGAACATCCCGGGCCAGTTTTCCAGCTAGTTTTGTGTGCCGGGTAATCATTGACATACGAGCAAGTCAGTGTGGCTAGCCAGACATATGGCTGTGTGTGCTGATGGCTGGGAACAGAGTGTTTATGCTGAGATGGGAATCATTGGGGAGGAGATTAGGAAACCCTTTTTGGAGTTTGTTTCCATGAAGAAACAAAAATACGGTTGACATTTAGAAATGTTTCATCTCTTCAGATTCATCCAGATGACGTGCATAAAGAAAAGTCTGCTGTTGATTAAGAGAAAGGCCAGTGGTGCATCCACTTCTTTTGAAAAGATTCAGCAGAGCCTTGAGGGCCAGTTGGAAAACCATAATGAAGTGGGATGTGATGGATATATGTGCTTGCACCACTTCATAGCAGAGTGTTGCTGGGAGCAGTTGATCCAGAAGGCAGGCATATTTGACTTTGGGAGAGCAGGCACAAAATGTAGTTCAGTTGTACCCCCACTGAATGAGTTTTAAAGGAAAAAAATAACAAAAGTCCATTACAGATCAGCACTTTGTGCTGACCTGTGGGTGGAGCCACGGCACAGTGTCCGCATGCTGCATGGCATGACTCTGCCCCCATTGAGCCATGATGCCGTGCGCCCTTCTAAATGGTGCACAGCATCATGGTGTAACTCCCGTGCAGCACTCAAACAGCACAGCACAAAAGAGGTGTTATCATGCTGCCCTGTCGTGGCTATGACATCCCTTCCAGGGAGCTAAAAAGAAGCCCCTTTCCGTGGCTCCTTTTTGCTCCCTGCAAAGGCCGTGTTGTGCAGTTGCCACAGCCCTAATCCTGGATGAAAAGGGGCAGTGTCCTACCGCCCATCTGTACAGCCCCAAAGACTCTTGGAACACCTTAAAGACTAACAGGTCCAATTTAAAGATTGCTTTTTTTCTTACGAATCAGCCTGTGCTTTAAGATGTGCCTGGATGGCCCTTTTCCTCTGTCCCACCACCTTTAAAGGTACATCTGGTGGGAGCAAAAGAGAGGGCCTGCTCAGTGGCTGCCTCTAGGCTTCAGAGCTCCATTCCCAGAGAAGTTAGATTGGTATCCTCCCTGCTTTCTATTCACAGACAAATAAAGACTTTTCTGTTTTTACTGACAGACATTTGATGAGTGACTATATAAGGCCCATTGCACCTGCACCTAAACACTGCTATGTTGGATTTTTCTAATTTTTGTGCTGGTGGATGGGTGGGTGTGCATGTGAGTGTTTAATGGTTATGTTTTAATCTGGTTTACTTTTTTATTGTTTAATCTCATTTTAATTTTTGTATCTTGTGAACTTTAATGATGTGTTTTTTCATTGGTTGTAAGCTGCTTTATGTCTCAAATTGGGAAAATGCAAGATCAAAATAAATAAAACTGCAGCAGCAGCAACAACAACAACAACAACGAGTTGGACATAAGATTTCAAGAACTGCAGCTGCTTTTTTCAGCGGCAATTGGATTCAGTCCATGTAATCTTGTGCCAATATAAAACTTGTTAAATCTTTAATGTTCCACAGAACTCTTTGGTGTTTTTTTCTGCTTCAGACTAACATGGTAATCCCTCTGAGTTTAAAAGAATAACATGCTCCCTCTGAATCAGTTTTCCATTTATGAGGTTAATCATAATCAATGGGTCTCGGTTGCTTCCTTAGGGTACATGAGATAAAACTCCTTGCACTTTTTACAAAAAGTATACATGTTGAGTCCCCCTTATCCAAAATGCTTGGGATCAGAAGTGTTTTTGATTTTTATTTATTTATTATTTTTTTTATTTTATTTTATTTTAGAATACCTGTATCTGCATATACATACATAGTGAAATATCTTGGTGATGGGACCCAAGTCTAAACACAACATTCATTTATGTTTCATATACACCTTGTACGTGTAGTCTGAAGGTAATTTTATACAATATTTTATTTTTAAAATAATCTTGTCCATAAAACAAAGTTTGTGTACATTGAACTATCAGAAACCAAAGGTATCACTGACTTGGCCACCCATGAAAAAACTTTTAGTTTTTGGAATATTTGGGGTTTTGGAATTCTGGATAAGAGAAACTCAACCTGTATCCTCCAAATGAAGGCTGGACAATTTGTTCTCCATGGTCTGCATGAATTCTGCAGAGAATACCACTCTCTCCCTTTAAGTACCTTTTTACACTTTTTACACTTTGTGGCTGTGGAACTAAAATGAATACACAGAAGCAAAGCACTAAAACAAGGTTTTCAGTGCTGCATAACAAGTTGCTTACTCTGCTGTAAACTGTGAAAAGTGTATATATGTCTATGTGAGTTTGTGTGTGTTTATGTAGTTAACACACAGTCTTGCTCCTTCACCAGTAGGTTTATTGGACCTCTGTATACACATCACACATTTTGCTACTCACACTTTGACACAGTCAAAAAAGGTAGATGCCAGAGGCACAATTGAAAGTATTTGCTTTCTTTTGGCCCCCACTTTTCTACTAAAATACTGTTCATGGTGGCTAGCAATCAAATGGCAAGTGATATAAAAGTTAAAGTTGGCTCTCCATATTAGCAGGCTAGCTACCCAATGATTGGAGCATCTGCAGATGGCCCTGCTCTATTGTTGTCTATGCATGCCTGCAGCAGCACCAATGTGACTACACACACACTGGTGTTCATTGACGCTAATGGGACTTGAGGTCCTGCTTTTTTTTTGTTATATGTGGGTGGTGCCTGGAACCAAATATCCGCCAATACAAAGGGCTGACTGTATAATCAGAATTTTAAACACATATCTTAAAATATTAATTAAAAAATACCTGTTAAGTCAGCCATTTTGGGGAAAAATGGCCCAGGAGATTTAGTGTACTGTTGGATAGTTTATGTTAGTTGTGCATTTAATCCATAGGCATAGGCCAATGGGTTGTCCACCAGCTGTGAACTATGAACATTTTGGATTAGGGCTGTGCATGGGGCCTCAGGTGTGCTTTAGGGCCTTATTCAGCAATATTGAACCTGATTTGATGTGGACCAGTTTGAGCCAATCTTTTCCAACCTAAGAGCTTATCACAGGGACAAAAAACCAAACAGTTTCCCAGCTTTGAAAAGTGGCCTCCGAAGCATACCTGGGACCCAGGATACAGCCAGGCCTCACTTGCCTGACAGAATCGGTGGTGAATTATGTGCAATAATTCCCACCTACATCCTACAACCCAGCTGCATCCAGTTGGGGGTGCAGTTGAGTTTTTGTCCATGCGATAAGCTCCTTAGATTCTCTGAAATTAAATTAAGATTTGGGGATCCAGATGGCTAAACCACCACAGCATACCCCAAATTTTCAAATTTGTTTTTGTTTACAACAATATCTAGTGGGTTTGGGACTAGGTTTTTCATGAGAGTGGTCCTTGGGACATATTAGGTCTAAGAGAACCTAATGGCAGGGGGTTCGACTGGATTGTCCTTGTGGTCTCTTCCAACTCTATGATGCTAGAAGCATTTTTAGAGAGCCAGAAGGGTCTAATGGCTTGGAGGGTGACACCATGAGTCACCGCACAAGGTGACACCACTGCAGTATGGATGACTAAGTGGAGAGCATGAAGAAGAGGTGCTGCAGAACCTGGATGGAGTATTTAATGCAGCTAATGATTGCATGGAGGTTCCAGTAATTTGGCCAAAAAAATCACAGCTGGGCTGGTCCCACACAATCAAATACACAGAGCAATTGGGCTAGATAGTAAAAGATTATCATTCTATTGCCAGGCTGCTAAAGCTGAGTGCAAATAGAGGCACAGAATGTTTAAACATGGGGAATCCTTGTTTTGAAGCGCTTCAACCTATTTATCATCAGTGAGGCAAGTAATATGCTCTCACCTACTTATTCCCTCTTTGTGCAGGTGTGTTTGAGCATTGGACCATGACTTTGAAGACCAGGGTTCAAATCAGTGTTCAGCCATGGAGACCCAGTGGATGACTTTGGACACACTTTCACAGACACAGAGGAAGGCAAATGCAAACTGCTCTGAACAAATCTTGCCAAGAAAACTTAATGATAGGTTTGCCTTAGGCCAGGTCACCCTAAAATCAGAAGTGACTTGAAGGCACACAACAATAATCAAACACTGGTTTAACAGTTAAACCCAATTGATCTTAAATTGCTTATTATATATTTAGTGCATTGGCACCAATCTAAATGGTTCCAAATGCTTAGAATAATAGAATTGTAGAGTTGAAAGAGACCTCAAGGACCATCCAGTCCAACCCCCTGCCAAGCAGGAACACCAGTCAAAGCATCCCCAACAGATGGCCATCCAGCCTCTGTTTTAAAACCTCCAAAGTAAGAGATTCCACCACACTCTGAGGTGGCATATTCCACTGTCAAACAAATCAGACTGTCAGGAAGCTTTTCCTGAGATTTCGGTGGGATCTCTTTTCCTGTAGTTTGAATCCATTGCTCCTTGTCCTAGTCTCTGGAGCCATGGAAAACAAACCTGTTCCCTCTTCGACATGACATCGCTTCAGGTATTTAAACATGACTATCATGTCCCCTCTTAACCTTCTTTTCATCAGACTAAACATTCCCAGCTCCCTAAATCACACTTCATAGGGCATGATTTCCAGACACTTCACCATTTTGATCACCCTCCTATGAAGATACATCAGCCTGTCAACATCCTTCTTGAACTGAGATGCCTAGAACTGAACACACTATTCCAGGTGAGACCTGACCAAAGCAGAATATAGTACTATCACTTTCCTTGATCGCTTTTCAACTGATTCAGTTTCTGGCAGTTCTCTGGCCCGTTACCTGTAGGATAAGTGGCAGCTTCCTGTAAGTGAGAAGGAATAACACCCTCATTTCACCTTATGCTGGGAACATCCCCTTTAGTTAGGATTTCTCTCTTAATTTCCAAACAGGAAAATATGGTGTGTGTGTGTGTGTGTGTGTGTTTGAATGACAAGCAGTGAACAATTGTGGTTGATATTTTTGTGCATAATTCTTACGTATATCTGCAGGAGTTGTTGCTAGGTCTCAGGTTTTGGCCCAGAATCCACAGAGCCTGGGACAATCTTGAATTGGCAGCCCTAAAGCAGATTGTTAGACCACGTACGTTGTGCATGACTGAGCATGATCACACCAAAGACAGCATATAAATGCCTTGTGGAGTCGAAGGCTTTCATAGCCGACATCCATAGTTTTTTGTGGAGTTTTTGGGCTATGTGGCCATGTTCTAGAAGAGTTTCTTCCTGACGTTTTGCCAGCATCTGCAAGACCAGAGAATATAAATGCTTTATTTAATTGATTAATTACAGCTCCTTCATCCTTCCTGCTCAAGTCAAAAAGATGGACAGTGGTGAAAAAAACAAAATGCTTACTTCAGGGACTAATAAAATACTCTATGGGGCTGTGCAGACTAGCGGGAAAGGCTGGCCTGTGGGTGGAGTCGGGACAAGGTGTCCACATGACGCACACCCTGGCTCCGGCCCCAGGCTGGTGTGACTCCATGTGCTGCACCACATGGCGCACAGTGTCACGGCACTTCTCTTGTGCTGTGTTTAGATGTCACAGCACCAAAGGAGCGCTATAAAGCTGCAGCATCAGCAGCTACAGTGCCCTTTCCAGGGCACAAAAAGGAGCCACTTTTTGCGGCTCCTTTTTGTGTCACAGAATGGCCACAACATATGGTTGCCATGGCACCGATCTGGTGAAGACGGAGGCAGCTGCAGGCCATCCCTTCAGTGGCAGTCTGCAGAGCCACTAACTGCATTTTGTTCTGATATTTAAATGGTAATGGCCCCACATCTCATAATGGAGGAGCCTTCCTTATTTTTAAATGTAAAGCAGAAGCTGGAATAATTTCAAAACAAGATGCCCCCAGTTTTGAAGATTCCCAAAGGCCAAGCAGATCTGGTGCTATTTTCTCACCTTAGCACTTCCATGCTTTCAGCTGCAGCCCTGATGACATCCTATTCTCCAAGAGATATATATTCACATCAAGATCTCGGTGATATGGCTGGCAGCAGATGGCTTGCAACAAAACTGTAATTTCTGACCAAAATCGATTAAAACATCAAAATAATGCCTGGTTAAACCAGGGGCATCACACCATAAAAGGCCAAAAATAACAACATTGACTGTTTTCCTAGGCTGCATCCACAAAATCAGTTTGACACCATTTTAACTGTCAAGATTCTGTGCAGTGGAATTCTGGGATTTGTTGTTTGTTGTGCACCAGAATTCTCTGACAGAGAAGACTAAGGCCCATTACAAACGGGCACTCTAGCACAGACTCAGTCCCTACTAGGGTTAGAAAGGGCGTCTCTTCCAGAGTCCGTACAAAATGGTGGCGGCCGTTCCACATGGCCGCCGCCATCTTGATGTAGCAGACGCGCTGCATCTGCACGTCGCACCCCGGAAATGATGCCGCGAGTGCGCGCTTTGGCACTTGTGGCGTCTCTTCCGGGGCGCAGGAAGGAGCGCGATTTTCGTGCTCCTTCTTTGCAGCGTCCGGGAACTGCGCCGTTTGGCTGCTGCAGTTCCCGGATGCGGCAACCAGCGGCGGCAGCACACCACCACTTTTCGGCGGTCTGTAACCCGCCTAAATGACTCACAGAACTACAATTCCCAGAATTTCACAGTACTGCACCATGGTAGTATGATACCATAGAAGGCTAATGCTATTGTGGTAGGAGTGGGTATTTTTTCACATCTTGCATGGCCTTCGAATAGATCTGTTGTTCATTGGATGTCATCTTGTGTGAGAGGAAAGCACTGCCAAAAAGTATTTTGTAGTATTCAGAGAAAGCTGTTTCCTAGTCCAAAACTAAGTGAACTTGTTAAAATGCTATTTCGGCAGCGCACACTGCCCTCATCAACTCCAGTGCCCTGATCAGAGAAATTCAGCCAATGAAGGTCCAGGACATGTTGGCATGAATTCTGCAAGCTGATCTCTTGTACCAAAAAGTTTGTGCTGATGCTTGCAGCACTTGCCAGTTCCATTATATCAAAGCGAACACAGCTTCTTGGTCTGCAGTCAGGGAGAGCAGTTCTTACTCATTAATGAGCCATCACTAAGGGAAATAGCTGGCTGCTGTTTCCTTTGCATGCATGCTCCACATCAGCTTGTTGGTCAGGAATTATAGTGGGGCAGTGGCTAAGGGTGACCTGAACACAAATCTCTGTACTGGAGATTCCTTGAATAGAAAACTAAAAAGTTTGGCCCAAGACAGAAAAGTCAAACAGGTTTTGCTGCTCACAATCCTTTCTCTTCTGTTAAACAGCAAGAACAAGAAAAAGGATTACAGAGACATAAACATGTTAGTTTGGAATATCAGAAGGCAAAGGAGTCTTGCAACCTTTGAGACTGGAAAGATTGTATCATAAGCTTTATAGACTTGCATTTGAAAAAGTAGACTATGTCTAAATAAAAGCTTATGCTACAATGTCTTTTGCCCAGTTAATCTCAAAGGTGCTACAAGAGCTCTTTGCAACGACTACAAAAACAACAACAAAAATGTACCAGCTCTCAGGTATCGCTGAGGATCCTCCACTGGAGTCTTTCTCCAGGTGCAACATTATTAAGGAGATGTCTTTTTCTGTGATTGCTCCGCCCTCATTATTTTAACTACACTCTTGTCATTTCTGCACACAATTTTTTTAAATGGAAGTGTGTGTGTCTGTGTGTATCACAGGTTGCTTTTTATTAATATTTTTTTGTTTATTTGTTGCCTTATTAATCTCTTACCATCAAGATCTTTCTTAAAACTATAGAACTGGTCCAAGGATAGGGAAGAGGAGGATATTTTGGTAAAATCTGTTAGGGAAAGTGAGAGATAGCATTGTCTCTCATAAGCAGAGAATTTCTGGAAATTAGCATTTGCAAACATAAGATGGGTAATGACTAGTCCCACACCTCTACACCACACCCACAGGGTCTAGCAGAGAAATAAAACAGGTTTAGTTTCCTTTTTTAAAATATATGAAGTAGGCTTATTCACAAATATTTCTTAATATCTTGTGAAAAGCTGTACAATATGTTCTCTTCAAACATGGAAAAGAGAGAATGAGAACTACAGACTAGAAAATGGAGGATTAAGACTATCTGTCACCTAACTGATGCAAAGAGAGAGAGGATGAGGCTCAGGCCAGCAAATAGAGAATTACATGTATAAACACTATGCTTAAACTCTTAAGAGAAACATGTAAAGAAGCAGCTACTAAGTATGGGCATGCTAAGTTTGGTTCTGCTAACTGCTTTAAGGGGAACCATCTTTTGTTTGAAGCCTGCAGAACTTTGTTGTTCCTCCTAATGGAGAGAAAAAGTGGTTTGAATTTATTGCAGGAAGGGTGTATACAAATTAAGTTACAATGCCATTAGTAAATCTCCCCATTTACTAGCCTTGCTTATGTGTCTTGCCAGCAGCATGACACCCAGGAATCTTGAATGTGAGCTCTTTTAAAAGCATAAAATAAGATTGGAAAATTTGCCCATACATTTTTGAATGGTGCTGGAGAACATTTCTACACCTACTATGGATTGCTAAAAAGACAAATAAATAGGTCCTAGAGCAAATCACATCTGAACTCTCCCTAGATGTCAAGATGACTAAACTGAGGTTGTACTTTGGCCATATCATGAGAAGACATGACTTATTAGAAAAGATAATAATACTTATTAAGATAGAAGGCAGTAGGAAAAGAGGAAGACTCCATTCCAGATGGATAGACTCAGTAAGGAAGCCACAGCCTGAC